>NW_027526460.1:112254117-112386617 GCF_048455015.1 Haemaphysalis longicornis
GAAATTGCAACTAGGCCAGTGTACTAAACCATATTTAGTTACTAAATCATATTTAGAGAGGAGTCACGTATATCGAATTACAGTTTATAACGAATTTTTTTACCATCCGAGCATTTACTGAACACACAAAAAATGAAAAGATAAACAAGTACAGCGCATCCTTGCTCTTTCTTCGTGCCAACAAGGTTCGCCCCGTTTAAGTTGGAGCTGCTCAAAAATGAACCACCCGGCTCACGCGAAGGTATCCTAGGTTATCACCGCCGTCGTCCTCAAATTGAGTTCGCCGATTCCTTGTGAGTAATTCAGAAAAGAAGCTACCATTCCTATTCAACGGCACTTCCACATACCGCAGAGCAACCGCGGATGATGCCGAAAGAAGAGAGGGAAAGAGAAGGGGCTGGAGATTTTTTGAGGCCACAGCCTGTCTCTCTCTTCAGCTTCCGCTTCCTAAGTCCCGTCAAGTTGCGGAATGTCTCGAAGAGGAGCAGCTGTACATCCGCAGATCTTAGACCGGCCACATTCCATCTGCGCGGATTTTGTAGTTTCACATCAGAGTTTGCCCGTATAATTTTCGCCGCAGTGAAAAAAATAAGAGAGTTATAGCACAGCGAAGAACCGGTCCCCATACGGGTTTAGCCTCCAGGTCCATAAAAGGCGCAGCTGCACATGCGCACTACCGGCTTCGAAACATCTGCGCACGCGCAATGGCACCGGTCGCTTACCGGTATCGTACCGGCGCAGCTCTGCTATAACTTTCTATTCCACTGCTGGCGTGCAGGTAGCGCCAGCAACATATGCGCGTCGACCGCGAAATAACCGGCCGGCAACCGCAAAACCCGCGCCTTTTTTTTTTTTTCGTGTCAGGGAGACAGTACGAATACAACTTCAACGGAAACTGAGGAGTTCATACCTACGAACGAGAGGGCTTGCTACTACCAATAAGCGTTAACAAAATGAGATGAAACAGTGAATGGGGAAACAGAAGTGCGGGGGAGGGGGGGGGGGGGGGGCATGAATAAGGCACTGTATATATACACCGCAATATCGGGAAACACGATGGTAAACCTAACAAAAACACCGCTATACAGAACATGACGTTGTGACTGGCAATATAGACGGAGGGTATACACTGTACGACCCTTACCGAGTCGTATACACATTTGGAAGACGCTGCAGAGCAAAATATATGGCCAGAGGGATCGCAAAACCTCATACTGCCCTGAGGCCGCGAGGAAAGCCAACAGAGCTTTTGTCCCAAGCGCCGCCCCGTCACGACTGCGCGATGGCAAACCGAACTAAAACATCGCTGCACAAAACATGGTTGTAACCCGACAATCTATATCGGTACCGAGAGACGTATACACATTTCAAGGACACAAAAGATCAAAATACACGTACACAATGGTCAGAGGAACTTATCCAGCCCTGAGGCTGTGCGGAAAGTCAACATGCCTGGCCCTTGTTTGTTTGCTCGAAAACGTTTATTTCGACGTGTTCTCGTCTTACGTAGTGCGGTGGAAACGGTGCGTGGAGACAGTATGATTAGAAGACAGGGAGGGGGAACGGTGGAGCCCAGGGACGATGTGGTTCGGTCCGCAGGGATGGAGTACGAAAGCGACGAATGTGCACAGTGCGAAAGTCCACGACGAATATTTCTTTAGCTGCGAAGTTTTCCAGGAAGCTGTATAGCTTTCCTTTGTACAGCCGTACGGCTGCATTTGAGTTGGATGTCAAATTTTCCTTTGCAGAGACTCACTACTCCTTCGGGATTTCCCCTAAACCTGGTCAATGCCCGCAGTGTCTACCCCGCATCGCGAAGCAGGGTATTTGTTCCTAGCGCCGCGCCGCCATGATTGCGCAGGGATCGAAGGAGGTGACAACGTTCAGGCCCACTTATCCTAAAAGGAAGACCACACTAGCGCGTAAGGCTTGAAGCTGTACGCAACCTTCACGACCATCACGAAGGTTTAAGTCCACGATTGCAGCCGATGTGCTTCTCCTTCGCTGCTGCAACGACCTTTACTCCATCATTGTTGCTATAAGTGTCAGCTTTTTTCATTTTTTTGGAAGTGATAATCATTGCAGGTCACATTGGAGGGGCGTACGCTATGACGTCTCTTTCTCGTTCCGAGCAAGTGTTGCCACGATTACGGCGAAAGAGCTTTTTTTTTTGCCAATCTTGGCCAATCTCCCTACGTGGGTATGCTTCGCTTGACAAACGTGCTCCGGGGACGCTGGGCGTTCGCCGTGAGGCACGCGCTCACGTGCGCGTGCTCGGCAATTTCTTGGTATTTTTAACTGCGGACACGAAAAATTACGGTTTGCTTACAACACGTGCAGGTGCTTCCCACGCCGTTCTGCGTCCACTATGGCGAACAGCGGACAGTATAGATGAGCCTGATGTCCTCAGTTATATATAGACCACTGGACCAAATAACGGTTCTACCTAGCCCAGCCTCAGCAAGTATATAGCTGCGAGAGCGTACAACGTTCAGTCGTAAAGCCGGCGCAGCACGCTCAAAGGGAATGCTACGGAAGCACTGGAAGTTAAATCAAAGTCTGTAGGCGATGCCCGGTGATGTTTTAATGGACGCACGAAATTAGGGCAACTAGCCCGTAGTGCGTTAGCACTGGGTTCATACCATAAACTAACGTGTTTTTTTAATGTTCCGGAACCATTACTGGGATGTACTTGTCAAAGAACTTAATGATTGCCTCTACGATTAATACCGTATTTACCCGATTCTAACGCGCACTTTTTTTCCGAAAAAATAGGCCGAAAAATCGCATGCGCGTTAGAATCGGACACAAAACCGAAATTGCCGAAACAGCGGAAATTTCGTCCCACCCATCGCCATCGCCGTCTCAAGATGGCGCCAAAGCTTTTAGCAACGATTTTTCGGACGCAGCAAGCCTAGGCGCCTAGAGAGAGAGAGAAAACATCTTTATTTGTCCTGCAAACGCGACGCGGCCTCACGTCGTGTCAGCCGGCCAATCGGCTTCCGTCACCTACTCATGCCTACCCCCGGGTGGGGGTGACACTTTCGGGCGTTGAAGCTCGAGGGCGTCCGACACTTGCTGGACGGCCATGTGTTGTATGACGTAGGCTTTGCACGCCGCCGCACTGACAAGGTACGGCGGGAACGTCTCTGCTGCACTGGCCTCACTCGGGTGTCTTCTGCAGTCCCACAGGATGTGGGCCGCCGTGGCCCTGTCCTTCTTGCACATCACACACACATCACTGGGGTACACCTCCGGGCATATGTGTTTAGCTATTACTGGAGTCATCAGCGCACGTGTTTGCAGCTGCCTAAACACCACTGCTTCGCGTCGCGTCAGCTTAGGGTGGGGTGGGGGTAGCGTCCGGCGGTTAGTCCGGTACCACTCCAGGGTGTCCTTGTAGGTGGTGAGTGGCACCACCTCGTCGTCTTCCTCCGCCGCAAGTTGGGGGCTCGGGCTCGCGCCGCGGCTGGTGAACGCGCGTGCCGCCCGGTCCGCCTCCTCGTTGCGGTTCTCGCCCGTGCTCAACGGGCCGGCGTGCGCCGGGAACCACTTAATAGTCACCGATGATCGTCTGGGGAGTAGGGCCCCGCACACCCTCACAACACTGAGGGAGACACTATTCGTAGCGTAGTGCGAGATCGCCTGTCTAGCGTCACTGATGACTGTGGTGCACTCTGGGTTCGTAAGGGCTAAGGCGATCGCCATCTCTTCGGCCTGGTCCGTGCTCTTGGCCCTGACGCTGCCAGCCGTGTACAGCGCCCCGGTGGTGGCTGCTACCACCGCCGCGGCGTACGTGTTGGGCCGGTCCGGGTACTTGGCTACGTCCACGTAGTATGCTCCGGCGGCTAGGCTTTTCTATCGGCGTTCACAAAAATCATCAAATCGTTTCACTTGCGCCCTTGATAACAGCAATGGAAGCAGCGGCTACCACGCGTTCAAAACGAGCGGTCGGCTGAAGCGTGCACCTCTGGAGAAGCTCTCGGGATGGGCGTGCTAGGCGTGGGCCACGATCCCATCGACCATGGTTGAACGTTCCTTCAGAAGTGTGGCATTGCGAACGCGCTTGAAGGCACCGAGGCCGAGATGTTGTGGTCAGCGGAGAGCGAAGAGGAATGAGACTACTTCGGGAAATAAATCGCCCGTTTCTCTCGCATTCGTTTGTCTGGGTCACAAAGTCCCGTGCGCGTTACAATCAGTGGTACAAGTTTTTTCGGGTTTTTTTTTTGCCAGGAAAATCGGGTCTGCGTTAGAATCGGGGGCGCGTTGAATCGGGTAAATACGGTAATTGCCTCTAAGATTATAACTCCAATGTTTGGAGTTGCCACCCCCTTTTTGGTTGGAGCTCCTCTCTAATAAATCAATATTCCTGACTCTTTTTTTTTTTAGTGCTATTACGGAACTTTGTTAAATGACCCGAGAAGGGCCTCAATGCGGCTTCTGGTGAGGAAAAGAGGTGCGCCATCCCGTTGCTCTCTCACACGAGAAACGTGATCAAATATGAAATCCCAATTTCCCCTACGAACCAGGCACGGCGGCGCACACTCAGTCGTTCATATCTGACTTTGCTTGACAGTTGCAGAGCATAGCAATGCTGCCATCATTAAAAAAATTACATTGCATAAAACTTTCCAAGAGCGTGAAGACGAAAGCGTAGTCGCTCCTTCTGGCCCACCCCTAAAAAGCACCCTCCGAAACTGGTTTCGCTCGTTAGCCATCATCAGGAGCCTCCTGTTAGGCCTTGTTGGTACTTCCGCCTCTAAAGGTGACTCGTATTGCCCGGGCGGCAGCGGCCTTCCCTCATTTGTGCTGCTGCTTCCCTTTTTGTAGCGTAAGCTACACTGGCCGAGGTTGAGCAGTTTCGCCTGTGCCGTGAAGGGCCGTTCTGCGCAAGCGCGAGGGGCATTGGATTGGATTGGATTGGCTTGGCTTGACCTAGATTTGGTTGGATTGGATTGGATTGGATTGGATTAAGGTGGATTGTGTTGCGTCATAGCCGTGGCAGACACACTGGTGCCGGCGCGTGCCTAGGTGTGCGCCTCAATTGCGCAGTAGCCAAGTCTGATGCTGCGCCGGAGCCGCTTGATAGCCGTTTCGCGTGGCTCGTAAAGAGCCGTGCGGAGCATGTGCGAGGAGCAGTGACTGGAGCAAGGAGGTTAAAAAAAATTGCAGGATTTGACTGGACTGGACTGGATTGGGCTGACTTGAACTGGTTTGCTGAACCTTAGCTCACGCTACGTATATCCTGGCATAGCAGAGCTAAGCCACTACTAATTTTTTTTTGGCGCGCGCTGCGCCGTCCTTTTTCAGAGCCCTCCTCTCAACCGACCTCCTGCGCTTTCATGGTGCGCGATCCTGGGCTCCCGGCACCCGGATCGTGCAACTTAACTTTTTTTGGTCAACTAATTTTCTGTACCTCACAACGCACGGACTTGAAACAAAGATTTAGGCTAGTGTCACTAGATAAGGTTACAGAGTATCAGCACTCTTTTCTCCAATTGTTCCATGCCGCTGCCACGATCATTGGTCAGTTCGCATCACGTGACAATTGTTTACACTGCAACGGTTCAGGGGCACCGCCATTTTGTTGCTTAGGAGTTTTCTGTCGGTCAACTGTGGTAGTCTCAGCTTATCCTGCCCGCTCTTCGGCTGCACGCGACTGGCCTCGTTCCGAACGCGAATCAAAGATAACGCACATAGCCGCATTTCATCTGCACAAGTGTGTCCGAAGACGCAGTGTTGTTGCGTATTTGGCAGTGTTGTTTGCAAATGACCTCGGCAATGTTAGCGATGAGGCCGGAGAATCGGCGCTTTGGCAACACCGATAAACACCAAAATGGCTGCCTTTGCTCACTTGTGTGCCTCAGTGACGGTACTCTGTATTTTATCCAGTGACACTAACATTAGGCTTTAAAATCTCTGTCGCGGCGCTGTTTCACCATGTCGTGTCCATCGCAAGAACTGCGCTCCCAACTTCTAAGCTCCAATCGGCGGTTCCGCACAGAACGGAGGCATGCACGTCATCAACGAGCGATAACGAACACTACAAATCTTTATTACGTATTCCAGCACTGTACCAAGCATTAACGCAGCAATCCCAGTTTAATTTCGTATAGTTGGGATTGAAAGCACCGAAAACAACCCAATAAGAACGACGTCTGAGCCCGAAAAACCGGTAGGAAAAAAAAAAGGAACACAGAGCGCGGAAGTGGATTAGCTAGCGTTATCAACAAGGACAGAGTCCCTGAGAAACAAACAAACAAAAAGAAAACAGAGCGTCCTTTCATTAACCGGAGACTGACACTTGTGCATACACTGCTCTGCCGCGGGTCTAGGCCAGACGTGATTAATTAAGCCAGCACATTTCCCGCTTCTCTTGTTGGTGTTCCCGCCTGCAGTCGTATACTATTGGGTCTCTGTTGAACGCGAGCGCCCCTTGGCGAGGTTAGACGCAAGCCGTCTCGTTTGTCACAATCTCCGGAGTGCCTCTCTGCTATGCGTGATTAACGGACACTGGCCAGGAGAGGAGCGGGTCGCTTGTGTAATCAGCGACTTCTGTTGTCGTTTGGCTAGAGAAAAACAAAAACAAAAGAAAAGTTTACCTCAGAGTGCGCCGGCTTTTCTGAGCTAGCCAGTTGGTAAGAAAAACACGCGCGCACATAACAAAAGCCGTAACCTAGAAAGCACACATCGAGAAGTCGGCGTCCACACAGTGTCTACGCAATAGGAAGTCGCACTGTCCCCATCGTGTGGTGACAACACTTATCCGGCACGTCACGGCTAAGATAATAAATACATTCCGAGTTGACTCCACTTCCGAACGGACTGGTAGCAACCATAAAACTAGGAGAGTACATGTGCATACGCACGAACGCACACACACAGTGATTATCATTGAAAACCTAACAATAGCAACCATTGATTGATTGATTGATTGATTGATTGATTGATTGATTGATTGATTGATTGATTGATTGATTGATTGATTGATTGTAGGGTTTAACGCGCCGACGCAGCGCAGGCGATGAGGCGCGCCGTAGTGAAGGGCTCCGCGGATTAATTTTGACCACCTGGGGATCTTTAACGTGCGCCAAAATCTCGTACACACGGGAGTTTTTGCTTTTCGCGTCCATCAGAAAAGCGGACGCCGCGGCCGGGAATCGAACGCTAGTCCTGCAACAGTAATCAGTCATCACTACCTGTAGAAGGCGCAGAATTTGTGAAGAAACAGATAAACTATGAAAAAACGAAAGAACGCATTGCGAAGCGTACGAATGTGGAAGGCGTGGGGAAATGTGGATCAAATCAAATTCATTGATATTATGATGATGTCCTTCACCTGAAATGAACGCTTTGGACACTTAAAGCGGTACTGACACAAAATTTTGAAGGCGAGATAACTTCGGAGGTAGATTGGTGGGAACACTCATACGTCATCTGCAAAATATCAGCAGCGAATACAGCCTAGAAACTATTTAAAATCAATTTTAAAGTGTGCGAAACGCAACCGAGCAGCCAGCAGAGGTCCTCGCGCAATCGACATCCCCTGGATATTTTGTAAATAAGCAACATCCAAACACGTCACGAGTTTGTGTTTGCCGCTTCCGCACTGCCGGTGTTTTTTGCCGGCTCGCCGCTCCAATCGGAGGGCGGAGCTTCTGCTCTCGAGAACGAACGACCCGATCGTTGGCGGCGGAGGCACCGTGATTTCGTCGGCTCATCGGGCAGCTGGCCGCGACCAAAGTCCTACAGCTATTGCAGGCACTCGATTTTTATTACTTTTTATTTACATTGGACGCGAAAATGCGCCGGGGACACGTAAAGCCCACTGTGCCGCACGGTCGCTGTGCAGGCGGCGGCCACGGCCGCGAAGTGGCGCAGGCTGGCGCAGGTAGCTCGAGTGATAGCTTGTTACTGCTGCACGAAATTGGACCCAAGTCCCAACCATGGCAGCTTATATGAGAAAGGAGTTAATGATGCGATGGTGGGTTGCATTAAAAATTGTCATCTGCACCGCTTACGAGAGCGGTAATCGAATATCCGTCGCAGTGCTAAGCCGAACACATGTGTAGGCGGACCTGTAGGCGGACCGGCCGGCTGCTCCCAGCGCGCGTCTTGCCACCCACCGTCTCGAGCGTCGCGCGTCGTTCTTTAGCCGCGGTAGCATTTGCACTCGCAGCGCCTGCGTCACATCCACGGTCGCTTTTTAATTAAGCGCCTCACGAGATCAGTACGTGGGGGCATTCGCAGAAACTGCCGACGACACAGATTCGACAGTGCTACGGCAACTCTGGTCTGTGATATCCCTCCGACGGTCACGTGGTCAGCTTTGTTCACACAAAATCCATGGTTTCGCGGCACCCGCTGAAACCGAAACTGCGATTGGCCGCATTGAAAATGCCCCTATTTAAGCAACCGTTGCACGCTGAAGCAAATGAGGTTTCTACGGGTGATAGGTAGGTCACTAACTACTTATCGCAACAAAAAAAACAAGATGCAAAATTTTTGTGTCAGTGTCCCCTTAGAGTGTTCGGCGGCTTCAAATTTCCATGCCTACAATATTTGATTGAATTATTATGCATGCCGCAGTTGGCAACAAGGAAGACGTTTTTACGAACGAACACGCTGTGTTGCCGTCCAACTGCATGCGTTTGTTTTCTCTGGATTTTATTCGCTTCCCTTTAAAAACGAAAATCTGTTGACATAAATTGTGCAAAGTACAGTTAGAGCTTGTGTTTGTCCGTGCTCAAGACATTACCGAAAAAAGTTTGTCGATAAACCCTTCATACAAATCTTTACGCAGCTACGGGTGCGCGTATACGTTTACTCATAACTCCGAGCGATGCATCAACGCAGCGATCAGACGTAGGGGGACGGCGATGTGGTATTAATCCCGCTTCGGCAAGCAGAGTCTGCTGGTTTCACTGCCAGCGATGGAAAACGCCACAGTTTCATGCTTAACGACGTTTTTTTGGTCCCGTAAGCTTACACATGCGAAATTACGAAGGCGTACACACACAAAAAAGAACCCTAAATCATTTGAGTAATGGCACGATTCGTGCTTGGCAAAGAATTAATGAGGCCTGACTTCAACTCGCAGCGGTGAGCCGCCACTCCCGAATTTCATTTTCCGCCCAGCGGGAGTTCTCGGCGTGCAAAACTACACGACGCGATATCCCGGGTAACCGTCTCATGTTGTACTCACGTTGTGAAATTAAATAGTATGTTTGCGAAACTGTTCACTTCTTTCCACATAAAATGAGCGCCGTTGCTGCCCTTCCCAAACTTTTTTCTTTGTGCTTATGCATTTTGTTGGTGTGCACCCTGTGGAGTGTTTCTTCCACAAGAATTCGTTTGCGCCACCCGCAGACCGAGATGGCGATAACGTGGTTTAATTTCGCAGTCGATGCATCCTGGAGAGAAAACACCAGGAAAAATAACACCGAAACCTGGACCAGCCAGCCCTATAAAAGCGCTGCTATGAAGCAATACGCAGGGCAGCGATTAGCGTCTGCATTAACCTTCGCGCACTCTTACACACTTGCGTGGCGATGGAACAAAAACGGTGCGCTCGCGAAAGCTGCGTCTCTCGGGTGTGCGTGCGCGTGTCGCATGCGCGCGTGTGCTAATCCAGGTAATTGAAGAAAAGTTTTAAATCGCTGACACGCGCAGCGTTTCTGAAGCTGGTGCCGAACGCAAGCCCGCAACAAGGCTGCGCGATGCTTTTACCCACAGCGCTTCCATTACACAAATTATTTGGTCGAAGTGAGCAAAAGGGAATAAAGTTACACTTGCGTATGACAAAAAAAAAATATACTAACACGCACGAATCTCGCTCGGACACAACTCGAAGCAAAGCGCGTGCTGCCGAATGAAGGAAAACAAAATGGCGTCTGCGAGTCGGAAATCCAACCGTGCGATTTGGAGGCACGTCCAGGAAAAGCCGGGTGACAAGCAGGAAAAGACAATCTTCTTTCAAGCGTCGGGTTATCGTCGCCCGCGCAGGGCGCCGAATGTGTACCGGGAATGTAGACAGAAAGTGAGAACATTACGCCGTCGCTTCTCCACTGAACGATGAAAAAAAAAAAAAAGCTGAGGGAAAAAGTTCCCCTCGCAAAAATCTGGCGGTCTAAGCATATGTATATATATGCATGTTTCAATAAAGTTGCTCGAGAGGCGGCCCATATATCGCGTAAAGGGAAGGAACTTAATGCAACGTGAACTATATAGGTGTATTTTCTATGCCAAGGAGAGGTGCCATTATTCCGACCGAAAATATGCAAAGCGTCGCACGCAATATAAAATTTGCGGAAACGGAGAAACAGTGAAGAGCGCTGCCGAATAGCAATCACGCAAGATAGAAAAAAAAAGTATATAACGAAAGACAGGCAGAAATAGAAAGAAAGAAAGAAAGAAAGAAAGAAAGAAAGAAGGAAGGAAGGAAAAAAGAAAAAGAAAAAAGAAGGAAGGAAGGAAAAAGAAAAAGAAAAAAGAAGGAAGGAAACAGAGAAAGAAAAAAGAAAGAGAAAGAAAGAAAAGAAGAAAGAAATAAAAAAGGAAAGAAGAAAGTAAGAAAGCAAGAATGAAAGAAAGCAAGAAAGAATTAGAAAGAAAGAATGAAACGACAGGAAGAAACGAAGAAGGAAAAAAGAAAAAGAACGAAGTAAAGAAGGAAAGAAAGAAAGAAAGAAAGAAATAAATAAAGGAAGAAAGAACGGAAAAGAGAGAACGAAGGGTGAGGACAATGGTCCAGTGCGCAAAAACGAGGCCTCTCTACGTACATACTGTCCATTGTCGTAAAAGACGCAGAGGCTGTACGACATCTGCAATAACGGAGAAGCAAAACGCTCGCATTGTTTGCAGCGAGAAAATTTAAGGGGAGAGAAAACGGCCAGACGCGATTGAACTACACATCGTGCACAGCTGCTCCCGAGGCTTGTTTCACCTGAACTGCCGGCCAGGCGCGCAATGTGTGCGAACGTCGCTACAGAGACCCACGACAAACAACGTCGGCGCTTAGGCGGGGGATTTACGTGCTTATAAACACGGGCTGGCCCAGTTATCGAATTGCGCGCGCGCGAATAGAACGTTTTTCTCTTTTCAATGCAATTTCTTCCACGTGGCGAACGAACGGAGGAACGAACGACGAATCTTGTGAACGCTCGAACGTTATATGATACGAAAACTTGTCTTGATACACTACCATCATTCTCGTTATCACCACCAGACAAAATATTTGCAGAAGGTCAAGCAGAAGGGCAAGGTATTTGCTCAAGCCGCTCTGCTATACATCAAGCTTCATTAAACTCAACTTCATTACCAAACACACCTGCGTTGCTGGGAAGACATACTTCTTGGCACCGTGTAAGCAGTCTGATAAGAAAGTAAAAAAATGGGGCAGCTTTGCACTAGTGGCGTGAAAATTGGACAAACAGCGAAGCTGGCGGCCCCACCTAGCTGGGGCCGCCAACTAGGTGGCCGCCAGTGGACTGGCCGCTAGGGGGCCGCCAGTCCGGAGAGGACGCCGCTCGCCGCGATCTCCTCTCCCACCTCTCTCAGGCTCAACGTGCGTCGCTACTGCCGGCCCTTACGAACTCGGGAGAGAGTGTGTGTGCCTGTACTCTGTTCGTGCCGCGTGCAAAAGCACTGGGATAGCGGCGGAGCAGTTACTGTTTGTGTATATAAACCTCTGGCTTTCTGTGGCCGATAGCAGACTGCATCCGGCTTTTGTTAGGAGCGCTGCTCTACTCGAGACCTGCTGGGACCTCGCCCATAAGGATATTGTTTCTGTATCGTCGCAGTTCGCCTCTCGCGATGCAGTAAACCAGTTGAGTTTACCACCGGCTTATTGTCGTCACCACCAAGGCAGCAACTTTTGCTGGGCGCTGCACCACCACGCTACCACTACATGACGGAGGCGACGCAGCCATGTTCATAGACCCCTTCCCGAATGTAATAACCGGTTCTACGCACGTGCTGCCACATGTAGTGGCGCAGGCACCAGGCTAATAGTTCTTCCATTCTGCTGAGGTGCCGGGTTAGCTCTTTGCCTATAGCACTTGGCTGCTGCTCTGGCAACCCGGGCTCAAATCCCACGCGGTTCCAATTTATTTTCTCTTAACAGCGGCAGACAGTTTGGTACCACCCATGTTGACGCCGGCAGCGAAGGCTACCACCACAGCCACATTTCGCGTTTGATGAGACACCTAAGGCTTTCACTTCGGTTGGTTTATGTTCAAGCAATCCCGTAATTCGTACCTTCTTGAAAGTGCACTCGCCTGTCTCCAGTCCAGTCATGGAACATGCCTCGGTTGTATGGAACACCGCGCCAGTTTAACAAGGGGGACGTAAAGTTAACAAGCCCTTACCGATCTTTGCAGATCACTTCAATTTTGCGTTTAACTCATTTGCGCTCAGGAGTGCAGAGATAATTTTTTAAAAGTTATCGGCCTGAAAGTTAGAAAAACAGCCCCTCTTCCCGTGATAAATCTGATCGCACCTCCAAGAACTGCGAAGAAATACCACGCTCATATTCAAACCTCTTGGGCGCCCGCAATCCGCACATTTCCGTGCAGAGCTTTACGCGATTTGCATACAAAGATATGCAAATCGTGTAAGACTGCGGCTCTTTAGACGTCGATATTCTCAACAACTCACTCCGCGTGTTCAAATCGGACATTCGCGAAGTTGAATTGCGAACCGTTTCCCTCTTAAAACTGTCCCTTGCTTTCCGCGTGCCTTTTCGCTCCCCTTACACCTTTTCATCACTCTGAGTAGGGAAAGTTTTGTTCTATTGTGCCTTACTTGGTCGCGTTGGTTTCCTGTGGCGAAGATTGCGCTTGAACGATTCCACTTTTCGTGCTGTTGTTTTTACATAAATGATTTATTAATTGATTTATCGATTAATTGACTGAGTTTACAGAAACGGACTCAAGCGGTTATGGCCAGCACATACAGGATTCATGTCTATCGGGTTCACTGTCCGAAGGTAGCTATAAACGTCTTCCCGTAAATCTGGTCCGTTTTTGAAGGCGAACGCTGCTATTACGACGATAACATTGACCTTAAATTGAACCCTCGATAACTTCGAAGATGTGCGTGCTGCCACACAGGAGCTCTTTTGCGAAGACAGTTGCAAGTTTTTACAGAAAAATTACCCCGCCTTCCCGCGAGGGGAACCCTGTGGAGATGCGACGCATCTTGGGGGTTCACGCTAACAAGTTCAGCATCGGCCGCTCGCTTCTCGCGTACGGCAGCGGCTTCACGTTGACGAAGTTCAGCATCGGCTGCTCGCTTCAACTGTTTACGTTCGGTATCACGTTTGCGAAGTTCGGAATCGGGGTGCTCGCTTCAATCGTTTGCGTTCAGCATAACGTTCACGCCGCTTCGCAGCCTTGTCTTCAGTGGTGCTAGCATTCCTGTTATCACAGTGATCGGTGCTTGTTACGGTTGCGCGGGCGATAGCAGAATTGTTAGGCTCCATTCAACGCATCGATGGAAATCGAAACGCCGGTGCTGGAACAACCGCGGCTATGACGCAACGTGGCGCGGCTATGACGCAACGCAATCCAACGCAATCCACTTTAATCGAATCCAATCCAAATCCAACCCAAGCCAAGCCAAGCCAAGCCAAGCCAATCCAATGCCCCTCGCGAGAGAGTGTTCGCTATCGGAGAGGAGAGGGGGTGAGCAGCGGAGAGCGCAGCTCGCGCGGTGAGGAGAATGGGGGAGGGGTGTGGACGGACAACAACAACGCCGTATGGAGGGACAAGGCGAGTGAATGAGATGCAGTCGCATCTAAAAGAGATCACCTTTTATAGGGCGCTGTAAATCAGTTTCTCTTCCCACTCAACGTGAGCTGTAATGAAAATATTGGTTATCGCGAAAAGTAACACACTAAAGGAGCAGGGGTGCACATTCTTTTCTTTTGCGGCGACTGGCCTTTTTACAGTTGGTCGCAGTCATTGTATCCGCGAAAATATCCTACTTTTACGACTTGTCGGCCAGTTCGGCCACGATTTAGGGAAATTGCCATACTTGTTTTGCTAAAAGACGGAGCTGGTCTTTCTTTCTCATATGGTTCATTCCGATAACTCTGAAATCAGCGAATTTCACATATTCCGGGAGCAAAACCACCATCAGCAACTAACAGTGCAAACTCAAGGTGTTTTTTTTTTCCTGCTTCCAACGTATCCTGAAGTAATTGCGGAACAAATAACATCAAAACTAACAAACAAATAAAGAAATCTGCGATGAGAGAGACTTCTACGCGACGGCATAACTCTCCGTTTAAATATGTCTCCTTTCCCTTGAAAACAGCACGGTTCATTAGTACTGGATCATTTTCCAAAAAACAGCACGGCCACTTGGTGCAAGGGAGTTTTAAAGTTGTCAGCGTTTAGTTTGATTCGGTTTGTCAGCTTTTTAGGGCTTATGGGGGCGATGTAGGGCCGTACCATCTCGAATGTGGGGGTTTCTCCAAATAAGTCGCTATTTCTCCGTGGAAAAAAAAAGTAAACTTTAGGCACCTAGTAACCTTCTTTTCCTATTTTTTTAAAGCAAATGACGTTCTCACGCAAAAATCTTTTTTTTTTCTATACTTCAGCTGTAATACTGCCTTCTTTCATCTCCAAGGTGACGACGAAAGCCCAAGGGCGTCTTGATCGTCAAACGAGCACGTTGCCCGCAGTGCAACGGAAGCTGGATGACGAAGAAAAACCCGGTGAAGAAAGGAGCGCGAAGAAAGTCGGTTCCTGTCGCTGCTGCCAGAAAGGACACGCTGCAAGACAAATGGCTCGCTCGGAGTCGTGTTAATCTCCAGCACCACCTCATGAGACGCACGGCGTCCGGCCAAAGAACAGCGTTTTTATCCCCCCCCCTCCCCCCCTCGGCGCACTCGCGTTCGTAAGTAATACGTACATACGAAGCGCGGCCACCGTCGATAATTCAAACAGCGCGCTCCGGCATTAGCAAAACTTGCGGACTTAGCGTCAGACGCTCGCGCATATCCTAAACAGACGCGCGCCCCGCGCGGAAGCCGTGCGCGCTGCTTCCGGAAGTCACCATCCTGGCAGGCGTTCCCGGCGAGTGCCGTCTGGAAAAGATCAAAACTCGCGCGCTGGTTCCTCGACTTAATATTCCTAGTCACTTATCATCAGAACACACCCGTCGTACTCCAGTGGCGCCGTTGTCGTCTGGGCCAGTGAGTAGTACATAAAAACAAATGGCTGCCTGCCCCGCTGTGATGGCACAGTAAAGAGGCTCACTTATCTACGCGGCGGAGTCCCGACACAGGACCGCCCCACCAAGAATGGCAAGCGCGCAGAATGAGCAGTCCAACCTGCATTGCCCTGAACTGTCTGTCACGAGCGCCAAATTTGAATTGATGTCACCGATATGGAAGGACAGGGTTTGACGATTGCTGGAATATAAGCCCCACGGTTTTTAAGAACGAGACCTCCCTAAGCTAGTATAGCGCCCAGCTGGGGGATGTGATGCGAATGCAAATTCCCCTTTCGTTCGGAACAACCAGAGCAGCGCGTGAGAACCGGTTCCTTGCCGGCCCTTGTACGTGTGTGTCGTAATGGCACCGAGCGGTTTTGTTCATATCGGCAGTCATTGCTTTGTTTTGTTTCTTTGAAGAGGTAACTATTGCAGTATATCTTCTCTAATGCGGGTTAAGCAGCTTTGTCTTCTTTCTTTTCACCATGGAAAAGGCGGGGGTTGGGGGGTGGTTTCCTTCCAATGCCACAGCCAGAAACTGGCTTTACTACCTTTCCCTTCAATAAGTTCGTTCTCAAACAGTTTTACGCACACAAAAAAAAATAAAATAAATCACCTTTTCCTAAGTATACATTTATTTGTATTGACTTAGTCATTAAATACGGCCAGTCGAGTTTTTACGGGGCGCGTACTTTCAAACGCTTCGCTGCACAGAGCACCCACGTGACATGTCTGTTTGCGTGATGCAGAACGGTGAAGAAACGTGAAGCGACCTAAAACGTACCAAAACGTACCAAAAGGAAAATGGAGAGCAATCGAGCAAGGACCAACGAATGAAGGTGTCTCCTACATTGAAAAAAAAAAAGTAAGTAAGTGCGCTGCATTTTCCTCGTTTTTTTTTTTTTCGTGAACACGCAGTAGTAAAAATTCAAAAACGTACCAAAAATTAAATTTTTGGTGTTTTACACAGCGAAGTTACACGCAGGCTATAAGTCTCGCCGTACTAGAGGGTTCCGGATTATTTTAGATTACTTGGGCATCTTTAGCGTGCGCGAAAATTTCAACACGCGGGCGGTTTCATTTTTCGCACCTATCCGAGTACCGCGGCCTTTAAAGCGTGGATCTAACCCGCGTCTTTGGGCTCAGCAGGGCACCGCCTTAGCCCCAGAGCCCCCACGGCGGGTTGCAACAACGTTTCCAGGTTACTGTGTTAGATCGGGCTCTGTAACCTGACTCTGTAAGCTCTGTAAGCCATCAGCCCGCAGCAACGAGTATCGTGAGCGTCATTCTGCGCAGCTACGGCTAATCAGCCGCAGTGCCAGAAAGTGACTTATGTCTCGATGGTAGACGAGGAGGGGAAGGACAGAGTGAAGGACCATACAAAAACAAAACTGCTCAGACTTTGTGACAGCCTGATTACTGCAGGCTGTCGCCCGCTCCCCTCCCTATACTCCGCACAGTGAAACGACAGTTATAACCCATCAAAAAAAAAAAAAAACGATACGGGGAGTGAGAGACGACGTCCCACGATCCTTAATTGGTTCGCCTATACGGTCCCCGCGACCGAGATCAACACTGACTTCAGCGGAAGACCACGTATACGACTAACAACCACCCGCAGTATATTCGCTGTGCCAGACAGCGGCCGCCACTCGTTGACGTTTGTTTAGACAACGGCAACTCGCGTCAGCAGTTTCACCCCTTACATTTCGAGAAGCCAACAAGTTGACAACGCTTATCATCTAGTAGTTGTTGCTGAGGTAGACACACGCCACGGCTGCGCGGTATAACCGAGAACATATGGCACATACGTCGCGTACGTCGGGTTCCGACGCGATTGGATCGGCTCCTAAGCCGGAGTCACCGGTTAATTGCGCTTGAGCACGGCTCGCTTCCTGCGAAACATTCAAGGAGAAAAATGAAACAAGCAGGCGGTCCCGTCATGGCGTGACAAACCGTAAGCGTCGCCACCGCGCGTGGACAGGGGGACGGTGTCGAGCGCAGTGCGTGTCTAGGCCGTGGCGAGCACGTGGTCACGCGATGTGCGTCTGGGATAGGGTGAAACGAAAGGCCCTGTAGCAAGTTGCGTGACTCAAAAGGAGTGGCGAAGAAAGAAAGCCCGGATGAATATAACACCCGGAACCGCGGTTACCCTTCGCGCCTTCCCCGTTTTTGTGAATTCATGTTTGATTGTTCGTTGGCTGCGTTTCATTGGCGATGGGTCCGGGACAAAAAATATCGTGAGTGTGTGAAGGTGGATGACCAGCGAAGGTTCTTAGCACACGACAGGTGACTCAGAAGTTGGGCGCAAGGCAGGAGCAAATCTTGCACTTGAGCGTTGACGGTAGTCACCCTACGAAAGGCACATACGTACACGCACAAACTGGCTCTACTGATGTTGAAAATGGCGCTTACTGATAATTGCCAAGCCATTTCGAATGCATATCCCAGAGTTGAGAAGTAAACGTTTGAGGCCTAAGTCAAGTTCTGATATTGCAAGTGACGGCTGTTACTAACTAAGCCACTAGGCTGGAGGTTCAAACAATTGTTTTGAGCGGCGTGCGGTTTCGATGGTGACCGCGTGCTAAAGCACACACACAACGGGACGTTCATTTCCCAACGCCCCGCGCTGTAGAATTCCTCGCCTTCAAAAACAGGTAATGCCTCGCGAGTATTACGGGCGAAACACCTTAGGACCTCGCTCTGTCCGGGGCTTGCGGCCGTGTCCACAGTGTCGCGCATGCGCGAGGAGCATTTCATTAGAAAGGATTGGATTGGATTGATATGGATTGGGATTGGGTTGGATTGGATTAAAATGATTTGTATTGGATTGGACAGGATTGGAATTGTATATACTGTACAAACGCGTTGTCGCTCATTTACACGCGCGAGTGGGTAATGCCACGGGTGATTTACGGTAAGAACGATCCCCAGTGCTTCGCCCATTCGTCATGATTCACTTCGCCGAGATGGGTGAATTTTTTCGTAGACATTGAAGATACCTCAACCACTATCGCGGATTTTGGTGCGAACGACCTGGATTCAAGCCCCAACAACGCCAAAATTTTTGCAAGACGCCGGAGATTTTTTTTAAACACTAAAAAGGCCTTCTAGGTCAATTCTACGCATTTGTTTCGTAAATTAGGGTGGTTCGGCATGTTTTCGGTCGGTGGAGGAGTGGTGGGCGCGGCATATTAACAGTATGTTTAACGTTCCGCATCAGACCAGAAATGTCTGGCTTGTACCTACCTCGGAAGGGAATGTCGCCTACCGCTTCAGCCACTCCCTTCCTTGCCAAACATCCTTCCCCTCTTCTCCAATATGCTATCGCCGAAGTTAGGTATACCAGTGTAATCCGTCTGGTATTCACAAGGTCGGTCGCGAGCGGCCACACACACGTGCGGGTTGCGTATGCACCCCAGACGCTTTCTGCACGCACCGAGAAAGGAAGGAAGCGACGAAAACAAGAAGGAACAACAGTACAAAACAGGTGCCTCGATTCCGCTCACGTCCTCCCAGATGAGGAAGAACGCATTCCGGGGCTCGAGACACAAAGGGACGAAACGGATGAACCGAGGGCCCCGTGGAACAAAGCGACCGGCGTGCGCCATTTCTCCGCATTTCGCTGAGATAGAGAGTGAGGGGAGTGAGGAAAGAAAGGGTGACAGCGACGAACCCGGGGGAGGAGAAACGCGTCGGAAGAATGGAGATTGACGGAAATACGACGGGAAACATCCCAGGGCGGACGAAAAAAAGAACGCGAGCATTTCGGGCCACATATAAAACCGACGGCACGCGCACACAATGACCAGTCCGCCGAACGAACCAGCTAGACGGCGAAGGTGGTATACCCAGCATCCATTTCCCGAAATGTCTGCGCTGCGGCGCCGCGGCCAGTTGCGGCCGGCAGGGTTATGAAGCATTCGTATCAGTTCCGTGCAGAAACTTGGGGAACTCTAGCGTATAGCCCGAGGTCCTAGAGTTTCTAGATGCCTCAGGGGAAGTGGATGATGCAGAAAGAACACTGATGCAGCGGAACGAAAAATAGCGTGAGGGCAGGAACACGTGGGGGCAGGAACAGTGAGGGCAAGAACACGTCTTTCTTTTGTTGTTGTTGTTGTTGTTTCAGGGACCCAAGTACTTTTGCGAAATTTACGACAGGCGGGCGCGGGCGCAAATAAACACGCAGACAAACAGACAGACAGACAGACAGACAGACAGACAGACAGACAGACAGACAGGCACGCTCGCACCCAAACACACACACACACAACGCCTTCTCCCCTCCCACACGCACCTGCCCAGCCGCTTCGCAAGCGGCGAGATAACTTCTGTGTGCGACAAGTTCCTTTGTTTAAAAGATCCACTGAGGGGTTTAGTTTGCAAATTTAACATTTTATCTTAATTCGCATATTTTTCTTCACCTCGAAATGGCGCTTTTTCGTAGACCACAATTAAAATATAACTAAAACCGGGATACAAGAGGATACAAAACTTCCTGAAAATTATGGGAAACAATGCGAAACAGCGAGTGCTTAAAAGAGCAATTTAAAACGTTACTTAGAGATATATCTCTGTTTTATCAGAACCCAAAGTAGCAACGACACACATTTAGGAAAAATCATGCAAAAACTCATTTTGCAGTTTATGCATGATGCAAAGCATTTCATCACCTGGTGTTTGTCGTCACATGCTGCGGTGTTCCGTGTAATAGTGGGGAAAAACGCCAAAGGATCGTGAGGACTCAGAAACACAGTTACAACGCCGAAATATAATTACATCAGCATGAGAGCTAGGACGAAGATAGGTCGATTGGTAGTAATGTTAACGAGTCATCGAAACTTCCACAGCACCGCGTGACTGAAATGGAGACGGACAGCTGTAACTTGGGCATTTAATTTATATTATATATAGTCTATATAGTTTTGTGGTTATTCTATTTTTCTATTTTACCCTTCTGAATCGTTGGGAAATTCTTCACGTAGCGTGTCGAAGTGACTTGACTGCACTTTTAAGGCGTCTGATCGAAACTACAATCTATCGCAGACGTTACACGAGCTTCTGAATTCGACTTCCCGGAACTTTGCATCTCAGTATTTGCCGCGAGGGTACTCATGCTGTCGTTTATGAATTGCGTGGGCAACGTAGGCGACGGTGCAGTTGTCAACCATCCAGTCCCGTGCAAGGATCGGTATTTTGCTGTTGTATGACTCGTGCTTCGTCCTCGTCAGAGCGATCTTTTAGATGCGGAACATCTTATGGTTTCGGCATGTCCCGCGTCGGCGTCCGCACTCACACTTCGCATGCGCAACTCTCCTCCTTACACCCACAGCTGCGCGATACTACACTATAAAAAAAAAAGAAATAGTCAGCCACGCCCGGTTTCGATTCCACGACTCTCTGGCCGCAACGGGGGGTACGCGGTGCTCTTCCCACTACGCTACAAATCCGGGACAGGAGGGACGAACGCGCCTTATGTCCTTGACTCATTCAAACTACGTCAAGAAGCTACTGATACAACGAAGGCACGCGAAGCTGAACGTCAACGGAAACGACGAACTAAAAACTTTAGAGAAGGATGTTCAATTTCCCGTGGGAAAGCTGCGGCGGGAAGCTGCGGCGGGAAACGCGCCTTGCAGCTCAACCAGCCCCGTCCGCAGCGCCTCTGATGCTGATTGTGGCAAGATGCCCCTAGGGATTGGCCAACCAAACAATCCATCACGAGATAGGTTCGCGTTCAACCACCGTCGTCATCTTCCCGTAGGGGAACCGCCGAAGAAGAAGAAGGAGAAGACAAAGCCTCACGCGACCTGGAGGCGATTGTAACGAGCCTTCGATGTCGTGTGCCCCAGTTGAACAGATACCTCCACAGGTCTCGTCTGGCGCAGTCTGCCATGTGCAGTTACTGTAATGAAGAAGAGTCTGTCGACCATTTCCTTTTGTCATGTCGACGATTTTCAAGCCTCAGACGTCAGCTCCTTGAAGTGCCGCTTCATCGCCTGGGGTTGGCATTATCAGTGCCGGCTCTCTTATCATTTGGGGCTTCAGAAACGGGATATTGCCGCCGGGATGTTTGTTCTGCTCTTCTGCGCTTCATAGAAAATTCCAAAAGATTTACAACCTAATTCGCATCTTATTCTGGCACCTCACCTGAGCCCTCCAAAAGCATCCATTTCTGATTTTTTTTATTATTATTATTATTATTTTCCTCCTGCTCTCCCTATCTTCTTCTTCTTCTTCTCCTTGTTCTTCTTATTTTTCTTTATTTAGTTATTTATTTATTTATTTCCTTTTTTTGTTTCAATATTGACCAAATTCCAAACTCAATTACTCCAACACAAGAAAAAAAAAGCTTCCAAATTTTTCTAATTATCTTTGAATCATCCACCTAGGCAGTAATCTCATTCGAATTAACGACTGATGTTTGGCCGATCCCCTGATTGGGTATGCGCCAATAATTTCAAGGAACAACAACAATAGCAACAACAGCTGCGAAGAGGAGGGCGTGTACATTGCTCTCAGCCGGTGCACCAATGTCAACAACCTTTACCTCACCAACGCTGACGGAGACTACCGATTCTACCACAGAGACAACATCGACAAGAACATGATGGACGAGTTTCGGCGCATCGACAACCACCGCCTACTCACCGTAACACAACAGTACTTGCGTGCCTTTGCCACCGGTGTGGACCCGGACGCGGAATTCCCTCTGGCGCTAGTCACTCAACGTAACGGCAACACAATGGAACCACACGGAACCGCCACGATGCTTCGCATCCTCATCAGGGTTCCCCACGGGAAGATGGTGTAATTTTTTTTTTTTTGGTCACGGCGTTGTCCCCTTTCCCGCGCTTGGCTTGCTGTGCTTTTCTTGCGTTGCGGATTTCCGCCTGCTCATCGAATGGCTGCATCAATGCCACCGCTAACTTTTTTTTTCGTCCGGTCATTGTTGCTAGCGCGCAGATGCCTTCAAATTAGCCGCGTTACTTCATTGCTCACTTGCTCGCTTGCACGCCTCCGTACGTTCCCGCTCACTCAGTACGAGGATTCACTTACGCTGTTCATGTACTTCCATGGCACTTTCAAAGGAAGCTACATGACCTTTTTACTCGTATCGTATGTGATGAACAGCGTCTCGGTCCACGTGATGTCTTAATGCTGATCGCCTTATTTTCTAGTGCCTTTCCTAGTCCTAGTGCCCGAGAGGCAGCTGACCGGAAAGCACTGACTGGTCGCGCAACGAAGCTATATATATAATCTCTCCACAGCAAAAAAAAGGCCTCCGTTTTTTGTTTTTTTTTTGTTTTGTAGAGTTTGTCAGGAGCACAACGGTACAAAAGTTTGTACGCAGATGTATAGTGCCCTCCCTTTCCCTGTTCGCTCGCCCCGACCCGCCAGTGTTCTTAACAAGGGAGCACTGTAGCGCACCTTCTGCTCCTATATAAGCGTGCGTGCTTCTAGGTTGTATGTTACTCAGATGAAAACTGGTCCTCCAGTCGAAACGTCAGTAAAACGTGAGTCAACGATTTTCACACACACGCACACACGCACACACACACACACACACACACACACACACACACACACATATATATATATATATATATATATATATATATATATATATATATATATTAATCGTGCTCACATCCTTTCTTTCCCAGTGTGGTGTACGTGTATCGGCGCTGGTCGTGCGCATCTGTCCCGTATGCGCACGACAACTGCGCGCAACTTCCCAGTCCGAGCGTGGGCGGGAGTGACCGGCACGCGGAACAATGCCGGAAATATGTAGGGGCGCGCGCGTGCCTTGTATCCCAAAAAGAAAAAAAAAATCACCTTACAACGAATCGTACAGAAGGAAGAGGACGGCGAAAACAGAAAGCGCTGCACGGCTGAGTCATGGGGGTTCGAAAACAAAGCCGTCACTGTCTCCGTCGTGCAGATAGAAAGGAGAGCTCTCCACGCAGTGCGTCCCTAGCGTGGCTAACGTCAAGGAAGAGGAGGGATATATATCTCGCTGTTCACGGCGAGAACGAAATAACGGACACGGAGGTGCCGAACGAGGAAGGAGGTAAATTTGGCCTCGGGAGAGCGGCAGTGCGATGATGCTACAACTCCGGGTACAACAGAAGACAAGGAGTTTTTAACGCTATGCCCAGCAGGGTGGAGGAATATATCCGTGGAGATGATCTCTCTGTCCAGAGGGCTTCGACAGTTATGGCTGCGCGGGATTAACTTGTTATGAAGTTTGTCAATACAGTTACAGTAAGCCTTGGTTCTAATGAGATTACTTTATTTAAATTTTCCTTTTATTCGAAGTTTTTCTCCGTCCCACGGCTTCTTCACGGTGGTTAAGAGAAGACCATAGTTTTTTTACGGTTTCTAACGACGCCAGTTTGCTGTCCGAAGACAGCAAGCTGTCTTGACTGCGCACTCAGGATCCTTCCAGGAGATCTTTCTTATGCCCTCTGCTATATTTGTCAATGTGTTATTCCCGCAGTTGAGAATTTCGATGGCAGACCTGTGTGAGGTTTGTAGCTAAACTACGGTTGCGAAAACATTGCATATAACGGTTGTGGACGCCAGGATCTCGAGCATAGTCGCGCCGCACGACCAATGTAGAATGGACATCGCTTTCTGACCTTGTCCGAAGTTAGGCAGCTCCTGCTTGCGCTCTTCATACTAATATTTGTGACAGATAAGAGTAGAGACACAAGAGCTGGATATACTATAACAGCGCGGCTTTAAGTCTCACAAAGCACAGTGAAAGCAAACTAATATGACTGCGAAGACGTTAGGCGTGAACACTCAAAGTTAAGATAAGCGGAGGTGATATAAGAGATGCATATGAAGTAGAGAACCAACAGGACTGGGGGGCACCAAGTTCAAACGATAAGGGAGTGACTTGACGTATGGTTAGACTACGTGAACAAAGGGGACCGAGAGTGATATTTGGAGGGAAGAGGTCAGAAAATTACCCAGCCTGGCTAGCGCGATGAACATACACTCTTGAGACGCCCTCAACAGTAAGTGACTAACCACAGGATGATGATCCCGTAATGATAACGGAACCATTCATGAGTGTTATATGCCAGAGCCTTGCACCACTTACTACAAGACTCTATATCATTTCGAATCAAAAATTGAAAAAAATATCCTAGCATGTTTTAATTGTCAATGCTATTATTTGATCACGCAAACCACCATGTACACCTTTTCTCAGAATTTTTAGGCCAATACTAAGCCTTCTGGACCACAAATATTTCAAAGAACAAGCTTAAACTTCGAATGCGACAAAATGGTTTTATGACTGGAGGACAAAAAGATTTTTCCCGGCTTTCCGGCATAAGACGTTCCAGGTTCGCTCGGGACGTAAGCTTGTACACTGAATTTTTTGCGGCCTGGGCACTTTCGGCATGGCCTAGAAAATTTTGACAAAGACTGCACTTGCACCTTATGTGTGTAGTTGTGTATGCAATGTATCTTGTTTAAATTTCTGTTTCATTTAGCATGAAAATTTGCGTGTACTAGCGCGGGGTGTATATATTATGTAGTGAAAATTGCTTTTGTGTAAAGTGCAAAGTTGCTGTAAGTTTTTTTACTCATTGCTTGATAGTTAACGTGATGAGTGTTCTTTGCACTTGTACATCGTGCCCACCTGCTATGGTCTCAGTAAAGACTGGCAATATTGTAAATAAAAAAAATGATAGTAATGATGATATACTGGGGAACAAGTGAAGAACGGCACCAGCTCATGTACGGTATCACTCCGCCTAAGCGACGGACCCGGATGTCAACGGGCGCGCGCGTTTTGAAAGGAGACTGCCACGAATGCGTGATATCGTCTGCCTTTTCTCACGTAGTTTGTTTGCCGTCGCTGCAGTAGTTTATGAGCACATTAGGTCCAACAAGATACAAAAACGGCTCGTGCCATGTTCAAAATATTCCCAGTAACGCGCTACTTGTGCTGCGCGGAGTGACATCCGGCTGCGGTGATGAGGCACAGCAGCAACTTCGGTGCCGTTCTTAAGTTGTAGCCGAGTATAGTAGTAAAAAGTCAGACACGGTGGTCTTCTGCCAAGTGGAAGTGGGAACACGGGCTCCGCCAGTCCGTTCCCGCTCTCCTTCCGTGCTCTGCGGGTGAGCAGGCTGCTCGCGAAACAGCTGGCGTAAGCGTTCCGGGGACGCCGCTGTCAAGTGTACACGACGCGCTCGATGTAAGATGGTGGCGGAAGCAGCAGCAAGGACCACGCATGCACCGGCAGCGAGCGGCAGAGCAGCAGCTGCTGCAAGCGCCGTGCGCTCTCACGATCCAGCGGTCGGCCGGCCGGTCACGACACGAGCCGCGCGTGTAGCTGACCGCTGCCCAAGACAACGACGCACGCCCACGTCTGGGCGCTCACCTCAGCGCAGCCGACCACGGAAGGAAAGCCGCCCGCGACCTACGACTGGCGCAGCTGGCGCGTTCTTACAACCCAGGAGTAGTTAAGGAGAAAGCCTTTGGAGTGGTTCTTAACGTGGAGGGCGCTATGCTTACGCGAATGGTCCAGCTGAGAAACCGTCTTCATGCGGTCACGGTGCAACAGGGCATGTGTAACGCGAATGGTTAGCGGGGGTAAGGTGGTCAACATTGGTCTATATATAGACGGTCTCTTTAGCACGCAGGTGTTCCCTCCTCTCGTTCTGTACACTATCCGTTCCGTGTTAAACTCAGACATCTTTTGCGCTAAAGTAAGCCCTCTGAGAATGTCATACATGGTATGCCGATGGGCTATGGTCGAATATACGCCCCCACTACGAGTAAATAATCACTACTAGGAGTAAGGGTACATTTAAGATGAAACACGAAATTCATCCGTCTGATCTCGAAGATGCTTAATCCCGGCGGGCAGCTTCCCCAATAACACAGAGTGCCGGTTTCTTATGGTTGAGGCTTCAGAGAGAGAAAGAGAGAGAGAGAGAAACTTTCATCGAGCGAAAATGGGTTAAAGTAGCGGGGTGGCCGCCAGCTCGAGTCTGGCGGCGACAGTGGCAGCTCTGTCCACCAGTGAGGCTTGTATACTCCCAGGTCAGAGCTACCCAGCGCTCCCTCCCAGTGCTCGTCAGAGGTGATTGAAGGGAATAGGTCAAGAAAACCATCCCACATAGAGTGCGGGACTGTAGCACGGCTATCACACGCGGGGCGGTTAGGTGATTGGTACAGGGAGGGATAAATGTGGTAAGGTATACCTCCAAGCAAGGGAGAGTGTGGGTTTGCAGAAGTCGCCAGGTACGTTCTTGTGAAGGGGTGAGTCCTGGAATGTGCGGGGGGATACTTAGGGTGGGCGAAACGGTAATAAGTGGCGATATCGCGGAATGTTGTCAGTCTATCCCTGGTGATCGTTTCTCGTATTTATTACAAGTAACGATCACGACCGAACAACCAGCCAAGGAGCAGCGCTGGCACATACTGTTGTATTGAATTGGCCAGTAAGATATTTGGGCCCTCCCCGCCCAAGCCCGAAGCCGCTCAATAAATGGAGGCCGACTGTATGCAAGCGCACACGCAGATCTTTCTCTCTACCCCTCAATCTCTCTCTCTCTCTCTCTCTCTCTCTCTCTCTCTCTCTCTCTCTCTCTCTCTCTCTCTCTCTCTCTCTCTCTATATATATATATATATATATATATCTATCTATCTATCTATCTATCTCTCTCTCTCTCTCTGTCTCTCTCTCTCTCTCTCTCTCTCTCTCTCTCTCTCTCTCCTCTCTCTCTCTCTCTCTCTCTCTCTCTCTCTCTCTCTCTCTCTCGACATCAAGCACTGCAGTGAGCTGTTGCCGTGAATTGCTCGCAAGTACAAGAAACTAAGAAAAGAGCAATCATGAAGATCGATGGCACGTAAGCGATAAATAACTCTCCCATGATCGATAGGCAAGCGAAAGAGAAAGGGAACCGACGCACGTAGCCTGAGCAGCGCTAGAGCGCGCAGATTCAATAAACTCAGGCACGCCACACCGAGGAACGCACGTCACACGCATATTCGCCCCACCTTGATGTCAGCCCGCTGAGCTGCGATAAGGAAATTACAAGGTCCCTTCCCTTACCATCTTTTCGTTTTTTTTCGGTATTCTGCAGCACAAAGGTCCCAGACGTATACGCGCAGGCCTGGGAGGCAGAGCTATACGAGTTGCAACCACTACCACGGAGGCTGGGAAAGTTACATTTTGCTGGAACCACGAACACGAATCACAGGCCTGCGGCGCTTACTGCGCCCGCTGTATATTTCACGAGAGGGGGAAAAACACAGGCGTTCTATCCTGTAGAGTGAGCGGTGTGCATAAAAGGAAACAAAATAAAGAAACGTACGCATATACCAGACGGAGCGCTTGTGCAATACTGCGGCGAACACTACTCCTTAGCGAACGGAATGCTTTCACGTGGCCGCAGGAATAAAGCAATACCGGGTTACTCCACTAACAGGAAGAAGCCACTGGTGACGCAAATCGCCGAGCCATTTTTCCCGAGTCGGGACCTAATTCCTCTGCCACATTTAATTGCGTATTTCACTTTGGGAAGCCCTGTCACTCGTTACGTGCCAGTACATCTTCTTGGAGCTATGATGTTGGCCAAGCCTTCCTTCCGGCAGACGAGATATCGAGGGGTTCTTTTCGAGGGAAGAAGACTATCACTACAACTTCTTGAGAATCACTGTAGGGCCCCTCACAACTTGCACAACCACACGATTACACTAAAGAGTGGATGGCTGTTGCGGCAAGCGCTCCAGGAGCAAAGCGAACTGACGGCGCCCTCAGCCGCTGCCTGCGCCGCGACAGCTGATTCATCCCAGCATCTCGCGCCTAATATTTACTTGCAGCCAGCGACGATAACGAACACGAAGAGACTACGCCACCGACTATCCCAATGAAAAATTAAAGCCGTTCTACTCAATGTGAAAGCTGTCGGAATTGCAGAGCAGTGATTTGCCATAATGGGCTGTAGCGCCGGTATCCGCTCACTGCTGCCACCCACTGCAAATCAAATTTGCGGCCTTCGCAGTGCTCGCGCGCCCCCTGCATGAAACTGAACCAGAGGGAGTTCTGTTCTTTTTGTGCTTGCTTTTCCTCCCGCACGTGCCGGCGTTGCATTGCCACTTTTAACTCCAGAAAGCCTTCAGTGACAATCACTGAACTTGAACGTTTAGTGCTTCAGTGCTGGGCGTATCTGTCTGCTCCAATTTTTCTTCATTCGTTCCTTTCTCTTTTTTTGCCTATGTTCCCTTTCCCGCGTGCAGGATAGCAAACTAGGCTCTAGCCAGGTTAACTTTCCTGCCTTCTTTCGACATGGTTCCTTTCTTTTTTTTCGCTTATTATCGTAAAAACCAACACAACGAGCGTTCCTAACTAAATGAACGCGGTCGCTGCGGGTTAGTTACGCATATTTTGCCTCAAATGTACCTGCAGTTTTCTTTGCGCTAAACAACGGGGAGATGTATGACAAGCGCCAGCGGTTCACGAGTTCGAACGTTTATGACTATATAAACCGCTCGGCTTTCGAAGTTTCTGGGTTACCCCACGGTCACAGCCGCTACGACAGAACGCCGTGGGGCTCTACTTGGCTCCAGCGAGCGAGCTAGCTACGACGACAAGGCGAGCCCCTAAAGTGCTCTGCACTTAACAGTCGTCTGGCCTCATCTAGCGCTGACGACAGGCAAGACCACCATCAGCCCACTCGCATCCGGTGTCCAACAGTATACACACTCGAGAAGCGATATGCAAGTCTACGCTGAGGGCCAAGAAAGCCCGCTGACAAAACGTGCAGCACGCGCAACCGATGTTTCTAACCATAGCTACAAAAAATTCGATTTCGCAGCTGCACTGGGTTATTTCGGCTTCAACACGCACAAACTTATCGCGCAGTGGATTCATACGCACCCGGTTAAATTTATGCGCGGCAAAACATATCCTAGCCTCACTAGCGAGTTATAAACCCGGTCCCGTTAGGGCCGACTAGCCCTGACCTCTGTCGAACCGGAAAGCTGGCCAAGCTATGCGCAAGTGTAGTAACACGCTAGCGTACGTTTTAACAGGCTAGGCCATAGCGGCGCGGTAATGAACCTTGCGGAAAACGAAGCTTCTTTGGCCTTTGTGTACAAGGGTTCCGCAACAAGGTCAACAAATATTTATTTGTAAAGAGGTAGTGCGGACTGCAGCGTGTAATGTAAAATACATACAGAAGCACATAAAACAATGGACACAAAAAGTAAAACGCGACGAATATTACATCTATTTCGCTACCACACAACATGGAGATGTGAAAAATACTTCTTAGGTATGCCCTAGACATATTTTTGCGTAAAAAGAGAAAATCTGTAAGTATTACCGATGTTGAGGTTATCGAAAAATCAGCTAAAGAAGATAAAATTCGCTCATAAAAACGGTGAAGTATAGCCGTGGCGCGAGCTTAAGTTCGTTTTCTTTGGCAGCATAAAACGACAACGCGTACAATTAAATCAACAAAATTATCAGAACACATCCGCCCCACGGATGCTCAGGTATTTTAGAGCATATAACTAACTGGTCTAATATTGCAGTTCTATAAACTGGAAAGCATTAACATTTCTTCGCCTTTGATAGAGCGAAAACTGCACCGAGCATGACAGTACATAACACTATACGGAGAGTGACGTTCATAGTCGCCGGACTACAGCCCCACCGCGTAGCAGCGCTATAGAGCGCGGACATTTACCCAACAGTTTCCGCCAGCGAGACCTTCAACGTCGCGCCAAACCACGTAATGCATCGATTGCAGGAAAAGAATTCCGCGAAGATTCTGCGCGTTCCGGCGCCATCGACAGGTCGCCGACACGAACCCGACATACCGGCCGGCGCGTCGCACTGTCCGTTCCGTACAGTGTCCAATCGCCGCTAGTTTAATCCCGCTCGAAACGATGCAAGGAGCGCCCTGGGGACACTAATACGTCGTGCTCGTTGGCGCTGTCACCGCTGTTTATTAGGCTCCCGTATACCGTCAATGTTAAATGCGAACACTTTATATGCTAACACATCGGCGATTCTTTTGTAGGCTGTGGATGAAAGGGATAAATGGCGCCTTCAGAAGCGGAATCACAGTCCCCCCTCTTCCTTAGTGAAAAAAAAAATCATTGAGGCACTAAAGTATGCTCACATGCTCTAAACGCGAAAGCATTAAAGCTTCCCCTGGCGACGCTTATCAAAGACTTATTTGCTGCGACGTAGTGTTTGGTTCTCTTGCTCCGCTTTCGTTTCTTTGTCTTTTTGGAGCGAATTATTTCGAGAGGACGACGGGCGAAATTTCCCTCCCCAGCTTCGTGAGAACCGCAGCTCTCCGCGTCTGGCGTGTTCACGTGCCATCAAGTTCACCTGTAACGCGATATGACGTCAGTGCCGAACGAACTAGGCCAGCTCTTGTTCAGCAGCCGTCGACGAGGAAATGTAGCATCGTGGTAAGGCATGGGTGCCCACTCTGGCTACCCGGGTTCAATTCTTACACGGATCCAATTGTGTTTTTTAACTCTTCACAGTGACCACCATTTTCTGTACCCGCCGTGAACAACGCCAGTGTTTCCCACAATCGGGCACTTAAAGCTTTCATCTTACTAACCTGGATCGTGGAGATTATACCTCTCAACTTCCTACTTTTTGTAAACCAACACGGGCAGCCGGTAGCCCGTAAGGGCAGCAAGTGTCGGTAGTGGTCGTAGTGCAGTGTAGTGAAGGGGGAAGGAGGGGGGGGGGGGGGGCATGTGCACTAGCGCATGCAAACCACGGTTTTCGCAAGGGACGTATAAATACGTCACGCTCATTCAAAACTAGGTCAATGGGACACCCGTATTACCTTGAACACCGGGCAACAAGAATGCACTTCCGTGACAGAGGCAACGAAGGAGTTATGCGCATTGACTTGCTTAACAATAGCAGGTCAGAGTGCGTGGATGAAACACCAGATGACTCTGAAGATCCTTTAAAACCATAATATTTACACACGCCGAGAAACAGCCGGTGCAGCAGTAAATGCCCCCCCCCCCCCCCTCCCTTGCACACACAAGCACACAACCAATACCACATTTCCCGTCCAGGAAGGGGAAGTGGCCCCATATCTTTCCCCTTCGAGCAAATGGGCACGTGAGAGCCAGTCAACGGGAGCATGTCGCGTTCCGACACTCGCGAATTTTGTCGCCCACCGATAGATCGCCGTTCGAATGCCCTAGGGACGTTCGCGCGCGGACGCCACAATGCGAGCTAAAGCCATAAACGAACAACAGCTGCCAGCAATTAATGTCCGGTCAACCTTCGCATTAGGAGCGAAGAAATACACACATCTATTGCAGGAAGTGCACGTGCAGACGCCTCCCCCCACCCCTCCGACCTGTCCGCGCTGTGGTGTGCACGGCCCGTTCTAACGACACGGCAATTAGCGCTCGCGCTAAAGGGGCGCGCGGAAACGACGTGAGAAATGCGCCGAGACGTTCGCTCCGAAACGCGTTCGGCTCCCCGGAACGACACCTGCTCGCTTCTCCCCATCGGCGCACATTCTGCTCGCCCTTGCAGTCTCTTCTACGGGCACAGCCTTCACCGCCACGCTATTGGTTCAGTTCCGTGGAGTAATGGCCAGAAATCGAATTCAGGACGTCAGTGCATAGGGATCGATCGAGCCGACCGATCATTCTATATAGAGAGGACAGTTGGGCCCTGTTAGCGACGAAGACTTAAACCTATCTTTTTTCCCCGGCGGGTATTGGGGGTAAAAAAGACGGGAAAAAAATACGGGACGATCTGATTATTCGTTTTGTGTACGCGAGCAAGCCACATTAGGTTCATCTGCGGGTCAATATGAATCTTACTTGTTCCTTCTAATATAAGTGCATCACACCCAGCATAAATTGCTGCGATAAAGCGTTCTTCAATACACCGCTGGGCGTATTGATTGATTGACTGATTGCGAGGTTCAACGTGCCGACGCTACACAGGTGGTGAGGCGCGCCGCATTCGAGGGCTCCGGATTAATTTGGCGACCTTGGGATCTTTAACGTGCTCCGAAATGTCGACACACGGGCGTTTTTCCTTTTCGCTTCCATCAGAAAACGGCCTCCGCGGCCGGGAATCGAGTCCGCGTCCTTGGGCTCAGCAGCACAACGCCTTAGCCACTGAGCCACCGTAGGGTGTCAATTCTGCGCGTATGTGTCGCTCTGTAGCACTGCCTCATAATACGCGCACAGTTTTCAGGGCTCCCGCGTAGGTTTACTGTGGTCGATCCTCCAGGTGTTTGCACACTAAAGAAACGAGGCAAAGCTTTACTATACTTAACCAGTAGCGGTGTACCATGCAAGTTCTGCTGTTAGGCGCAAGATCCCTGTCTACGCAGGCTGTGATGAATAGGACAGAAGAAAGGGAAAAGGCGGGGGGGGGGGGGGGGGGCACACGATGTATTAAGCATGTTTCAGAAAGGGAGAGGGGGAACATAATAATACGAGCTTGGTTAAACAAAAGCAGAGTTAAGTCGGCGGTAGGAGACAGCGGGTCTTGCAGCCCAGGTGTATGTGTATCCTAGGCACGCCAAAGCATAGAAAGACGCAAGGGGCTTACTTTAGGCCGTTTGGCACCCGGACATTTCCCAGCACGCGCAAACGATAAAAGAAGAAATTTGAATCATGCCCCAAGTACAAAAAGAAATAGCTACCGCTAACAATGGCGACAATGCGCCGTTAATAATACTTATTGCGCGCAGTTAAAAGCGCGCGAAAGACCCCATGCGTGGGACAATTCAAATTCATCCGCAGCCGCCCACGACGACTCTCCTTGTAGCCCAGGTGTAGCTTTGTGCAAACGTTAAACAGCCAATTTGAAATGAATTTTACGCTGCTTCCAACTCTTCCGTAATTCCCCCCCCCCCCCTCCTCCCCCTAGATAGTCACCCACAATTTCTTCCCAAGCGGATGACCACTTTTCGATAAAAAGGAAAAAATTACAGCCGTTCCACTCAACTTGAAAGCTGACGGAAGTGCAGACAAAATGATTCGCCATAATGGGCTGTAGCGCCGTTATCCACTCACTGCTGCTACCTAAGGCAATTCAAAATTGCCGCCTCCGGAGTGCTCGCGCGCCCCCTGCCTGAAACACCGCCAGCGGGAGTTGTGTTCTTTTTGTACATGCTTTTCCTCCCGCATGTACCGGCGTTGCACTGCCACGTTTTTTTCGCTTACTATCGCAAAAACCAACCCAACGAGCGTTCCGAACTAAACGAACGCGGGTGGTGCCGGTTAATTACGTATATTTTGCCTCAAATGTAACTGCAGTTTTCTTTGCGCTAAAAAAGGGGAGGATTTATGAGAAGCGCCTGCAGCGTTTCACGAGTTTCGAACGGTTACCACTATTTAAACCGCTTGATTTTCGAAGCCTCTGCGGGACGCCCTACGACGGACCGCCGGGCTCTTCTTGGGTCTGTTATATCGCGGCACTGCCTGATTCGGGCAGTCATTTGACATCGACCGTTACAGCGAGCTACAACGACAAGGCGAGCCCCTCTGCTCAGCAACTAAAAGTCCCCACTCAGCGCAAAACACTCGCCGTTAGAAGGAGAAAGGGGTCAAAACAATTCCTGGTGCTACAATTAAATACGTCCGACTCGCAATGGTCCGCAGCAACTTTAAATGTCGCGGTAAATGAGGCTGCCTGCTTGGTTAAGGAATCAACGGTTAGTGCATGGTCAGAACATGCGAATTTTTCACTGGCCAATCATGAACACCCAAGAAACTATAGTTACACACGTGACGGCCAGCTACGGACCAAGTGACCTGGCTGCGATTTCCCATGGTTCCACCACGGCGTCCAGGGAAGAGTCGATTCATATTGGGTACAGATCTGAAGTCCTCGTTCTCAGACCGAAAACCCTGCATGATTGCTAAGCCTCGCGCGCCTAAAGCTCGAATTTATACGACTGAGAAAAGCATCGTCACAGTTTGCAAATTTGTGTCAAACAGCTGCGAGCGCTCGCACGACTGAATGTTCTCATTAATTAGGACTAATGAACATTATTTTTTTTTTTCTGAAAGGACGGCTAATCTGAAAGGGTAGAAAGGGTGCAATAGAAAAAGATGCCCCAATTACTGGTCGCCTCCGGGCTCCGTCTTTTAGGAGGGCATATGACGCCGGTCTGTTTGGCGGATTCCAAAAGTCTAAGTGGTGTTCGTTTCGTTTGGTGCGTGTTCGTCGGACATATCCAGAATTCATGCGTGAGTAGGTAAGTCGGTTGTGTATGACTGTTGGATAGGCTTCATGCACCCCCTTCCCACATAATCCGCTGAATTTGGGGTGTGGAGTCGTCTTCACTACTGCAGTCCAGGCAAGGTATCTGTCTCCCTGGTTCGTTCACTTTTCGCTTGCGTTTCGCTCCTGCGTTTCACTGCCCCTTGCGGGTACTTTAGACAACGAGCTAGCAAGAAGACAGTTGTCGCTTCATGGACGAGAATTTGAAACGGCCTTCGACGGTTTCGATGTAGGTGGTGTTCCAACGAGGGCACCTTTGCCCTGTAAAAACTACTTGGACTATGTTTTAGGCAGTCTAAACTCCTGCAGTGGGTATCACTGTCTGGTAACCACGTGGAGTTGCAGATGCCCCTTTCGTGCAAGAAGTATCAGCCTGAATAGTTTAATAGCTTCAGCGGTGGACTGTCTTTGGTAACCGTGCACGCAGAGCCCTGCCCGCGCGGATGCTGATACAGTGAGAAGTAATCCAAGTTGGTCTCGCTGCCCGCATAACTTCGAGGCCAGCTGTCGAGCCCATCCCATTAGCGCGCGCATCGCGCAGGCCAAGTCGCCACCCGCAGGATTCAATCGATAGCCGATACCGTCGTGATCGGGCCGTCTCCCGCAATTATACGGTAGCTGCAGTCACGACCCCGACACCCGCGCGGCGCTAATGACTAAAGCGCTCGGATCGCATGCCCACCCAAGCGAAGCGGGCCGTCCATTCTCTAGAGACTGCAGCGCACGACATGCGCGCGATTGTATTCCGTCTAGCTCGAATTGAAAGTGCAGCACTGCAGCCGACATCGCTCCCGAGCTCATTAAGGCCAGCAGTCTTTCCATAACAAGAATTTTAAGGTTCTTTTTATCACCGACAGTTCTTTTTTTTTTTTTTTTGGTCTTCTACAGACTGGTACTATCCCATCTATAGCCGCGATAATTTTTTTCCGCTATAGAAGAAGCATATCTTTGTGATTAAAAGACAATGATGACGACGCAACGCGTATGCATTCCATTTAAGGTGGCGTCACGCCCCCTAGAATGCCGTGAGGCGTTGGGCACCGGCTAGTAAGCATTATACATGAAATGGAGTGTTGGACAACCATATATGAGAAGACATGTATGTTGCTTTCCCACGGTATTCTGTGGTGGGCAATTTTAAAGACGATAGACTTTCTTGGAATACTTGAACGGGAAAATTTTGGTCTCTCTGTCTGTATTTCTGTCTGTCTGTCACTTGATTCAGCCAGCCGGAAAAAGTAAAACATGCTGCGGAATACTCACAGCCAAATCTGAACGTATAATCCCGGTTTTAATGTTCATACTTGTCAACATTGTTGAACAAGAACAAGACATTACGCTAATACAAGGGACAAAATCAATGCGACTGATATTTGCAGTGTTCCTTTATTAAAAAAATTACGGATGCTTGCTTTTAAAGATAGCAAATAAAATACTACATCAACTGCAGAAAACCGTCGCCTGCTGTTGCCCGCGCTACCCCGCGCTACCACGCTCAACCTCGCTCTTGAATCTGTCCAAAACCGATCATCTTATTCACGTCTAGCCTGTGTCTCATCCATGAAAAATACGCTTAATCTCACCAGCCTTTCACACCGTCGCAAATGCTCTCGCCTTTGTTTGTTTCACAAAATTTATCATCACAACCCTACTTCAAAGGATCAACTTATCACTCCCCCCCGTTACGTGTCATCTCGAATTGACCATTTCAAAAAAGTTGGTGTACCATATTGTCGTACTGATATGTATCATGAATCATTTATCCCCAAAACCAGCGTAGAATGGAACCGCCTCCCCCCCACCATCGCTGCCATCATTGATGCCACTCTCTTTAAAGCAGCCATTCACAGCGCTCCTGGTTGAATCACTCTTTTGTTCTTGATTTCTGTTTCTATGCCGTTTGTGTAAAACAACTGCACCTTATGTATGTATCTTACCACTCCTTTCTGTTACAGCCTATGGGATTTGAAAGTATTTTCAATAAATAAATAAATAAATAAATAAATAAAATAAAATAAACCGCAACAGCAACGAACGGTTCCACTAGATAGGTTCCGCGTTCCGCTTGGAACACTCGTGGAGTAGGGCAACGTGGTTCTATAAACGTTGTAGTCCAGTGCCTCGATTCACACGCGTCTCCGCCGTTCGGCAGCGCTGGCATCGAGGCACCCGACTTGGAGCAGTGGAACGCGGTAAATTTAAATTCACTTGAGCAAACCTCTGGCGTGTTATCTTGGAAGGAACGAGACGGGGGAGGAACACCATGAGAGGTGACCGGAAAAGAGAAGGGAGGCATTTACTTGCCAGGAGCGCCATTCGACTATCGTCCTGCGTCGACATTTGCAACGAAATGAGCAGATACGCGGCCAATTTTTTTCATTTATAATTTCAGTAAGCGGAAATAATTGTTTTTTTTTCTAACTTTGCGCATATTGTGTTCCGTAAATTCCAGTTCCACTCGCTATCGCCACCCATCATAGCCAAGTAACACTTCATTCTGTCACTTAGCTCCACGCGCCCCAAGTGTCATTCGATATTTCAGAGTACACTCGAGGAGAGTACACTCGCGTGTTCATGATGTTCATGAATGAACACTCGCGGGTTCATGTTCGTGATCCACCGTGGAGGCTCGGCGTCCGCGGCGGATGCTCAGCCTCAGTTCTGAGAGGACACGCCGAGCACCAGCTAACTAGTTTCCATTATTCAATCCCCCACGCACGTATCCGTGCACCCTACCGAAGTCCTTGGCGCTCACTTAGGCGAGCCGCGCACACTACCCCACCGAAGACCCCCGGGCATCAAAAGCAAGCGACTCGGGAGACATTCACGAAGCACGTTTACGTGACCCGAGGTCCCGCGCTGGAAACAATGGAGTCGTAAACCTTGTTCGCCCAAAGCCGGATAACCGCGCAGGGAACAGGAGCCGTCACTTAAAATCGGAGGAAGGGGGCGCAGTCCGTGCGCGGTGAACGGACGAGCAGCAGCAGGTGTGCGCTGGACGCGCTGGAAGATTCTGACAGCGGAGGAGGCACGACCGCGGCGGCAGGTGCCGCATGTCCCGTTACACCAGCCGCGTACAAAAAGAAAAAGAGGACCGCGCTCACCCGCATGACACAAACTTCAGCGCACCTGCGATGACACAGGGATGGCAGGTCGAGCGATTATTAGCCAGCAACGGGGCATGCGAGTAATTTTTTAAACGCCAGGGAAGTTGCCTCGAGAGCTGTCTGTCTGCCTGTTCGTTGCACCGCATTCTGTTCGCTGGGGCCTTCAACCTGTGGATGTGTACTCAGAAAATGAATATACGCCAGAATGTTCCAAGGTATATTCCTGTTTTTTTTTGTTTTTTGTTTTTTTTTGCAGGAAATGGCTCGCAAGTGTTTCACTTGAAAGCTTAGAAATCTCTCGCTGCGGCCAACTGAAAAACATAGAACTGGGCTTCAAAGAAATGAAACAATGTTAGAATTAGAGCTAAGTTTTAAAAATCAAGAGTTAAGCGAAATTACTCGAGTGCTACGCCTCCGACTTTCGTAAGATTTGTAGCAAAACGCGCGTAAAATTAAAGTAATGTTACACGAGCCATGTATGGCAAAGTTCGAGGAACTCATGAACGCGCCGAAAACATACCACTTTACCAACGTAGGTAAACCCTATTTACTGGTCGGTGTACAATACCATGGTAATACACTTCAAAGAATTACTTCAATTTCTCTTCAAAGTTTTTATATAGTAACAGAAGTATAGAAATGAGCCCAGCGTTAAACAATAACCGGAATTCCGTACTATAACGTTAAAAGTACGCGCGGGAAGCACCTAATCCAGCCTCCTGAGGCCACCGGTTTTAGTTGTTTTTGCTAAACTTGCGGCTAATTTTATCCCTCGAGTGTGAGAACAAAGTGCCCCCGTTGCCGGCGTCGCGCGGGTCTACATCTTCAAAGTACAACATTTTTCAGTATTTACCAATAATCACGAAAATGTGACTTCGGATTTAAAAGTTCCCAAGCTGCAGATCAGATATAGCCGTTCACAGCAGTAGAAGGTAATCCAGCGCGTCAGCTTTAACTGCATGCAATTTACACCGCCCATCAATCTGTACCTGCATATAAAAACAACTAAGCGAATAGCAGCGTTTGTGTTTTTCTGTTTGCCATTCCCCATTGTGACAAACATCGGCCCCCGCGACAGAAAAATAATAATTTGTAAACCCTGCTTTTAACACTGCGCCCAACAAAACCAAAAGCTTTTCTTTGCGACAAATGCGCCGTTGTGAATGACAAAATGACAACGTACTACCTCGAACACAGCGGTTAAGCCATTTTTGTTCACTGCGTCTGGCGTCAATGTCTAGCGTGAATGACAAATGGGGGCGGCGGGAACCTCTGTGTGTTTTAACGTGCATTTAGTCTGCCAGGCTTGAACAGCAAATCATTTCTTCGACGTAGTCTGTCACATATTCAAGTACGAGAATTACCTGCTGGTTGCCACACCTATTCCGCGATTGAAAATGGCGTGAAAATGGCAAGAAATATAACCCATACCTATAAGAAGTTATTTACTGGGGCCGGCGACAGATGCCTGCAATGATTTCGAGAGTCTGGTGCATTCGTGATGCATTCGCGATGATGTCGATAGTCTGGTGCATTCGCGTCAGCGGACGCTGATGGCTTTGAATCTGAGGTAGCTGTACGTGTGAAATTGGCGTTGCTGCAGGGCGCGGTAGCGAGTTAAAGCTGGCTATCCGAAAGAAGCGCCATTGTGTATGGATGCTGTCACCAAGACCGGAAACAAAGGAACCGTGCAGAGCTTGCTCCTATTTATTTCTCCCTCGCGCGCACGCAAAAGAAAAGGCTGCAGTGGCAGTTGTGGTCAAAGCGGTGTCCTATCTGAATAAGGGATACCTTCGTCCTCGCATCTCAAAAACGTATTAACACTTTTAATATATTCGAAACAACAGCCACGAAGTTAGCTATTCCAAGCAAACTAAGTGCATGCATCTAACCAGCTGCTCTTCGCACCATAAGCAGCTTATTCTATGCCCTAAATCCCTCTCTCACAGCCTTTTGTGTCCCTCAGCCGCAGCTCACGTACAATGCGATGACTAGTAATTTGGGCACAACCCGTGTGGCCTGCAGGGAGTGAACGATGTGTAACTGTACCGGTGGCGTTGCGATAAGCCTCGCTCGTGTTCCATAGAACTAATGAGAAACAGTTCGTTCGGCACTGTTATAGCAAATCTGTTTACGACCAGAGTTCCGTGCATCTTTTGTTCTGAGTGGACAAAAACGCTGTCCTGTGTTTGTCCGTAAATCCAATCGCGCGCGTAATTAGTTTCCTCCGGCTCCCCAAGGTGGCGGTAGTCGTCCACGCTCCAGCACAATCCCGAGGTCCCGCGTGTCCTTGAAGAGCGAGGCGTTTATGTGAGCACGTTTGTTTGTTTGTTTGCTTGCTTGCTTGCTTGCTTGTTTGTTTACTTGCTTGTTTGCTTACTTGCTTGGTTACAGGCGGCTGCTGTCGAATTAAAACACATGTGCGGAGAACGACGCGTTTCCGGGCGCGTTTTGCCTCAGTGGAAACCGCTCCGTCGGCAGTCAGGAACTAAGGCCAGAGGACCAGTTTTGTGGCTGAAAAAAAAAAAAAAAAAACGCCTGCGGGAACGCACCCCTCTCCGCAAAAGTGTATGGCGCTCGTTCGCTGCAAACGACCGATTGATTGATTGTAGGGTTTAACGCGCCGACGCAACGCAGGCGATGAGGCGCGCCGTAGTGGAGAGCTCCGGGTTAATTTTGACCACCTGGGGATCTTAACGTGCGCCGAAATCTCGTACCCACGGGCGTTTTTGCTTTTCGCCTCCATCTGGAAAGCGGCCGCCGCGGCCGGGAATCGAACCCTCGACCTTGTGCTCGGCAACGCAACGCCTTAGCCACGGAGCCACCGCGGTGGGTGCAAACGGCCGAGCCCACGCCGTTGGCGGCGTCGTCGCCGCTACTTTTCACAGCAGGGCGCAAAGAGTCGAGTAAGGGCAGTACGGTAAGGGCCGGGGTCGTGGCAGGACCGCTACTCTAGTAGCCCGAAAAAAAAAAAAAATCTATCGGCGCCCCGAGTTCGTAAGTTTGTTCAGAATTCTGCGCCACCTCGTCTTCGCTGGTCGTCCACCTTCAGAGAGTGGAATGCCTCGTGATTTTTTGCGCCTGTCAGAAAATAATCAGGCACGCCCGCAATTTACAGCGCCACGGGCGGAAAGGCTCGGGACGCAGCAACGGCGCACATAGGCGGGAACCACGAAAATTTTAATTCGTTAGCGAACGGAGCTTCGATGTTTCCGCGTTCAGCCGGCTCGTATAATGAACTATGCGCGGCCTTCTTGCGATTTCCAGAGGAACCATAAGAGAGACCGCCTTCATAAATTACTTTGTTATAAACTTCAGTTCTCGCTGAGGGCGCTCTGTGATGACTCGACGTCATGAACGGCATACTCAAATTATCCCCGTAATCCCATCCCCCCCCCCCCCCCAACACAACGAAGCAAGCCGGTGTGCAACTCCACAGCACGCCGTTACGAATATTGGCTTTTCTTGAGATTAATAGGCCTCATTTTTTTTTGAAAAGGCCATCGCGACCAACTTGAGTGCAAGGAATTCGCAGTAATACAGCGAGGAAATAAAGCAAGCACCGTCTTACTGCAACTTTATATGCTCTACTGGCTAGCGAAATGGTGAACTGAATGATACAATGATGATCCGAACATATTATCCACACTATTTTCTAAAGTATACACAATGAACACCACAGCTCCGCCTGCAGCCCAGATTCGGTCAGCGAAGGAGGCAGTAATTTAATCAAATCACTGTTCAATCCCTTGCAGTGCGGTACGCGAGACCCAAACATAATTAATTTTTGTTAACAATTGCGATGATTTCGTTTGCATTATATTGTCGCGGATGGCATTGGGACCTCGACAGGAGACAGGCTGCAGGTGAAAACCAGGTGTTAAATTGCCGCGAACCAAAAGCGAGGAAAAGCGAGGGAAACGGCTGCCGAGCTCGCTGAACCCACGCTGCCAGCGTTCCCTTCTTCTATTTTCTCGGTTACAGGTTGATGACGATCGGAGATTGCTCATTGAATCACCGACGGTGCAGGCGACGTTGCAACGATCATAACTAGAGGCCGGATTTTTAGGCACTAAAAAAGCACGTTTTAGGCGCCAAAAATAGGCGGCAAAAACAACGTTTTAGGCACTAAAAAGAATAAAATAGGCGCAATAAATTTTTAGGTAAAGGCTAATCATTTCAAGTGAAGACGTGAGCGAACTGTAAGCACGACAGGAAATCCAAAAATGTCATTGCTATGAGGCCACAATAGCAGTAATAGTTCAATTCAATTCAATTCAATTTATTTTTCTCTCATAACAAGTTCTATACATTGACCTTAGACGTGGAATTTCCCCGTATTACCTCTGGGCTAATGGCGATCAACAGGCTTAATTTCACAAGCGCATTGCTTACATACATGTTCAGATGCGAAAGTCACTCAAGCGTCGCATATTGTGAAACAGGCAGGAGAAACAAAATACTTGAAATATGGTAATACTGATTTATAAAAGCGCAAAGTTATGTCTGCCTGACGCAAAAGAGGACCAGGTTGAAAGAAAATAATAAATGCAAGATATACAAGGATTGTTAAGACATTAAAATGTTGTTACGTGAGAACTTACGTACAAACTTTAGCAATTTTCTACAGGTACCTTAATTATACAGGCAAGACCTTTCAACACTGCCAAATACACATACGCTCATTCGAAGTATAAATATTAAGAATTGTGTTTGGACAGAACCCGGAACCTAGTTTAAGAATCACTATGAAAATTATAGAAACAATAGGTAACTACCAGCATCTCCAGATTTCCGGGTTCAAAATTATGCCTCTTGTCGCTGAGAATGAGTTTGTACGCGGAGAACGAACGCTCGACGTCGACAGATGTGATTGGTGCGTACTTATACTTGGGAAGATTCGATGGGTTAATTGACACTGGGATCCTACAGTGCTCACCAGCAAGGACTTCTGAAGCTTCTTTAAGGACAGAAAACTCCTTGTTTTTGTCCAAGACCGATTGCAGCTTCGCACGTGCCTTTTCGGCGACGGGTCCTTCGGGAATGGTGGCGATTCTTTCTTGTGCGTGGAGAATTAGCGCAACGTTCGTAACAAGAGTTTCTCCCGCACTTTCAAGTTTTTTGATAGAATCCGCTAAGAACGTGAAGTTGGCGCAAAGGTACGCGAGGTCTCTTGGACGGCTATTCACGGAGAGGACAGCTTGAGCCTTTGTGACTGCAACACTCTCGTCAATTGGAAGGCCCTTGATCACGGCCTTGATGTCCGAAAAGTAGCAGTTGTAGTACTCAACAGCTTCTAGCCACGTTCCCCATCGTGTAACGGCGGGTTCTGGAGGAAGGGGCACATCAGGCCGCATCTCCTTGAAGACGCGCACGCGAGAGGGTGCACTCTCTCGCAGTACTCGACGATTGCTTGATGCGACGGTTCCTTTAGAGAATCAACCCAACGGAAACACCAATGGAACCACCCAGATGCGTTGCATCACACCAGGGTTCCCGCGATGGGCGGTGGGCGTAATTTTTCCCCATCACTTTCTTTGCCCCTGACGGTATCATAGTTCCCCTAGGGAGTAGAGTTGTGCGTCCACCGCCAAGTCCAACGAGAAAGCCACCCGTAAAGCATGCAGAAGCCGCCGCTCCGGTTGCACCGGCGCAAAGGGAGGAGGGGGGGGGGGGGTTGAAAAGAGCACCAGGTTGAAACCCATAGAATTCAGAACAGTAAATATTTCCAGGTAGAATGAATAAATGTATCAAATTGCACTCGAAAGCGAAACTTGATGCTACATAGTGCTGATTTAGGCGCCAATTTGAGAAAAAAGGCATTTATAGGCATTTATCGGAGTTTAGGCACCAACACCCAAAATAGGCATTTACAGGCACTATAAAACCACCATAAAAGCCATCCTTGACGTCCAATTCGTGCTCATATATGAAATGGGGTGATAGGAACGCAAGGAAAAAAATAGGCATTTGCCTAAAATCCGGTCTCTAATCATAACTGACAGCTCTGGCAATACGCTCACTGGAAGTTTCATTTATAGTCATCACGAAGTTTACCACAGATTGTGATGCATTCCCAGCTCGAAGCCATCATAATAATCTTCACAGTGAAAAGCCAGGAAGAATAATCCTTCTCAAAAGCTGACCCTTCAAGAGGACGATTCTCTTGTGCCATCGACGTAGCACACATCGACTGCAATTTGTACTTTGAAGCCTTCCAGCCCTTGAAGTCTTTGAAGCCTTCCAATACCTCTGTCCGGTGCGCCTTGTACGCAAGGTAGACGACAGCACAAAGCCTTCGAGTGCCTACCGATATCGCGTGACTGTAAACGTTACATCCTTCCTTAGACGCAAAAAGGAAAACAGTTTCACAGCTTGTTCTTCCCGCTATCGCCTTGCAAAGCGATACGACTTTTGTGACACTTCGGTAACCGCCGTCATCCCTTCGTGGTAGCTGTGCCCACATCTCAACTCCCTGGAAGACCACACTATCATTCAAACGGCACAATTTGGTTTTAAGAGCAGTTTGCGCTATAGTGTTCAGGCCTCAAAACTCGCTTCACAATTCCCACTGAAAAACTAACTCCCCTCGACATTTCTTCCGCGCCAACATGCCAACTACCCCTTTCCGGCTATTGTCTCCCTTTGGTCAATAAACGGTCTACAACACAACGAAACTCCACCCTTGACACTTCTAGAACGTTCCGGACAATATACAGTCGCCGTTGCACGCTCTGTACTTATTTGTAGGTCGCACAGAGGCTTACTTTCTTTCTGCTTTCAGGATGACAAAAAAAAAAAACAACTCCCGTAGAAAATCTTTCAGATTTCCGCTACCGGTTGCCTTGGGCATCCCTCTTTCACGCGATGGCCTCTCGTTAGCTGCTAACGGCTGCGCGTCCGCCGTAGTCCCCTTCTGCCTGCGTTATCGCAATGGCCGCTCACACCGTCTTCGAAGAAGGTGTGAGCGGGCATACTAAACAATTAAACCAATACTAAACAACTCGCTGTTTGACCCTAATATCTTGAAATCAAAATAGCTGTTGTAATTAAACCATGTCTGGCCACATACAGTTGAATGAGCTACACCCTGCTCGACCTCATCGACAACAAATCATCATCATCATCATCATCACCATCACCATCACTCGGAGACAGTTTTCGAAGCACGTGATCCGCGTAATCCGCGGACTGGTGACGGCGCGAGAAGGCATGCTTTGCGAGAAGGCTCACACAGCTCCTTTCAGCAGTGGCAAACAAACCCTTGAAGCGGAAAGTGAAAGCAGGTAGGGCGAGTGAGTGAATACAGTTTATTTAACATCAAGCGTCATCTTAGGGTACTCTCACGGTGGGCGGTGTCCTCAACGAGAATACCTTACAACTTGCTAGCGAGATGTGTCCTCACCGCCAGCTAAGCTGCAGCGTAGCTGGTAGTGCTGAGCTGACCTCAGCTTTATCCGCCACTGGGTTGTAACCTCAGGGAGCGAAAGTGAAAAACAAACTCACCTAGACGCTAGAGGACGGCTCTAGGTTGGGGGAGGACGTTTGGCCGAAAATCGCGAGGAGCACTGCACTGCTCGCAAACGAAACCTGAAGCAAGCGCCCGGTTCGAACGTCCTCGACGTGCGGTCGAGAGACCGCCGCCGTTGCTGCTAGTGCTGAACCCGCTACAGTCCTCGCAACACGCGACTGCAGCGGTCAAACGTTCGGCTGCATACTAGAATGTAAGTTTTTTTTTTCATCGCATTGTCTGCCTCCCCATCTGCCCGGAAAATATAAAAAAATCAAGAACAGAAGTTGTTCACGAACTCGGGTTTTATTCGCTGCAGCTGCTCTGATAACGTACATGTCTTTACGTATAGCTTCTGATTCGGGATCGTGTCGGCAACGTGACCTCACTGAGAGCTTGTGACACAGCGCTCTACGTATGCTGTGTCACCAGATCAAAAGAAAAAAAGGGGGGAAAACACTGCGAGTGCAACAAGCGGGCCGCCAAAGAATGAGGAATAATAGAAAATAGCGAAAGAGGCCAAGCCAAGGAAAAAACGGTGGAACAAGTGCGAATTCTCGGAAACTAAAAACCCCAATGACGTATGCAAAATGCAAAGGAGGAAAAACAAAACAGACCTAGAAAAAAAACACCAAAGAAATGAACGAGGGGGGTGTGAGACGTGTGACGTGGGAAGGCCGACAGCTGTACAGCCGCGCTGCGAGTGCAACGGAACGTGCGTCACAGACGGGACGCAAATATACGGCCGATAAACTGACACTGCCGCCGGCTGCTTACGGCGAACAACCACCTTTTGAACTCGCACGGCTTCGCGAGGAGATTTGTAGGTGAGACAGCGTAGCTAGTGCCTGTCATGTCACACCTACAGCATTCAGGGTGAACTAGGGCAGTAACACAAACTCTAAAGTGATCCGCGGATCCCAAACCATTGCGATGAAAACAGCTCTCTCTCTCTCTCTCTCTCTCTCTCTCTCTCTCTCTCTCTCTCTCTCTCTCTCTCTCTCTCTCTCTCTCTCTCTCTCTCTCTCTCTCTCTCTCTCTCTCTCTCTCTCTCTCTCTCTCTCTCTCTCTCTCTCTCTCTCTCTCTCCTCTCTCTCTCTCTCTCTTTCCTATTTGTTTTCTACCAGGGAGGAAGCCTGTTTTCTTCTGGCTTCGTGCTGTGAAACGTTTTACGTAAAAAGTCCCTCATGAGGCGAATTTTGACCCTCTTCCGTATACCCGGTTTTTAGGAGTGAGGAACTCTTTCCGAAAGGGCCCGTTTTCGCAACACAGAGGCACCAGAAAACACACTTTAGGCGAGTCGTTTCGTGAAAACAAAGGACAAAAAAGACCACACACCACAAACGCCTGCTCGTGCTCTCGTTCTGTCTTCTTTTATTTTTTTTAGCAAAAAAATATGCCGACAGTTGTTTCTACATAATCAACTAACTAAAAATACCGTACCGCTTCCATGGCTTTTCATGTAGCGGTAAAGGGGGTACCATTTTTACTTAAACTGCCAAAGCCGGTATACACGGATGCAGGCTGAAATCCGGTCTTACAAATTTCAGGTTTCACCAATGTTTATATTGTACCAAAAAATTCCACTCGTCCGTTTGCTAGAAAAGACCTCGACCAAAGGAAGATCCTTTTAGTATAGACTCCGGCCCACCACGGTCTACCGGGAAAGGAACTGGCCCGCGCAACCGCTCGAGCTCTTGCCAACTGAACTGTGTTACCGACGACGCCACCACAACCACCATTATGCCCGTACCAGACAGCACAGGAAGGCCAAGAACAAGCACACATTATTAGATCACACAAAGACGGGCTAGTCACATACAGGGATATTATAAATCACTACAGCTAAGCCAGATGAATATATCCACCGGCCCATCACACCCTTACCAGAAAAGAGGCGACGGAAAGAAGTCACGTTGCGACCAGAAAATGGGTGACGCGGTGACGATTGCAGACAAGCACTTTTCTAAGCCATGTTTCTCTCAACCGTTGCTATCTAACCCTCTATTTAAACCTCTACACTGTGCAACAGCAGAGCAGACCTACACCACACAACATGGCAGGCCTGCCACGAGCTGCAGAAAAATTGCAACCGACAATAACAGCAAGTCAGATATCCATACACTTAGAAGGTGCCATATAAAACAATGGGAGACTGCTCTTCTCAGCCCCACACCGGAGCCACAACTACAGCAGTTCGGATGACAGAAGCCGCCGCTAGGGTCCAAGGAATCCTGGCAGACCACTGGGGGAGGAAGACCGTCCAAGGCGTCTACCTTTTAGAACCCATCGCGGGCATTAAATAAACTCTTCCGTTCACCAATGGGGCTTATTGCATTTGAATATCTGATTTTAACGTGGTCTACAACCCAAACCAATTACACGAACGTTTTTTTTTTTTTGAAAGAAAAGCGGGAGATTGTCGGAACATAGACATGCCCACCTAGTGCTTGCAAACCGCTGACAGTTGACTACAGGAATACATAAAAAAAATAGCAAAAGTTGTTGCCTAAGGAGAACCTCTTCCGTAGCCACAGCGATAAATTATGTCCACCGGCCGTGCCAAAAGTTTCAGGAGGCTGTAATTGCTATCGCGAATTATCAAAAGCGCAGAAATGTTTAACAGCTTTGTTTGCGGACCGAACGAGACGATTATGTGGACGAAACAATTTCCCAACTAATAAATCCGGTACCAAACTTCCTGCTTGTCAACATAGTTCAGCAAAAAGGAAACATTCAGGCTTTTTGCTGTAAAACAATAATACGGAACTGATACTAGCAGTGCTCTTTTAATTAAGAAAAGACGGGGCGCAATTTTCGTGAAAGCAAACGGAAGTCAACGGGCTAAAAACGACAGTTTAACCACAATATACAAAAAAGGCCTCGCGCTGGAATCTTGTGGCGGCTCGCAACAGTTGCAAAAAGGGCCCCAACAGATGGCACGGCAGCAGTGTGAACGCGGAAAAATTGAATTGACTTGTACGAGCCTTCATGGTGTTTATCATTAGAGAAGCGAAACGGGACAGGAGGAGAAGAGTGGAAGAGGTGGGATGGGGGAGAAAAGAGAGGCAATTACGTGACAGAAGCGACAGAAGACTACAGTCTTTCGACGACATTTGCAGCGAAGCTGGCAGATAAGCGGCCAATTTTTTGTTCTTTATTTGTAATCCACGCGAGGAAGGAGCAACAGACCCACCCTGCCGTTTTTATTTCTACATTTGGTGATCATCCATGTTCAGATAAAAATGTTCACTGCTTCCGGTGAATGACGCGTTGACGCATTATTTGTGAAGAGACGCCGAAGAATTGTAGGGTCAACTCGCTGGAAACGATGTTTACCTTTTATTTATTTAAAAAAAAATATTTTCGCAGCCGACATCCTAGAAATATGACCCCTGTATTAAAAAGCAGACAGAAACAACGCGGCGGGGCTCCTTAATTAAATTTTGTCCGTATGTTACAGGTAAATCTGAACAAAACGTTCATATCAGTCGATTTTTATAAAACTGCGGTATGGCCCGCTTCAAAGACAGAGGGGCGGGAGGAGGGGGGAGATGCCACCCTGGCGGATGTCACAGATGTCGCCGGAAATGTCCCAACTGCCTTTTGGCAGCACCTTGCGACAAGTGAACTATCGCAGCACAACCACTCTCCATCCCAAGGGGACTCCCAATTTTCGAGACGAAAAAAATAATGCGAGCGAAAAATTGGCAGCGATTCCCTCTATCCCGTCACATGAGACGCCGCAGCGTCAAATGAAACGATTTCCCCGCACAATTTTTGTTGGGTGAACTTTGTTCGTTTCCAGTATTATTTCCTTTTCTTTTTTTTTTTTTCTTTTTCTTTTCCTTTTCAATTTACCAGCGGCGCCCAACGGGTTTCGCCGCTCGCCGTGTCGGGGCAGATGCTGTGTTGGCATGAGAGGAGAGGGCGATGCACGAAGGCATCAGCGAAGTGTTTAAGCTTGGCCGAGGGAAAGAGCGGGGGTTAGGGTGTCGTCTTATAAGCCTTCAGCGCCCCCTTCCCTCTCCAGTTGTGTCAAAATGTGGACGTCAAATTTTCAAGCTGGGAAGTTCATAGAAAACCGTACGCTTGTTTGTTCCTATTGAGTGCAGAGCAATTTTGGGGCCAGGCTCGTCGTCGTAGCTCGACCGCTGTCACGCTATCGAGCCACTGCACACACCCGCCGTCACTCACCCAAACGAGAGGCTTTGAAAAGATACCCGCTTGTCCCCGACTCCGTCTTCGGGCCAACAGTTAAGAGGAAACATGAACAAGAGGTTTATATAGGCAGAGCCGTTCGACACTCCTGGAATCGTTGGCACTGGTCACATATGTCCCCGTTAGTTTTCGCAAAGAAAACTGCCGGTACATTTGAGGCAAAATATATTGTCACGAAGAGAAGTCGAAGAGGACGAAGTTGTGTGCGTGGTACGCGGCTTTGCCTGGTGCTGTGATGGACGTCATCCTGTAAATATATCGCTTCGCATTCAACCATTGTTCCCGTCATTTGTCCTGCCGCCACGTAACAATATGTAATTAATGGGCAGTCTCCGCGTTGATTTAGTTATGAATGCTCCTTGGGTTGGGTTTTACGATAGGAAGCGAAAAAAAGTGGCCGTGAAAAAAAAAAAAAAAAAAACGACGCGTCGATAACGGCGGAGTAAGGCTCGAGCACGTGCGAGATGAAAGCAAGCACAAAAAGAAGAGAACTCCCGTTTGTGCTGTTCCAGGCGGGGCATGCGCGAGCGCTGCGAAGGCGGGAAAATTGAATTGCAGTGGGAAAACCTCTGTTCAATTCATCAAGAGAGGGAGTGAGACAGGACGGCGAGGAGCGTGAATGGGTAGTAGCAGTGAGCAGATAACGGCGTCACATCCATTATGGCGAACCACTGCTCTGCACTTCCGATAGCTTTCGCGTTGAGTGGAACGGCGGCTATAATTTTTAAAGACGATAGTCTTTCTTGGGCTATTTAAACCCAGAAATTTTGGTCTGTCGGTATGTCTGTCTGTCTGTCCGTCCGTCTGTCTGTCTGTGACTCGATTCATCCACCCGGCCAAAGTAAAATTGATATTGCGCAATAGTCTTATATACTCACAGCCACATGTAAACGTCTAAGCCCGGTTTATATGTTCATACTTGTCAACTTTGTTGAACAAGAAGAAGATATTACGCAAATATAAGACAAGAAATTAGTACACAAGGGATATTTACAGTGTTCTTTTATTTAAAAAATCATGGATGCTTGGTTTTTCGATAGCAAATGATATTCTACATCTACTGCAGAAAACCGCCGCCTCCTGGCGGCAGATGAAAAATCACGCGGCAACAGCAACGAAAGGCTCCACTAGCTAGGTTCCACGTTCTGCTTGGAACGCACGTGGAGCACGGCCACGCGGCTCTACAAACCTTCTATAGTCAGTGACAGCTTAACTCTGCAGCGGCATTCCTCACATCAAAGGGAAGTTGTGCTCATCCGCAACCAATGGCATCTCGCCGTTTGCGTGACGTCACCGACGAACGTTTGGAAGGAGAACTACTTCTAATATGGCCGCGCTCGCTTGCCGACCGCCGTTCCGCCGTCGCGGCGTCAAGCCAGCCAAGCGTCAACGACCTTGCCGGGACCAAAGCGCTGTACGCCGGTTGCGATTGTGCTGTAGTGCATCAAGAACGCGTTTGTTTCGTGATCGTTGCTTGTTTCGTGTACGTCTTTGTAGTGATTTGTACATCAGGAAAATGTGGTGGTCTGTTTTTGTGCGCACCGTCGTCACCAATCAACCGAGAACATCAAGGCTGCACTATTGCTGGAGTGACTGTGGAAAGTGTTTTTGCGTAACGCAAGCTCTCTGAGGGGATAATATGAGTGGCTTTCTTGTACGGCAGTAGCGGTGACCAGTTGCAAGGGTTATTTTTTCGTGCTGTGAACGTAAGCTGCGCCCGGTGTTGAGTGCTAGGCCTACGTAGTTTGTGCCCGTCTGGCCTGACGACGTGCAGGGTTGTGCTCGCGTGTGCGACGTGTTGTTTTTGTCGCGTACGGGCGGCTGGCCGTACAACAAGTATCGCGTTATACTTGACTTATAACAGCGGACGGTACCGTTCATTACCAATTAGCATCGGCAGCGCATGTTGCTCTGCCTGGTCGAGGTACAGCCGGAGCAACGATGTTTTTTTTTTTTCTTTTTTCTACCTGGCGTAAGCATGCATGATTACAGCATTATTGGAGAGACGTGAGAAGAACGAAACGTTCGCGCACAGTCGTCTGAGACTGCGTAGCTTTAAGCAAAAAAACAATAGTATGAACGAACGCGAGTATTGAACACGTAATCAAATGCAGTGACTGGATTGTAGCTGCTTGTAAGAGGGTAACTAAACACTCGCAGTGTATGATTGCTTGATATTGAACTCAGTCATTGCAGAAAGCTGGAAGTGTGGCCCCGCGGCAGGACTTCACGTGTTTTCGATACATTGCGAAAACTGCTCTTGTGCGCTGCGTTGTATATGGTGTTGGTAGCAAATCAAAGCGGCATGAAAGAAACTGAACGCGTGGACTGAGCTCAAATTGCCTTGTATTGTGTCTGCAGTGTTGGGATTTCTCAGAAGTGTAAGCTATTAAACTTGTTTTAATATAGCTCCATGTATTTCGGATTTCAGAGCTCTAAACCAACAGTTTATCTTGCCGTCGTCTTTCAGCAGAGTTTGTGTGATGGCCTTCACCAGTAATAAAAATTTAATTACAGTTTTGTTTCATATTGGTGGCTGTGGTTTAATGCTTACATTCTTGTGCTCCTGCACTGAATATTTTATGGAGTTTTACAACAGAGTTTACATTCAAGTTAAAAGGATTCAGAATGTTTAGTGGCAGATAAACCAATGTTATTCTACAGGGTGGGGCAAATGTTTGAGAGACTTCCCATAGCACTTTAGCTCATTTTGATTCAACACCTCTTCCCCACGCTTACATATTTCTATATGCATGCACGATATCGGCTATCATGTTTCCACAACTGTCCTTTATTTCGTTCGACAAGGCTGTCTTGAACTCGAATGGTCGATTGATAAATCGCAACTGCAAAAAAAGAGAGAGAAAAGAAAAGCACAGGGGATGTTGTTATTGCTGCAGAAATGGTGGCAAGAGTGAGATAGGTTTAATAAAGTGGCTGAAGGTTATTTAGGTTGAAGAGCTGTAGTGATAATTGCCAACACTTCTGTAGCAGATAGAAATGGTTTACATCAACCCTTAAGAGTACCATGTCACTGATTTCCAAACACACACTGTTGCTTCTGGTTATACAGCTGTGGTAAGAATAGAAAACAACAATGCAGCATATCAAGATGGTTTAACTTCAAGCCTTCGCAGTGTCATGGTGCTGCTTTTCAAACACGCTCTTTTGTTCCTGGATGTAAAAATTGGGAAAGTTTGCTTAGCAGGTTGCAACGCTTAGATGTTACGACTTTAAGGTGCTTGCTGTGTCACTCCTTTGCAAGGGTGGATTGTTGCTTCTGGCTAGGAAGCTACGCAAGAATGAAAGGCTCTTATACGTCAAAATGAATTCAGGCCTTCATGCTCTGAAGTCGCTGCTTCTCATGCATACACTGTTGCTTCTGGCCGTGAAGCTGCGGTGAGAGTTGAAGACACTCGTGAAATACATTAAAATGAATTCAGGCCTTCATGCTGTTAAGTTGCTTCTTCTCATGCACACACTTTTGCTTCTGGCCAAGAAACAGTGGTAAGAGTTGAAGAAAGAGTTGCTGCATACTTTATTTCTGCTTATGGAATGCCTACTGCGAGATCAGCCCTCAGGCCTGGCATGCCCGCAAACTGCTCAGAACTATTTTGGACTGCCAAATGAGAGAGCGACTACTTTATTACACAATAATGCGAGAGTGGACCACTTGTTTCCTTGCAACTGCAGGCGATTTTGCTAACTCGAAGATGCATAGCCCACTGATACTGCAATTGATTGTCTTTCAAGGAGCACTACAGGCAAAATAAATTTGTTTTAAGCGAAATATCATACGTTTCATAGCTCTCTCATATTTTCTTTGATGACTAACAATGACTTGTTTGCTGAGAATTGAACCTGGTGTTTCCGTCTACTATATCCCGTCCATTTTTTCAATGTGATTGCACTCAGTTTTAATTTGCCCGTTTCTGTTGCATGCATGCACCAGTGGTAAGCAGGTACAGTAGGCTCTGATGTTGACCCGCATGCAGGCATCTTTTGGCTGTGCTTGTATGCAAGGCGAAATGTTTCAACAAAAAATTGAAACAGCACTAGCCGCTTGGACTGAGGCATCCTGCTTTATGTTTGGTAGCTGAGCTTTCCACCCTTAAAAGAAAGCGCACGAGTAAGTTCCCACGTCCATTAATTTACGTTTTAATGTGCCTGACCCAGTGTTAGCTTCAGAAAAATGTTTCGGCAAGCTCCACCAATTTTGTGATTCACCATTCAAGACTTCTGATGTCACACCGTGTAGTGTGGGAAAGTGTATGGGGCAGTGATACCTGGTTTTATGCTTATTGCTTTTTATGTAATGAAAAGACTCCGCTGCTGCTGTGAGTGGTATGTTTGTATTCACGACACTCTGCTACTACTTATACAGGCCAACTTGCTTTTAGACTTCAGTACACCTTTACGGCATTGTGCTTACCACCATCAGTCAAAACCACTGGCGTCGCTGCTACTGGTGCAATGGTTAGATGTGCAGATAGTACAATCTTTTCTTCAGCTAGTGGTATAGTTATCTTTCTGTGTTGTTGAAACGTATCAAAGTACTCTGTTGCTATTTCATAAGACACTGTTTTTCCTGCCATTGTTTTAAGTCCTAGATCGTAAAGTTTTGAGAGCAGACAGGGATGGGTGTCACCAAGGCCCAATTCCGCCAAACAACATTTTGGTAGCCTTTAAAAAGGCTGTTTCATCATGGTGATGGTGGAGACGGTCGAGTGCTGATGGTGGCAAACACCAGAGACGTTGTCGACCCACTGCAGTCCAAGGATGCGGGGTCAATCCCAGCCACGGTGGCTGCTTTTCTGATGGAGGCGAAAAGCGAAAACGTCCGTGTGATAAGATTTCGGCGCGCGTTAAAGATCCCCAGTTGGTCGAAATTAATCCAGAGCTCTCCACTACAGCGGGCCTCATAGCCCAGGTGTAGCTTCGGCGTGTTTAACGCCTCCAACCAAAGCGGTTGGTGCTGTAGGAATCAGCTGTGCCATTGGAAGTGCTGTCGTCGTCGTTTTCAAAGCTCATCAACAGGCCAAACACCTGAGATGTCGCTGTCAGAAGCAGTGGCGTCGTCAGAAGTGCTTTCGTCGTCTTCCTCAAGCGTGATGACGATTGGGTCAATGTGGTCACTACTGCACGTCACTTGCTGAAACTTTTCCTCGAGCGTTTGCACATGCCTCACAGCCTCCCGCCAATGTTCGGCTGTGACTTCTGCGACCTTATCCTTGAGCAGCTGTTCAACATGTGTAATGTTGAATGTCGTGTTGGCTGCTGCCACAGCGTTCTTCACTTGCGCCCAGATCAGTTCAATAGGATTGAACTCGCAGTGGTAAGGCAGTGGCAGCCTTACCACGATAAAGCCTGCCTTCTGTGCAGCCGTGTCCACTCGGTAGCTGATGAAGCGTGGCTTCACACGAGCAACTATTTCCAGCAGCTGCTTCTTGGTAAGCCCAGCACCGTACTGGACCCCTTTGCTGTCCAACCACTCTGTGATAGTTCCCTTGAGGGAATTCGTCGTTGGCACTGCCTCGTTCCGCCGTGAGTGGTAGGAGGCATTGTCCATCACTATGACGCTACCACTCGGGAGCCTCTGCAGCACACCGTCAAACCAGCCTTCGAAGCGGGGGCCGTCCATTTCTTCGTGGTAGTCCCCTGTCTTTTTGCCACGGAACACGTCGAGACATCCATCAACGAAGCCATCTTTGCTGCCTATGTGGGTTACAATGACCCGCTGACCTTTACCTGACGGCTGCTTCAGTCCCGTCGTCAGGCCGCGCCTGAAGGCGTCTGCACTGGACTTCACAGTGGTGTCAGTCCACACAGTCGAGGTCGTGTGTCCTGCCGTCACCCAGGTCTCATCTAAGTAGAAAATCTGCCGATTTTCCGCTCGGTACCGCCGAATGTCACGCAGGTACTCGTGCCGCCATGCGAGGATGTCTTCCCGATCAAGCAGCAAAGAGTTCCGGCTTCTCTTCTCCCGCTTGAACCCAATCTCTCGAAGTAGACGACGAACAGTCCATGGCTTCAGCGACGGGTCACCTGTACGCTCCGAGAACTCCTTTGTTATCTTTGCCACCGTCGGTATTTCGTTGCGGCGAAAGAAGTCGTGCACGCAGGACCTCAGCGCGTTCAACGTGAAGCTGTCGTACAAGGCACTGCGTCGCTTCTTCTCGGAATTCCGCGGGCGTTTGCGAGACGGCGTTGACAACACTCCACCAGTGGCTTGTGCCTCCTTCTTGACCGCGAACACGGTCCGCGCGCCAATTCCGAGCATATCGGCGACAAATGCGGCAGTATGTTCCACAGTGCATTCCGGCTCCCTGGCCCGCCAGAAGTTGTAGCAGTGAAAGATGATTTTCCGCGCAGTGCTGTTGAGCACATTGCCGCTCTTGTTCTTGCTTAGGGTCCTCGGTGTAGCGGTTGAAGCTCCACCAGACTCACCAGGCAAGGAAGAATCGCACGCCGATGTTACCACGTGGGGATCCATCACGGAAGAAAAGCCAGACAACGCAGAACGCACTCAGAAACGCACTCGGAGAGCCGAAGAGGGGACGAGCGGTGCAAGTGGTGTTGGTGCCGCATTATCCAGACAACGCAGAACGCACTCACAGAAACGCAGTCGGAGAGCCGAAGAGGAGACGAGCGGTGCAAGTGGCGTTGGTGCAAGTGGTGTTGGTGCCGCACACAACCGGTCGTGGTGCCGCACTATGCATGCGCGAATGCGTCAAAACCTGACGTAGGAACTAATACGCGCGTAACTTACCTGGGGCATTTTAAAAAGAAAACGGCTAAAAACATTCCGTTATGCAGAAATGTCTACTACAAAATGAAAACAATTACATGCATTCTTTCTAACGCTAATTTCTTTTTTTTGCAGGTTCGCATTTCTTTTTTTTTTCTGCCGCACCACGTTTTCTATAATGTTTTTTTTTTAAGTTGTTAGCATTGTTAGTGCGTACCTTCTAACTAAATTGTTCTTCGTGCCGTAAAAATAATTCGATATTGATGTAATTCCGTTCTTCGTAGTGATAATTTACATGCAAAACAACATTATCATCATGGAACTACATTCTGAATCGCGGAAGTCCCCCAAGGCGACCGCCTCACGCCCGCGGGCGGAGCTTCTCCTGCAGAGTTACCCTGTCAACAACTATAGTCGGCCGCCTCCATTCACGCGCGTCTCCGCCGTACTGCAGCGCTGGCATCGAGGAATCCGGCCTGTAGCAGTGGAACGCGGTAAATTCAAATCGCCTTGCGCAAACCTTTAGTGTGTTTACCTTGGGATGAGCGCGGCGGTACAGGAACAGCATGAGAGGTGAGCGGGAAAGCAAAGTGGGGCATTTCCTTGGCAAATGTCTACAAAGACTATCGTCTTTTGGCGACATTTGCAACGAAAGGTGCAGATACGCGGCCATTTTTCTTTTTTTTTCTCTATTTCGATTAACCCTGCGGGATGTAGGGCAGAGGTGAGGGCAAAAGTGGCCAAAAACTCACCATTGAATTGCATCGAGAAACGCGCTTCCGCCGTCTCGGTGTAGCAGACGATAGTAGAAGGGGTAGTAGAGCAACCGACAGTGATTTTGGAATCAGTTTACAACGATTCCAAAGAGCTAAGGAACTAGCATGCATGAGCCGCGCACGCAAGCTCACTAAAATGATGACGATCAGTGTTCTCCCGTGGTAACGGGGTGGAGTTGGACAGTGACCTTATCAGTAGCGCTGCTGTACCCTCAGCTCGACTTCGTATTACAAAAAAAAAAAAACCTCCCACAATCTCCATTACTCTATTAAAATTCCATCTTACTTTCACGCGTGCTTTTTTTCCCACGAAGATTTTAACATTCTTTTAATAAGCTCCACTGTTTTCCAATTCACTTTTTTTTAAGCTTACTAAGCCCAGAGCTTCCTGAAGCGGGAAGCCTGGATCCCCCACTGAGGACCGGTCAGATGTCTTTGCACTCTGTTACAAAATGTCGCATGCCTTCTGGTTCCCTGCCACAACGTGCGTGCGATTCTCTTCTGTACCTGCTCGTCGACAAGCCTCTTTGTTCCCAAGCAAACCGAGCGGGATTTATTTCGGCCGCTCGTCCAGGATGATTACACAAAGTTACTCAGAGCGAATACGGACTACAGTCTAGTCCACTTATAACAATATCCAAGTGCCAAGGAAATCCCATCGTTATAACCGATGATTGTTATATGCGAGTTGCTAAATAAAAATACGGAGCAGAGCTCAAAACATTTTATTTCCAGGCAAGCAAAGTTGTACTGCTACCTATTTGTGGAAAAGAAGCCATACTCGGTCAGCTTTGTTTGCTACACATGAATCTGGCGCACATCTTCTTAAAGAGCATCTATACGAAAATAATTCACGTTTTTGCGAACCGGCATCATGCGTTTTAGGTTGGATACGCCGGCTGGCTTCTCAGTTCCAAGGTGGTCATTTTTCCGACGTGCCTCTGTGTCTCCTTACGGATAAAATCGTTTCTATTCGTTTTTTGAACAGTCGGGTAAATGCCGTCGCTATTCTTGGGAATGAACAAAATACACCACGAAATGTGATCACCATTTAAAGTTTGAGCGGGAACGAAGCAGTGGTTTGCTTAGGAAAAGAATTAAGCAGTTCCAATCAACGTGAGAGCGGTCGGAAGTGCAGAGCAGTGATTAATCCACCAGAGGGGCTGCAGTTCCGTTATCCGCTCATTGCTACCGCCCATCACGCTCTTCCCCGCCCTGTCTCACTCCTCTCACGGAGGTATGTCCAATGCAATTCAAATTTTCCGCCTTCGCAGTGCTAGCGCTCCCTGAAAGCAAACACAGAAACACGTTTGCTGAAAGCAAACACAAAAAGCAAACACGTTTGCTGAAAGCAAACACAGAAAGAACAGAACAGAAAAAGAAAATAACATAGCCTTACTGCGCAGTCTTGAGCGCGTCGTTTTTCGTCTTCCGCGGCCACTGTTTTTTTTTTTTCCTTACTATCGTAAAAACCAACCCAACGGGCGTTCGTAACTAAACGGACGCGGGGGCTGCCGGTGAATTACAGATGTCGCATCAACTCTACCCGCAGTTTTCTTTGCTCTAGATAATAGGGAGATGTGTGACAAATGCCAGCGGTTCGGGAGTTTGGAGTGGTTATGACTACGTACATAAGCCGATGGATTAAGTATCCTCTTAACTCTTGGCTGGAAAGCTGAGTCGAGGGACAAGCGGGGATGTTTTCAAAGCCTCTGTATGGATGCGTGACGCCACAGGCTCTTGCGCCCGTTACGCCATTACTCCGCATGAGTGTGGTGGCTAGATAGCGTCACAGCGAACGAGCTACGACAGGCCCGGCCCCCGAAGTGTTCTGCACTTAAAAATTTGAAGACGCTGATTTACTGTTGTAACACCATGCTTCGCAGTCCCTTCGGGGCACGCTTGAGATGATCTTACTAATTCTTGTTTGTCGTCTTCCGTTTCTCACCTACATCAGAAAAAGAGGTGTTGTTGCCGGTAATCGAACACAGCAGCATAATTCCGCGCCTCGGTTGTCGCACTCCATGTTACGAGTAACCTAGAAACCCAATTGTACCACTGTTATTACGCTGCAACTATTGAACAAAATTAAAGCCGTTCCACTCAATGTGAAAGTTGTCAGAAGTGCAGAGCAGTGATTCGCCATAATGGGCTGTACCGCCATTATCCGCTAACTGCTACCACCCAACGCATTTCGAATTTCCCGCCTTCGCAGTGCTCGCGCGCCCGCTGCCTGAAACTGCGCCAGCGGCAGTTCTGTTCTCTTTGTGCTTTTCTCCCCGCACGTGCCGGGGTTGCACAGCCACATTTTGCGTTTACTATCGTAAACAACCAACCCGACGGGCGTCCTTAACTAAAGGAACGCGGGCGCTGCCGGTTAATCACGTATATTTTCCCTCAAATGTACCTATAGTTTCCTTTGCGCTAAACAACCGGAAGATGTATGGCAAGCGCCAGCGTTTCACGAGTTTCGAACGCATATGACTATATAAACCCCTTGCCTTTCGAAGCATCTGGGGTACGCCGCGGACAACAGCGTTACCCCGGGACGCCGCCTTGGTGCTCTATATACTTGGGTCGAGCGAGCGAGCTAGGACGACAAGGCGAGCGCCTAAAGTGCTCTGCACTTAAAAGGCAGGACCAAGCGGCCGCAACAGCCCGTTTTCCCGTGCTTCTGCTTACAGTAGCGGGAATAATTCCTAGCCGCGACGAAGGCTTTTTAGGCGAGATCAAACTATACGCAACTCAATATATTGCCACACTAACGGTAATTATCCCCGCATGGGTATGCACCAGCCACGGGGAAACCGCCATAGCCACTATGCGGAGCCAGGGACCTCGTTAGAGGAAGAAGAGTTTCTACCTGCTTGATCCCGCTATACTCCACCGAATCCACCCTTCATTGTACCCTTCCCCAGAATGCCTTGCATGTGGCGCTCTCGCTACCCATCCCCACATCCTCTGGGGGTGCCCGAAAGATCCGTTTCCCCTAATTTCCTGTGATGAGCAGTGGGAGGAGGTGCTAGGGAGCTCAGACCTAGAGGTACAAACCTCCTTGGTCACCAGAGCTGCCGATGTCGCAGCCCGGCACGAGCCAGCGGCCACAACGGCCCCCTGAGCCACATAAAGCTCAATAAAAATGTTTTCTCTCTCTCTTTCTCGCTGCCTTGTGTTATCTATACTGATTAAACCTAGTCTTCTGTCTAGCAAAACCAGAACCAACTGTCTATCTCGTATCAGTATTTAGAGCTCAGCGAATGTCAACGGGCCAGCTGCGGTAAAAAATAATGCCAAACGTTTCACAACAACGTCATTCATGGTCTAGCATCAGGTTGAGGTATAGCACAGCGAACATGACACAAGTAAAGCAGTACCAGTACAGCTGTAACTGTGATCGTGACATCGCGGCGTTACTTCCTAATAAAGTCAGTTCTAGAAAAACACAAAAAGCTAGAAATTTATAAGCTACTGGCTAGAGCGATGTTGGCTCTTGGTAGCGTCTGCCCTGTTTCTCCACCTCGGCTGAGATTCGGGGAGAGATTACTGGGGACTGTTATGTGCTAACTTCGGAGTGCCTCGACGGCGCCTCTCTTTAGAAGACGGCGTAAATACAGTGAATGTGCGCGGTGTTCCAACAGTGACTTGCCTTTCTGTATCCTGGTGAATGGAAATAAAGCAGCTTGACTTTTCATTTATTTTTACATGATAAAACTGCTACTTTTAGACGGACATTTGCGGCGAACTTCTGTAGTTGAAGAACATTTTGTATTCTTCGCTCGCTGTCTTCTCCATAGCCAGTTTTCTTTTTCTTTTTTTTTTCACCGCTGTTCTCACTGGACTTCTTTCTACCCAGCACTCCGGGAATAGGATACTATGCTTGCTGTTTTTTCTCTTCACTTTTACTTTTATCCTAGCTTCTCGTCTCTCCTCTTATGCACAGAGCGCCTGTTGCTGGAACATATGAAAAGTACAATGATTTTTATTTTACCCTGCAAACTGGCTTTTTTTTTTTTTACAAAACGCCCCTTTGTTCATTTTATATTGTCTTAAACGCACCAATGTTTTGTTGGAGCGGATATTGTTCTCTGTAATTTTTTTCTTTTTGTATGGGGACAGGGGAAACGGAATTTTTTTAAAGAAGTTTAATTGACACGGCGGAGATCGAATCACCAAGAACAGGACTTGGGCACGACGTGCGAAGGTTTGGTGTAAGCCTTATTTGACAAGACGAAAAGTCTTGCCTGAGGAGTTCTCTCTCTCCTTCTCTTATCTTCTCCAATGGAGAAGATGAAAGACGGGATCCAAACATTGGAGTTACCCGCTTCACCCGGCTACGCTTCCGTGCTATTAGAATGATACATGCTAAAATATGCGAGCATGTGCCGGAAACAGTAAATCCCAAATGGTGTCCAACTGCTTGTTACGCATTAATTACGTGGTACGCATTAATTAGTCACTCGGCATTCATTAGTAGCTGCGCGCCGTTGCGAAGCGGCAGCGTCGCTGCATTTGGGGTGCAAGCACGGTGCGATGCACGAACAGAAGGCCCGGAGAGGCTCATGAGCATAATTGGTCATGCACGTCAGCTGGGAAGGCGGCCACGAACTTGAGCTGGAAGCCAGTGGCCCGCACTTGAGTCGCAAGGGATCAGGAAGATCTTCGTGGCTAGACTACTGCAAAATTACTCAGCCGCGACTCTCTGTTAGAAGTTACAAAGTTGTCTCCTCCTGTCCCCCTGGGATCGCACCCGGCGGGCATTTTTTTTTCCACTTTCTTTCTATCTTTCAAAAATCTACATCTGTTTCAACGATAATAAATCACCTAACGCAGCGTACCCTTTGCTTTCCCTGGTATTCTTGACTGCCTACCCTTATTTCTGTCGTAATTCAACGAGCCCCTCATTTCCCATTCTGATTCGCTACATGCGTAGCGAGGTCCTCTGTTCTGGCAGTGTTGGTGCCATAGGTAGCTTAACAAAATTGGTCGACCACTCTCGACATGTCGTAGACGCTCCAGTCACGGTGCTGGGTCCCCTTCACCCCGCCCAGTAGTCCAAGTGGCACTGGCTACCACCCCCAAGCACAGGAAACAAATACCTCAACATAAGCACCCGAGAAAGTGTAGAGGAGAACAGCCCCGCCGGTAGCGTCATCGCACTAGACGCGTATTCTGGAGGTCGTGGGTTCTAATCCCACCCGGTGAGCATTTTTTTCTCCCCTTTCTTTCTGTCTTTTAAAAATCTGCATCTGTTTCAACAATAATAAATGATCTGCCGCTTCGGTTACCGGTTCGGTTACGGTTCGCGTAAATTCATATCGCTATCAGTTCCCGAGGGAACGAGATGTACGATGTTACGATGGGTTACTAAATAGCTTTGCTCAAGGCGTGCTTATATAGGACGCCCCCTATGTTGCAAAGACATCACTTAGCTGCCTGGGAAGAGAGAGAGAATAGCTTAACTGTCTGAGGGGGCATGAATGGCCTGGTGGGGAAGGAGAGGTAGGAACGAAATGATCGAAAAGATATCACGGATCAAGGTTACGCGGTTTGTGCAGGCTTCACGAGGTCGCAAGTCACTTTAATTGGCAGAGAGCATTTCGTAGTTCCCAGGTTGCGTGAAGAGACAGGTGCGCAAGGATGTTTATGACGGGAGGCGGTTCAGGCTGTCACGCCAGCTTGTATGGACGATTGGTTAGTGTATACTCGATTACTTTCTCCAGCGATGAAGGGTCCGCTAGAACGCGCTGCAAATGCGCTTTCTCGTCTGCAGGAGGGGAATCGAGTTCCAGTAGCGGCTCGCTACCAGTAGTAAAGAACTATACCGTGTGCCTTAACTAAGTGACCGTCTCCCTCGCCCTCAACTTCTTTTGTTAGTTGATCAAAGTTCATGTTGCACGGGTTGCAGGTGAACACCCATTAAAACAACAATAAAAAAAATTCACCATCTTTCCGTTGGGGAACCCTGAGTAGTATGCGAAGCAGCCATGGGGTCGACTCAAGTTTCCATTAGTTTTCAGTTCGATCGCGGCGTTGCGGGAGGAGAATGAGGGGAGCGGATCGCGCGCGCGCGTCATTTATACCGCGGAGCTACAGTGGCGCCCCCAGCGAAGTGTGCAGCGGCTACCGTCGCATCTCTAACCCTAAGCTGCTTCACATTATCGCGTGCGGAGACGCAGGTGTTGCCATTCGTTGCGCAATCACGAGCTTCGGAGAGGAGAGGAGAAGAGGAATGCCTCGCATACTACTCAGGGTTCCCCTACGGGAAGATGACGACTGTGGTTGAACGCGAAGCTATCTCGTGATGGATTCTTTGGTTGGCCAATCCCTAGGGGCATCCTGCCACAATCATCAGCAGCAGTGCCTGGCCAGGCATGAGCAGTGGGGGTGTGGACGCCGCACAACGGCGAAGGGAACAGGCTCGACCATAAGCTGCTTCGCATCTAAAAGGATACACAAACGCTTGAGTGAAATTACTTCGGTCAATGTACCGACTCGCCTGCGAATTCGTTGTACAAAAGTCGGACAGCCTTTTTTAACAGGGACGCTGTTGAGAAAATCCTTTGTGTATTGTGTCCGCTGTTAAAAATACCAAGAAAATACCCAGCGCTCGTGCACGCGTGCCTCAAGCGCGCGTTCGTGAAGCTAGCATACCCCTTTACTATGATTGGCCAACATTATCCGGAAAAAAAAAAAACTTGCTCGGAACGAGAAAGACACGACATAGCGTGCTAGTAAGCGCGTGGCTCCCGGCGAAACAACAACAAAAAAAAAATCGAGCGCACGTTCGTCAAGCCAAGCATACCCATCAGGGAGATTGGCCAACATTGCATAAAAACAAATGGAGCAAAGGTGTTCCTTGCAGCGAAGAAACAAATCGGCTGCAATCATGGACTTAAACCATCGTAATGGTCGTGAAAGTTGAGTACAGCCTCGCTACCTTGAAGTCGTAGGGTTAGTGCGGGCGTTCTGCATTTTTACGCTGTTAATTATACCTTGGAGAGCTACGCGCTTTTTTATTCGTTCGTGCAGGGTATAGTCTTGTTTTGAAAATGGGGCTGGGAGTACGAGTAAGGGCAAATAGTATATGGGAAAGTGGACGCCGATTACCAGATAATTATCATTCAAATTTATCATACCTGGACTTCCCTTTGTGACCGAAAAAACACCCCGCTGACCGAGCGTGGCCGTACGCTCTGCACTAAACCTCGCCACCGACACCCCCCCCCCCCCTTTCCCTTCTCTATGTATTTTTTTATTTATTTATTTATCAATACTGTAGGTCTTCTGCAGACCCATACAGGAAGCGGGCATACAACATCCCAGGTATCGAATTAGATGCAAAGTCAAGGAAATACAATATTTTGAGGGACTATAAGCGGAACACTTACAATGGCGAGTACATCAATAGTACATTGGTGCTCTTCCCATACCCGAGAAGAAGAAGAAAAAAAATACTAGAAACCGCGTGCTACGCATGAAAAACAATATATGTACAAAAAAGTACAATACCACACTGCAAAACACGTTTTTCGCTATCACAACAACAAGAACAACAACAAAAAATAACTATACGGGCTCTGTTACCTGCTCCACAAATGAGCAAATTTGATCAATATTTGTTATATTAACAGCTTCACTTGGTAGCGCGTTCCAAGCGTTCATAGCGCGAGTGAAAAAGGAATATTTCAACACATTGCTATGCGCACTGAAGGGACGTTATGCATTTATGGTGGTTCGTCCTACTAGAACGGCGGCAGGCGGGTGAATATAGTCGTCTTTACGGATTTTAAGGTGTATCACGTCGTAAAATCCTGAACTCTGCAGAGTTACAGTAACTTTCAAACACGAAGAAAATGTAAATAATTTTAAGCAGTTATTAGAGAAAAGTGTACGGAGGATACCAATTTCGCCTTCCACAGTAGTCTTCAAGAATACATTAGTGCTGCTTTTCCTCGAAGGAGAAATAATAAAGGCACACCTGTGATCGTTTCAGAACGTCAGTTTCAGATCCGAGAATTTGTCACCAGGTAACTGCTGAGGAGAAGACACGAAAAGAAAGACAGCCGCTAACGACGTCCCTGCTAATTAGGCAATTATGGAGCTGTTCTGCCACTCCTGCTATGAAACCACTCTTTTGTAGTGGAATATACTTCGCGCAGCTTATTGTTTCGTTTTGTTTCTTTCGTCTTAGTGTGCTATGTTGTTGACGAAGCTTTTCAGGCAGACATATGCTTACCGCTCTAGTTAGCAAATTTGTGCAGCAGAATAAAAGACGGTTAGGAAGTATGCGCGGAACTCGTAACTACTGGCTTCGTTTAAAGCGACACTAGAGGCCCGAAATCAGTTGACTGGTACCGATAGAAAAATTCTTACAAATGCCATTAGCGCCCATTGTGTCAAACATCCAGATGACTGCCCATCTTTCATTTACTTGTTCTTTTTTATGGGATGGGGTCCATCTTTTTTACAGCTCATATGTGTTCGATTCCCAGTTGTGGACAAGTTGCAAAAGTTATTTTCTACCCAGCCAGAGTTTTCGAATACGGTAGCCTTTTTTGACCTACTTAAACGCGATAATTTCGGTATGTCTGCCTGTCCCTCGATTCCTTCGCCCGGTCAAAAGTTAGAGGAATTCTTGAACGACCTGTTTATATAGGTTGTTAACGGAAGAACGACGCAAGGCAGACCTGGGCCATGGCTGCCCTTAGCGGGGACGATAACTTTACTGACACGGGCGCTTTCATGATGATTATGATGAATGGCGCATACCCAGCGGGAGATTTAACATCCTCCCGCGCTAACACCATGCTAACAATCCACCATGCTAATCCACCATGCTAACAATTTGTTTCCGGTCCATAATGTCAATCCTGGTGAAGCTGCCCGCAAATGCTGTTCCTTTTTTGTCTCCAGCGGTGCATCCATCGTCTCGCAGCTTTCACTACAGCCAAACGCCGCCAAGGTGCAGCAGCCGACACCAAAAGAAGACTCCAAGCCTGCTGAGACGTTTCCAGTCGTTCAGTGGAGTACGTATTTCGCTGAAGCTGTTGTCGTGAAAGTCTCAAGCGTTCATTGTACCTGCAGTTAAGATGCAACGAGTCGGTCGGTGGATTCTGGTCGGTCCTGTGCCTGCCCCGTGTTTGCATTTTATCGGTTTCCGACTCTGGCGAGCACATTTTCTCGATGAGAACCAAGTCAGCATATGGGTCGGCTGCTCTCGGACCAGGCGTCAGCGTCTGCTCGCTGGGACGAGAAAGGGTCATCAAGGGTGGTTTAGGCTTTCCATGTTCAGTAACAAGCAAGAACTCATATTGGAGCTTAGGTGCACCCTCTTGGACTACTTCTACGAACGCAGCTAGCTGGCTTCCAGGAAGGTCCGGTAAAGATTCATCCTTCATGAAGTCGGGAACAAAGATGTATTCGAACACATACCATTGACTTTCGACCTTTTCTTTCACACCCGCGACTTCACGTTTTCTGCCGTCTGCTCGGGTTGCTTCCGCTGAACCTTCTTTGACGGCGACAGGCGCTTTATCATTTTCACCAGGCTTATCGTTTCTTCGTACGCTCGACAGTGCGTCATTTCGAAAAAGTGAAGCTTCAGCTGTTACTATGGCTTGCCCTTTGACGGAAACTTCGGAGGCGCTAGCAGACGAAATGCTCACGGTATTGGTCTGTATCGTATTCTCCCGTTCTCGCAGGGGCAAAAAGAGCTTCCACTCGTCGCACGTCACGTTGGACATAACCGGTTTTTGCACTGCCGTACTGGAGCAGTTCTGCGGACTAGCTCTTCGCCTCCTGTTGTTAGAAGTAGAGATTTCCGACGTCGCGATGTACGGGAAACGGCAGAGGGGGTTCTCGCTAGGTTTTCCTCGCCTGATGGGCGTGAACGTCGAAGTCTCTGGCCGCTGCATGTCAGACAAGACCGTGGGGCCATGGGACATCACCTCGAAATGGTTCCCGAGCGTTTGCAGTTGAGCCAGCTCACCGTTAACCGTGCTAACCTGCATCGTTGGTGAGACAACTTGCAAGGTTGATGTATGTAAGTGGACGTGAGAGGGGTCGCCTCCACGAGTTGCCGTGCGAACGTCGTTGGACATAATGGGTAATGGTCGAAGAAAATGTGGCCTGCTAGGAGTGGCATTGGTGGTGCCTATCATGCAGGGAGCCCTTGAGACCTTCAAGGCATTGCGGAGCCGGTTGAGGGCGCGGCATATACCTCCTCGGTACGCCAAGGCCTCGAAGTATTCGCGCTCGACTTCCTCATGGTTAATAATATCGATAATGTTCTGGTCTATCTCGTAAATTGTGGCATCTTTGCTCTCAAGCAGATCAATGGTCGCTTGCAAGTCGTGCGGAGATGGAGACGGGGCTTCCAGAAGCTCATTCGCTGCCTTGAGCAGTCTTTCAGTAGCTACGCGAAAGAAGCGTTGCTGCCGGCGCAGCTTATCTATTCGACACTTACTGTCCGTCTTCACTGTACGGTCTGGGCCAGCCATGCCGACCTCCGGCTGAGGGCGGGGTGATCAGCAGAAACAGCAGTCAAAGGAACGGGGTTCTGGGTACCTCAAGCCGGAGGGGACGTCGGTGGTCTCCTTCGTCGTGTGCGGTCATCCTCCCGGGTTTCGGCACCAGAAAATGTTAACGGAAGAACGACGCAAGGCAGACCTGGGCCATGGCTGCCCTTAGCGGGGACGATAACTTTACTGACACGGGCGCTTTCATGATGATTATGATGAATGGCGCATACCCAGCGGGAGATTTAACATCGGTAAAGCGTTTCCAAGCTAATAAATCTCGTAGCATACATTATACTTACCGACAATGTTTAGAAAAAGAAAAAAAAAAACATTAGGCATATTTGGGGCACAACATACATATATAACTGATCTACGAAGGAAAGTTTGACATCCACCTCAATGTAGCCGCACGGCTACGAAGGAAAGCTGTACAGCTTTCTCAGAAACTTCGCAGTTGATGAAAAATTCGTCCTGGTCCAGGATTCGAACCCGGGACCACCACGTAACCAGAGCAGTCACTCTACCAACTGAGAGAACCAGGAGGCTAGCAGTATGTAGCGCGAGAGCGAATTGATCAATAACTCGACGTAGTTGCTATATATTCATTTTTTCAAAGTTCCAATGTGCCCCACTGTAGCCTTTGCGAAATTAATTGAGCGTGTTACCATGTTTTACGTTTAGGGTGTCACATATGCGGTTAATCAAAGTTATACTTTGATAAACAAATTTCTTCAACCTAACAAAAAAATAGGCTGATAGGTCGGCAATCCTAACTCCATTTGGCGTCACCCTTCTTGTGAATTATAATTACGTTGGCAATTTCCAGGCTAATGGTTTCTTAGATGGATGTCCGGAGACATTCTGAAAATAATTACGTTATAGGTTTCCTATTACAACATCGCCCTCATCCTTTGCCCGCGGTTATGCCGTCGCCATATACGGCTTTGCCTGTCTTCATTTCCGTGAGCGCCTTTTCCACCTCCACTTCTGTTACTGCTGTAACCTTGCGAGGTAAGCTATAGTCGGTCCAGTACTGCTTCCTCGTGGAACGTTGCGAGAGTGTAAGTCGGCATAGAACCTTCGCATTACCTCATACACGTTGTTCGTTACTTCACCAGTTTCGTCTCGCAGTGCACACATTCTATCAGAGCAGACAGGGATCAGAGGAAACGTACTTGCACACAGCGTCTCGGCGACATATACAAGGTCTATACAGAAAAATAACGCACCACACAAAGAGTTGGATTTTTTTGTTGTTAAAAAGGGCCATAGACAAGGAGGCAGTATCACATCGAAATTATTTTCAGCGTGTCTAAAGGAAGAATTTAGGAAGTCTGATTTGGAATAAGTCAGGGATAACAGCAAATAGAGAATATTTCAGTCACTTGAGTTTTGCGGGCGACACCGTTTTGTTCGGGAGAAGACCTCCGAAGAATTCGTCAGAAGCTGTATGCAGAAAGCCGGGATTAAAAATAAGTCTGAGGATGTCGAAAGTAATGTTAAATGGACATACAGAAAGCGTTCCCTTCAGCTTGGGCAATAAGATGCTAGAAGAGACTTGTGAATACAAGCGTCTTAATTGTGCAAGTTGTCAGCGCTCATAAAATGGGCCACGAGAATGAAATTAGGCGTGGAATAACTGTGGGCTCGAGAGCATTCGGCATACATTATGAACAGTAGGCTACGTATGTTACTAAAAAGACGGGTACACCAACAATGCCTACTCCAGCGGTTACTTATAGCGCGGGCACTTCGGGATTTACTAAGCGACTTGAAAGAAAACTCAAATCGGCTCAATGAGGGAACTTCGACGACCGGCTTTTCGAACCAGCCAGGGATAGTAAAAAGTTACTGAAAAACCAAGCAGTCCAGAAACGCACTACTATATTGTTTGTTTAAATGAGAAAACCTTCACTTTTACACGGCAGATGCTACCTGACTAGACATCGTAATGAACACCGCGACGAACATCGTACAAACATTTGATTACGGGGAATGTGAAATGTCGAAAAGATTGCATGGCAAAGTGACAAGCCCCCCCCCCCCCCCCCCCTTCCCCCCCCCCCTCTTTTTCGCACGGAACGCAGATGAATCATGACAAAGTATACTTTCATGCGCAGTAAACCAGGAGTAAACAGACAAAAATATATATGCTCTTAATATACATTTTCCGCATTACAAATATACATGAGGATTTGTCGGTCGTATACATCACAACGAATACAAAGCAGGCTTTGTCTCCAACCTAAACCCGATCTTCCATGCGTGTCCAACAAATACTCATCTATTTTCTTTTCGAGGGACTTTACAGAAAAGCAAAACTGTGTTGATGCGAAAATAGCGGGGTGTTTGTTCTCGCGAACAAACATCGGCGCAAGCATTAGTTTGTGCCGATGCTTTTTTTGCTGTATTTTTCATGTCGTAGATTGTACCTGTGGCTACAAGATGGGTATTTTTTTCACAAAAGCTGCAGAATTATGCTTAAAATTGTGATAAATACATAACGCCAGTTTTTGTCTTATACTATCACCAGTAGTCAGTATGATATGCCGGTGAAATAGCGGCGCAGAGGGGCTTCTGACAATCCGTTTTCTAGTAAACGTACTACTGTCCTTTGACGTAGTAGTGAACTATCTAAATTGCCTTTCCAAGTTGTTCCCTACACTATTTATTGATTATGTTACTATATATAGACTCTTTAAGCAAATGCAGTGGAATTTTTGTGCAGCCAGAAATAGGTAGTACTGTAAGTACGTGGCAACAGTGAAGCGATATATATATATATATATATATATATATATATATATATATGGCCGTGGAAATATCGTCGTTATAAAACCCAGACAGAAAAAGCAGCTTGCAAAAGTACCCCCCCCCCCCCCCCTCCCTTGTTCCATCCACCCGAGGGTTTCGTTTGTTTCGATTCATCACGCACGTTGAGTATGGAGCAGCGTTTGTCGCTTAACGACCCCCCAACCGCGTGCAACCAACACGCAAGTCCTCGTAAGAACCGAGCTCTGGCGGAAATACGAGGCCGCGAGATAAAAAGTTCAAACCAAATGTCGATCGGCTGAGCAGACGAAAAGAAACGCAACATAGCAATGACACCAGCTTCCGTCCAGACGCGGAGGTCACGGTCAGGCCGCTTCCTCGCGACACGGTTTCAGCCGGATTTCGAATCGCGCCTTCTCCGAGCAAGTCGCGCACGCAGACGACGCAGCGAGCGGCAAATACACGCCGGCACACTTGTCGAAGCAGCGGCCGCCGCAGCGACACGCGCCCGACAAGGCTGCCAGCTGTGCCCGGCACGGGGCCGCCGCAAAATAAAGAAAAGTAATCGATAACAACACAAAAATTAAGGCGGCAACAGCGCGCGCAGACGCGAAGTTCAGAGCAGCAAAGTCTGAGTCAGCCTTTCTAGCAACAAACCACGCCCCTTATGCCTGCTTCGAGTATTTTCCAGAAATGCCTCACGGAGATGAACCTCCGGCAAGCAGAAAACAAAAACACCGGGAGGAACTTTGAAGACCTACGACAACACGTGCGCGCGAAATTAATGCGCGCGAAAGCGCCGGCAAACACGCGTGCAATCCGTAGGTCTGCGTGAACGTTCCCGCGTTGTGTTTGGATTCAGTTCACACGAGAGAGAGTTGCAAACAAGGCAAACACGGACGGTTCACAAGAGCCAGTGCCCGTACAGAACACGCGAGTGAGACGCACACGGTAGCACGCTCATTGGTGTACAAATATGTCGCGTTCATCTGTCGCAATTAGCACTCGCGCAGAAGCGCGTCAGAAGGGTGCGACAGATTGCCTGTTTTTTCAAGCAGGCAGGTAGCTTTCGCACCGTGGCAGAACTACGAAGAACCTCGGCGTTGCAGCGAGTGGGTGCTTGTACTGCGCCGACTAAGCGTGCACCTCGCGCGCCCAACATCGATACTGAATATATAAACAAAACTACGACTCACCACCGCAGCTTTCCAGAGGCATCCGCGGCACAACACACACGCACGCACGCACGAGCCGCTCGCCGCCCGCTCATCAAAGAGCGTCAAAGTCACGTGACCCCAAAACTGGCGCGGTGACTCGTGTAGAGCTCATCAGATGGCGCCAGGTGCCAAGCAACCTCGCGTGGGCTTTCTTTCGATACAGCTAAAAAAGTGCCCTGCTTTCTTCATTTTTTTTGTACCGTTACAACTTTTCACACAATTTTAGTTAGACTTTGTCATCGCGCAAATATTTAAGAATTTGGATTCTGGCTCCTGGGTTTGAGAGCGTCAACAAACATGGCAGCCTTCAGTACCGGCGCTTCTAATGCGATGACACTAAAAAGAGTACGTTAAAGCACCTTGTGGCATGAAGATGTTCTTGACGGTTATTCCAGCGATTATTAATCAAGGGTGCCAACAGATCTATGCTGATTTTTCTTGCAGTTTATGCTGCGACAAGAAGTGCTGAAGCTTTATCGAGATACAATGCGGACGATACGTGCTGTCGACGACGAAAGGCAGAGGAAAGAGCTTCGGGCTTGGGCAAGACACGACTTTGACATCAACAAGCACGTTGAGGATGAGGTGAGTGGCTGCTGTTTGCCTACATACCAACACCTTGTTTGTGAGCATTGTCAACGGTCTGCACTTAGACGTCTCTTCTGTACGTGTGCAGGTGCATTTCAGTGCTCGTCAGACGTTTCCACTTTCGGTTTCACTTTTGAGGTGCGAATTGTGTCGAACGACTACGACGGTGTTCAGATGTGGAAAATGTTATCCGCGAGAGCGCTGGCGTCTTTTCAGCAAACGAGGCAAAGTCGATCCGTGAGCTGCACGGTCGCTAACGAAGCTTCTGAAGTTCGCATGTTAGCACCGCACGAGATTTTTTTTTTTTTCCGCGTGCCCTTTTCTTCGCACTTCAGAGTTTCCTCTCGTTTTCAGTAACCCGGATGTTGGGTGTTGGAAGTACTCGAGAGCTGAGGCTATCAAAACAACTCTCAAAAGAGCAAAGGGCGTCCCCATGATTTCTTTTGCTAGAGGTCGAGGAGGAAGAGCAAGGCGTTTAATTCGAGGTGCATAAAATGAAATAAAAAGTATGGAGGATAAAAGAACTTAAGTGGTGTAGCCACCCCTTTCTCACAAACAGAGAGCAAGGAAGAATACATTATATTATTGGCTTTTGATCATTGTAACGAATGGGCAGTTCAGTTCATTTATTTAGACAAACAATGTCTCGGGAGGAGAGGCAAAAGGCAGATTGACTCTGCCTGACGGCGGCCATCAACCCCGGGCATGTGACATTGCACGTCACTGTGCAACATTGCTGTGCAACATTGCACAGCAACGGTAAGAAACAAAACATGACAACTAGCTATACAAAAGTAATGTAGAAAAAACAAGATTATACATTTTTCAAAATACTATAGCAATTACAATAGGCGCACAACACAAATAATTACAAACTACACAGAGTAACGATACACAATTCCAGATTTAATTGCAGAAAAATGCAGGAAAGCCAAAATTGTACATTTATCAAAAGTAATGTAACAGCAAGCACAACAGACGCACAACACAAATTATAACAAACTACACAGAGTAGTGCTATACAAACTAGAGGGAGTAGCGCTACAGAATTCCAGTTGATAGTGTTTGGGGCTCCGCATTTCTTCCAAAGCAAAAGGATAAAATTTCAGCCTATATTATTCATAGATTTCAGGCAGTCTCTCCTGTTTTGTTTTTGTTTCAATAAGGTAGGAACTGTCACTTCCTCCTATCCCCTTTTGACACATACTACAATCTGCCGTGGTTCTTGCTGGTGTGGAAGGAAGCAGCAGACGTCACCAAAACACCGGAAAATAATGGTAAGTACTAGTTTCAAAAAGCAATGCCACTGTTGCGAAATGTCAGCTTTTGTGCTGTGTTGTTTGTGGATTATATCACCTGTGGGGAAGTGTAAAACTGCTTAGATAGTGCAATGGTGCCCATAAGTTCCTCTTAGTACTGAAAGGAAAAAAAAAACACCGATTGTTTATGAACTTTTTCTGTTTGTTTCTTGCAGTGATGCTTGGCTGCACGTATTTTTGAGGTTCCACTCAAAGGTGGGGATCTAAAGAAAAAAAATTTGCCGCAATGACCGATGGCATGGAGACCCAAGTATGAATAGCAACGTACCACATTTTTGTCTATTCTTGTGTGGGCTATCAACGTTGGACTGCTGCTCATTCATGCCTGTGTGGAATATCATTTCCTTATTTTGTTGCATGCAAAATTGTTCCGCACAAATATTGGGAAGTTTCATATGAAAATATTTATAAGCTGTTTTGTTGCTGTTCCTGAAATTAAGTGTACTGCTCATACTGGGGGCAGCATGTAGACATCTAGTGTCGATGCCACACCATTGACGCTATTAGAAGTTCAGGCCGAGGGAAAACTGGTGCACATGGCGTCAACCTTGCGAAATGAATTTTAGTACAAAGGTGGGCTCAAGACCACAACGGGGCAGCCGACCTGACGTACGATAAGTTATGGCATTGTTGCAAAGCAGGGCTATTTTACACATTTCTTAGCAATGAAAGCCCACTTTTTTTTTTTTTTTTGCTGTGAGCAAGGAGCTTCTTGTGAGGCCAGGTGGGATGTTTAAAATCGGGAGTAAAGCCATGCTCCTTCCTTGCGTATGTAGGAAGGAAGGAAGAATGTAGAAGAAAGGCAGGAAAGTTAACCTGGCTAGAGCCTAGTTTGCTATCCTGCACGTGGGAAAGGGGAAATGGGCAAAAAAGAGAGAGGAAAAAAAAGAGAAAAAGTTGGACCAGACACGTATGCCCAGCACTGAGGCACTGACAGTGATTGACACTGGAGGCTCTCAGTCTATAGCCTAGTGTTCAAGTTCGTTGCCCGTAGAAAACGTAATAGTTCCTTAGTCGCCTTCTGAGCGGATGACTGAGAAAGCCAGTGGCACAGAATCTTTCCCTCCGAAAATGGCCGCCGAGAGTCCAGGTTCCTCAGCGCTGACGACAGCTTTTTTCTTTCAGCCGAGTAGCGTGGGCACTCGCATGAAACGTGGCGTATCGTCTCCGATGCGCCGCACGTTTCGCACTCCGCCCTTGCTGCCATTCCTATTAAGTACGAGTAAGCATTTGTGAATGCCACCCCCAGCCAGAGGCGGCAAAGAAGAGTTGCGTCAGACCGTGGGAGGCCTAGTGGAAGGGGACGCTGCAGGTGCGGGTCAAAGGCACCAATGCGTGCGCATGTGAAATCTTCCGGAGACCATTGGGAGATAGCTGTTTCCCGGGCAAGAATGCGGAGGACCCTAGCTGCGTCCGTCCTAGGCAATGGGATGAGTACAGTTGTCGCTGTTTGATGCGCCAGCCGGGCGGCAGCGTCCGCACTTTTGTTGCCGACAATGCCGCAGTGGCTAGGAAGCCCCTGTAGGGTGACATCATGACCCGCCTGGGCAGCACGGTCGTATACCATTCTTATTTCTCTCAGGAGCTGTTCGTGAGGTCCCCGGCACAGCGCTGACTGGAGTGGCTGAAGTGCAGGCTTCGAATCACAGAAGATAGCCCATCTGCGGCACGAACTTTGCTCGATGGTGTGAAGAGCGCTACGGATGGCCGTAAGTTCTGTAGCCGTGGATGTCGTAAGATTGGCTATCTTGAATTTGCTGCACAGTGACAGTCGTGGTATAACAACAGCTCCGGCAGAACCCGACGATGTTACCGAGCCATCAGTGTATACATGGGTTCGGTCACTGTATGTCTCGTGCATGTACGTCAAAGCGAGCTGTTGCAGGGCCGGAATTGGAAGTTCACGTTTTTTTGTCACTCCTGGGATATCTAGGCACACTCGGGGCTGCATCACACACCACAGCGGAACGAGCGGTCTCATCGCCGGCGTGTAGTTCGATGGAACGCTGGTGTTGTGGGCAGCTACTGCCCTTGCGAACGACGCCCGGGGACGGGTCGCTGGTATTCTGGCGTATGAAAAAATACATGTCATGTGGCTTTCTCGTATTTTTGCAAGTATGTGTCTGAATACTTTTTAACATGCTTCACAGATGTGCTTTCAGGGATTGTGACATTACAATTTGCCGAGAGGAAAATTAGTGGTTGCGTCGCCGCTTGTGTTTCTGCAGAATATGCTTTATTTATACAACAAGCATGTTCTGTTGGTACTACTAGGGAATCTGTTTATGCCTTTAGTGTCCATTTAACACTCTGGCTAGTTACAGTTTCCATTTGGTTCTGTGAGTGTGAATAACATCGGAAATAGCATGTGATGAATCTATAAATTCTGGATCGGCTGCTCTTTGCACAAGATTCAGGCATGGCAGCCAAATTTGATATCCTAATGGGGCTCGTTTATGGGCTCAGCACTGCGAAATAGAGTTAAATATCAGCTGAGTGAGGTACACGACTTGGCAAAATTGCAATTTCGCAAGCTTTGCGATCAGAAATTGTGAGCGCTGGAGTTTGCTGTTTTCTGATCTTAACTACCTTTGTCAAACAAAGCCCATGCTTTCTTGTTATAAATTATGACTCATACTCGTCTCTTCTTGGGTGCAGCAGTTGCCATCAGCATCAGCTGTGTTAAATGCAGCACATGCCACAGCATTGACGCTACTAGAAGTTCAGGCCGAGGGAAGACTGGTGGGCACGCCGTCAACCTTGCACCTGTAGGAAGAAACCTGGAGTTGAGAGCCAATGCATCTGTGAGGACACAACACGAGTATGGATAAGCTTGCCAGAGAAGCGGAATGGAATCTATGTATCACAGAGAAGATGCCATACACTGCAAACAAGCAAAGAAAAGTGCACCAGCCATTGACAGACAATTTTAGACGGCAGCAATTTATTGACTTCGCACCCACATGAAAGCGTCATTAGCCATTTTGGAACTTCATTAAAACCATGCTTTTTTGAACACCAAAGCCCACATGCAACAACGTGAGATGTACTATTATGAGCAATATGAAAGGGAACACAGGAACGCCTGGAAAACACCCTCAGACCCAGCTGTGAGTGATACACAGCAGCCACCGTCGGAAAAAAAGTGGAAAAGGGGACGCTGTTATAACAACTGTTCCCAATCCCACAGTGCGTCTTATTGGCTGTCGGACGATACCCTATTATCGGCGAAATGACGTAAGCTGCTGCTTTGTAGAAATGCCAGCGTGGTGGGAGTGCCAACACTTAGTGGAAAAGCGCCCTCCTTTCCCCCTTCGTGTTTCCCAACGCCATCCGCGTATCACTCCGAGCCTGTTTCGAGGCTGTTTGTCACGCGTTCCTATGTTTCCTTTCATATTGCTCATAATAGTACCTTGAGCCCTTGATTTTCTGTACAGGTTATGTCTATTCCTGGGCTTCCCCTTATGGTGTAGAAGCTCAGTTGGGTAATTTCAGTTGAATAAATTATTTCATAATGTTTCAGCAAGTCGTCTGTGTATCGTAGTACATAGTTTGTGCTATATAACAGCAACACAGTCACAATCTCCCCCCTATAATTCTCCTTTTCTGTGCCTTAATTATTCGTATGACATGCACTAAACTCCAACAATGGCAATAATGGGAACTTTGTGTATTTTTATACATTGGTTGAGGCTCAGGGGTAGCTAATAAACATAATTTATCTTTGCTCACAGTTGAATATTTTCAAGTTGTCGTAGACTTATCTACTTTGACACAGTTTAATCTCCGATGTGTGAAGTTGGTAAAGTTGCCACCTGGTGTTCATAAACAAAGCAAAAAGATAAAGTGGGAAAAAAAATAAAGGGATAACGACCGTTTACGCTATACTCAAGGAAAAGGGCACCGCTGTGAAGAGTAAATAAGGAACTCAAATGATCCGGTGGGATTTGAACCCGAGTCTCCACAGCACCAGCCCGATGCGCTACCAGTGTGCTATTCCCGCAAAATGGAAGAAGTGGAACAAAAGTTGTTGTTTCTTTATGTCAAAACTCCTTTTTAAACAGGCGGAGAAGTGTGTGCCATTTGCATCGGCGGCCCTTTTTACAGCCAGGGTTTCAGTTGGCGCCGCAAGGTGGGGCTACGGCACTTTTCTCCCACAGTCAACGTCGCCGACGTCGGCGGCTTTTTCTGCGACACGAGGCCCGTAACGCTACGCGTTCGAGGACGTTCGCCACCACATTGGTAGCTTCTCTGGACATTACTAAAATTGGAAACGTGACATGCAAGGAACCCAGTGGGCGTTCAGGGATAGCGAAAAGCGAGAATTTCGCTTCTGTGACTCGTTTCTGCGATTCCGCGCGCTTGCGAGCCCGCATGTAGAAATTGCGCGCGCAACTAGCCGTGACGGTTCCTTGGGTTTCCAGGTTAGAGCTCCCCAGCGCCTGCTCCCAACGAGAGGGGGAGGAGGAAGGGGTCGCCGGTGTTTATGTCGGCGATGGCATATGCGTTTCCTTATCCACATTTGCTGTGAGCCAAATTCACTGTCAGTCTACAATGGGCAACCTACGTCTGCGGGTGTATTAACAAAGCATTACGATATCGTCCTCAAATTCTTGAAATATAGTGTCGTATGTGGCATTGTTCATTATGACGTCGCGGGTGGTGCACCGCAGTGTTTATAATCAAATGGCTTATGACAACTAATTTCAAACATGACTGGGATTTTTTTTTACTAATGAATGTAGATGAGTCACGCTTACGGCGGCCGTCACTCATAATAGCCAACACGCAGTTATGATAACGTGATACAGAATTCTTTTTTCCCGTCAGCATTTCCGGTCAAACTGACATTATTACCGAGTCATGCCACCAACGTGGAAGCGAGATATGGAATCGACTGCAACGTGCCTGTCGATGAAGAACCTCGGCAATCTCGCCCAGGAATGCTTTCGGTATACTAAAATCTGCGCGCAATTGAAATCTACCAAACGAGCTGAGCCGTCCGCTGCGGACTCCGTGACGGCGGGTCGGTCGTTTTCCTGATTCAAACTTGGCGGCCTATGCTGTCTCGTACGCTGCGCGATAGATGGCGCCACAATACCGCGCGCGCGTGCGCTCACCTTTTGAGCGCCTACAACAGATCCTATTCAAACGGCGTAAGGAGCCCTGTCTGATTTGATGTGGATTTATTAAAATAGCTAATGTGAAACGATAGTGGCTTCAATCAAACCTAATCCAGTTCCTTGCTCTCTGTTTCTTCTCATTCTTTCAGGAAGCCATCAAGATGCATATTGCCCGGGGGAAACTGGCGCTCAAGGAACTGCAGTCGTCGGTGCACATATCAAAGTAGAAACCTTGTAGCTAAAATCATTGTTCGTCCCGCGGTGCCTTACCAAATTACCATCACCCAGATCCGCTCAGTGGCGTGCCAATAAATATTTATCCGGGATGTAGGCGCCTCAGTAAAAAAAGAAAAAAAAAAAAGGATAGAAGGGATACGGCGCCCCAACATAATTTAATGTTTCCGCTTTAATAAACCGACGCCTTTGTTATTTTTGCTTTGCATTATAGTATAATAATGCCGTGTGTAAATACCATACGCAAAAAAAAATTGGCGAAAGGAAAAGGGAGGGATGGAGGCGGCGCTGAGAAAATTTCAGGGGGTGTTCTGACACTGAAACACCTCCCTGCTACTCTGCTAGGTGATTCGGATGAAAAGGAAAAGAGGCGTACTGAGGATATTATTGAGCCCATCTGGGGGCTCACCTGGATACAACCCAGTGCGGGGAGGAGGGGGATGAAAGATTAGAGAGGAGGAAGGGGGTGATAAAAGATAGGTAAGCCAGGAAAATAAAAGCGTGGAGCCTCTACGTAATACGCCCTTGGATCCCCTACCCTCGAGCCATGGGAGCGCGCGTTGCAGAGCTGCCAGCTCGATGGCCAAGAGGCCCTGATCTCTCTGGCGAGGATGGCAGCCCCAGCACTCGGCCTACCGGAAGGGCATGGTCACCCGCTGCCCATATATTTCCTCCCCTTCCCCTATTGTGTCACTAAGCGTTTCTCCTTCTTTCTTCCTCTCTTTCGACTGAGTTGCACTACTGGCCAGTTTACAAATTCTTTAAAACATTCTGAGACGGGGTGCCATTCAATGGAGGTCAAAAACACGTATTTTCACGATTCTAACGCGCACCCTTTTTTGCAAAACTTGGCCTTAAAAATTTTGTATGCGTTACAATCAGGCTTGGGTTGACAAGCACGCGGAGAACGCTGAAGGGGGAGGAGGAGGAATAACATTTATTTCTAAGGGAAATGGGAGGGGGAAAGGAGAGTGGGTGGTGGCCTCAGTCCAGGCTGCCTTCGGGCTCCCCAGCAGCCCTCGCCCGGGAGATCAGGTACTCCTGATCCTCGAGCTGGAAGCTGGTCAGCCTGTGCTCCCACTGCTCCAATGTAGGCGAAGGAATTGGGTTGGGATGTTGGACGCACTCCCATACGAGGTGATAGGTGGTGTTTGGTGTATGGCATGTTGTGCAGTTGTAGGGAAAAACAGTTGGTGAAATACGGTGCAAAATTGCCATGTTGTAATAAGTCGGTGTTTGGATTCTGCGCCAGATTCGAGAGTCCTGTGTATTGAGTGATGGGTGAGGAGGAGGGTAAAGGAGGCGCTCCCGGCGATAATGATATAAGATGTCCGTGTATGTTTTTGGGACTGACTGGCTGGACGAGGCGATTGGAGGTGTGTCGTCGGCCTCCCTTGGGAATGCCCGGTGTAAAATGTCGCGGGCAGCGGCGTGAGCCGCCTCATTCCCGGGGAGGGAGGCATGACCAGGCGTCCAAACAATGTGAATGGCCGGGAGAGTTTTGGCGTGTTTTAGAAGTGTGAGCGCATGCAGAGATATTCGTCCTGATAGGTAATGCCGGCACGCCTGTTGAGAGTGAAGTTTTTTTTTTTTTTTTTTTGCCAGTATTGGCCAATCTCCTTGAGTGGGTATGCTTAGCTTGACGAACGCGTGCTCGAGGCACGCCTGCACGAGCGCTGGGCATTTTCTTGGTAGTTTAGGGGCGAAGCCCCTCAGGGGCTGGGGCTGTTGGCGTCGCCTGTCGTCGTCGTCGTAATCGTCGTATCATGTAGTCACGGTGCTGAAACACCGGGACACTCGCTTACGCGTCGCGCTAGAGAGCTTCGTGCTTCAAAGACACAAGATTTTTGCAGCAAAGCTGTATACCTCTACCCCCAACCATGGACGTCGGCAGAATTTTGTCTTGAGGGGCAAACGCATGGTAATGAGGGGAAGGAGGGAGAGGGGGTCCAGGGCTCATTTTGCACCCCCCTACCGACGCCCATGCCCCCAACGGTTTCATCTCCGTTGGAAAAAACGCCAAGGCGCCAAGAATACACTTATACACTGCATGCATGCTTCGCCTCTCCCTACGTTTCACGTGAGTGGAAATGGCCCGGGATTTTTTTTTTACTGCGCGCACACCATACACAAATGATTTTCTCAACAGCTTCGCTTTTAAAAAATACTGACGACACAGTTCACGTGCGTCCGCGCCTCAAGGGTAGAGCACATGAGAGCTCGCGCTACAGACGCCCACTTCGCGAAGCTGGTTGCCACCGGTTCTATTGCTGACGCGTTCCACTTAGGGAGAAATGGGATAGCCTGCGGACAACACGATCTGGGCCTGCCAGTCATGCATGAAGAAGACGACGGTATAGATAATTATGACGACCACAGTGAAAAGCGACGACGGAACATGCAAATAATCCTAATGCAATGCGTGATGGTGTGTCCTTCAGCGCTTACATGAAATCCTCCAGCTTCGGCATAGTTCAAATCTTGCGTGACTCACAAGTCTCGCAAGCTTCGCCTTTTGTTTTTTTTTTTTTTTTTCAAATTTTCCTACGTAAACTTACCTGCCCGTTACATTATAGGGCGCGCGCTAGAATCGCGCAAATGCGGTAATATTTGGCGAAGCCCATACATGTTGCATGCCATTTGGGTCCAAGTTGGCACCATAGCGCTACATAAGGGGAGGATCGAGCGGATTGGGGAAGACACGTTAAGAGTGACAGACTTCCCCTCCGAATGCCGCCGAGTGCATGCAATGTGAGAAGTGACCTGGCTGTAAACAAGAAAGCCAGCATCCTTGCATTGTGCGCAGTCTTAATATTGATTTATTCATTCTTGACGAATCTCGTAAGCGCAAGTGTGCTATGTGCTAGGGTGAAGCAGTTTTTTGTCCCCACCAGATGACCTCCGCCAATTCTGTCTTCCAGACGCCATTGATCTTCTAAATCTTTCTGCCAACCGTTTTGTCCACCCTGTTCTCTTGCAATCCCGTGCATAGAGGTATGCCGTAAGTGCGTGGGTGCGGGCCTGGGCCTTTTAGATGCGAAGCATCTCATGCTCGGGACTGTGTCCCTACCTCCCTCGTTGTCGTTGTCCGCCATCCGCACTCTACTGCGCATGCGCGTCTCTTCAGCCCCATCAGCGCTTGGGCTGACGTCAGCGCAGTCCACTATAAAAAGAGCAGTCCACTATAAAAAATCTAAAACACGAGAATCTTGATAGTAAACACCCACTGTTGGCCTCCACTTCTACCCGACGAACTTCGGGGACCGCGCGCCACTCACGAGCGCACTCATGATCACGCTCACGAGCGCGGGTCCGCCTAACCACCTGCTCTGCGGACGAATTAATCACTCGTGGTCTGCCCATAGACCAGCGAACGGGAATTTAGGTGATCATCACTATCATCACCATCTAAGCTCCTTAAGGTGGGCTTTACAGTTAGCGACGAGCATACACAAATCGCATGTTAAAGTCAGTTATTTCAAGCTTCGTTTCAAAAACAACGCGCAAGATGCCTTGCCTACATATTTCCCCGTCCCATCTTTTGGTCGACCGCGGCCCCCCCCTCCCCCTCCCCGAAAAAAATTCCTGGCTAGGCGCCGGGCACACGCCCAATCAGGAGTACGTTCAGCATGCACGTCGGTTGTTTAAAAAAAAACTGGCCATGGTATTTGTTTTTCTTGGAGAGCCTTTCAGTTTGATCATATGCAAATGTCGTTTCAAATCGCGCGCCATCAGCCGCAAAGGGTTCGCGCAACATCCGAAAAATGGCGACGAGTGTACTGGCCAGTAGGAAGACGCATTGAAACATCCCCCTCGCGAGGGGCACGATCAAATGCAGAGCATTTCCGGGGGCGCACGACGTTAAGTAGTTTGCCTTACGTTAATGCTGTTGCACTTGTGGCAACTGCTGACGAGAGAACGCTCGTCAGCAGTAATTTGAATGAGTCAAGGATATAAGGCGCGTCCGTTGCCTCCAATTCTGTGTTGGCTTTGTGGCGCAGTGGTTAGAGCACAATGTATGTACATTGCGTTCCGCCCGCAGGGTCGAGGGATCGAAACCTGGCGCCGGATAGTATTTCTTTTTTTTATATAGTAGGGAGGGGTGCGGTGCGGACTACGGACGCCAACGCGGGTGACATCGTGAGTTACTGAAATGCTCTGCATTTAAAAAGAAATAGTTAGGCGGCGCCCGGTTTCAATCCCACGAATGTCTGGCAGCAACGGGAGGTACGTGGCGCTCTTCCCACTGCGCTACAAACCGAGACGGGAGCATGTGCTACGAACGCGCCTTATGTCCTTCACCCTTCCTTGTCAGTGCGGCGGCGTGCAAAGACTACGTCATACAACACATGGCCGTCCAGCAAGTGTCGGACGCCCTCGAGCTTCAACGCCCGAAAGTGTCACCCCCACCCGGGGGTAGGCATGAGTAGGTGACGGAAGCCGATTGGCCGGCTGACACGACGTGAGGCCGCGTCGCGTTTGCAGGACAAAAAAAGATGTTTTCTCTCTCTATCTTCACCCATTCAAACTACCTCAAGAAGCCACTGATACAACGAAGGCACGCGAAGCTGAATGTCAACGGAAACGACGAACTGAAAACTAATATTGAACTTCAGCCGACCCCATGGCTGCTTCGCACACTACTCAGGGTCCCCCTACGGGAAGATGGTGTAATTTTTTTGGGACATCACAAGAGGAACCTTCAACAGATGCACCTCCGCCTAAATATACACACATTTTGTTACGGGGAAGGTATTGTATTAACCAAAGGTATTTACAAGGGGGAGCCAGAGCAGAGTGTCCAGATTCACGCACGAACCAAGTCGAGAGCGATCGTCGTCGACTTCCTCTTCTAGCTGCTCAGCTCTCATCAGACTCTCTCTCCAGCACAGACACTGACGCATACCCGTCGGCTCAGTACATAGCCGAACATCCCCGTCACAATATTGTCACGAAGACAAGGACGATGCAGTTGTGTTGAATGAGAAACACGTTTATTGGAGCGAACTTGTGCTCCCCTAACAACTCAAAAGAATACAGAGGCGGCGAAGCAGCGGTCAACAAAGTGACTTGCACAGGCGAGTGTCGTCGAATCGAATGCCCCGGTGTCCGCACTGCAGGCTTTTTATCTTTTGGCGCGCGTGGTTCTCGAAACGTCGATTCGCATCGAGAACATAGTAGATCCAAGAAGATTATTCTGGGCTGTTCACGTTAGATCGGAATGCTCTCCCTATCACAACAGATAACACATGCGGCACAGAAAGAAAGAATGGAACACGCGCTTCCCTTGGCGCAGAGATAACACAGACCGGCGCAGCCGGGCGGTAAAAGCAAAACACAAATAAACAAACCCAATGTATGGTTCGCGGCATTACCCCCCCCCCCCCTCTAAGAGTGCATCGACCCGATGCTAACATAAGCGACAGTCCGAACAAATGAAAATAAAAGTTCGTCATCGTCCGTAGAAAGGTTTTAAGCGAACCACGTGGACGACTTCAGGCCGCGTGCGTCGTCGTGATGTGCCGGAGTCACCATCGGGGATCACTTCGTAGGTAAGTTGGCCAACACGTCGTAGAATCTGGTAGGGTCCGAAATACCGTCGCAAGAGCTTCTCACTGAGTCCGCGTCGTCGGATGGGAGTCCAAACCCACACACGATCCCCTGGTTGGTACTCGGCGTCTCGGCGTCGGAGGTTGTAGCGGCCCGCATCCACCAGCTGCTGGTCCGTTATACGAACTCGAGCGAGCTGGCGGGCCTCCTGCGCACGTTGAAGATATCTGTGGACGTCGGCGTTGAGGTCGTCGTCTTCTACGTGCGGAAACATGGCGTCGAGCATCGTAGTCGGCCTTCTACCGTAGACAAGCTCGAACGGCGTCAGCTGCGTCGTCTCCTGGATAGCCGTGTTGTACGCAAACGTGACATACGGGAGCACTTCGTCCCAAGTCTTATGTTCAACGTCAACGTACATTGACAGCATATCTGCGATTGTCTTGTTCAGACGTTCTGTTAGTCCGTTCGTTTGGGGGTGGTACGCCGTCGTTCTTCGGTGATCCGTGTTGCTGTGGCGTAATACTCCTTGCATCAGCTCCGCAGTAAATGCCGTTCCGCGGTCTGTGATTAGGACTTCCGGGGCTCCATGTCGCAGCACAACTTGGCTTATAAAGAACTTCGCCACTTCTTGTGCAGTCCCCCTCGGAAGAGCGGCGGTCTCTGCGTAGCGCGTCATGTAGTCTGTCGCTACGACAATCCACTTGTTCTGTGATCGTGACGTAGGGAACGGGCCTAAAAGGTCCATTCCAATCTGTTGAAATGGTCTCGATGGGACGGCGATCGGTTGCAGAAGTCCGGCGGGTCTTGTCGGCGGCGTTTTTCGTCGCTGGCAGTCACGGCAGCTCCGGACGTAGTGGGTGACGTCAGAGGTAAGGCCGGGCCAGTAGTACCTCGCCTTGATTTTTCCAATAGTGCGGGCTGTGCCCAGATGTCCGGAAGACGGGTCGTCGTGGCACGCTTCCAAAATTTCGTCACGAAGGTCCGCGGGGATGACGAGAAGGTAATTCGCTCTTGTTCCGGGGCTGAAATTCTTCACAAGGACGGAGTTTCTCAGGCTGAATGCTGGTAAGCTGCGTTTGAAGGTCCTAGGAACGGCAACGTTGCATCCCTCGAGGTACTCGATTATGACGCGTAAGTCGGGGTCGGCACGCTGCTGGGCGGCTAGGTCGCTCTCCGTCACGATCCCGAAGAACGCGCTGTCTTCATCAGAGTCTTATGGTGGTGGGTCGACGGGGGCGCGGGACAGGCAGTCGGCGTCGGAGTGTTTCCTGCCGGATTTATAAACGACTGTAACGTCGAACTCCTGCAGGCGCAAGCTCCACCGCCCAAGACGGCCAGAGGGGTCCTTCAAATTGGCGAGCCAACACAGCGCATGGTGGTCTGTTACAACCTTGAATGGCCTTCCATACACGTATGAGCGAAATTTTGAAATCGCCCATATAATAGCCAGGCACTCTTTCTCAGAGGCAGAATAGTTTTTCTCCTCCTTCGACAGACCACGGCTAGCATAGGCGATTACCCTTTCGCAGCCGCTTTGCTTTTGGACAAGGACGGCACCCAAGCCTATATCACTGGCGTCCGTATGCATTTCCGTTTCGGCATTTCCGTCGGAATGAGCGAGCACGGGCGGGCTTTGCAGGCGTTTTTGCAGCTCGCCGAATGCTTTTTCTTGGTCGTTTTCCCAGCTGAAAGGGGTGCTATCTTTCGTCAAGCGCGTGAGTGGCTCTGCAATGCGTGCGAAGTTTGCGACGAAGCGCCGGTAGTATGCGCACAGCCCGAGAAATCTCCGCACGCCCTTCTTGTCTTTCGGCCTTGGGAAGTTCGCAATGGCTGAAGTTTTTGCCGGGTCAGGTAGGACTCCCGCGGCGTTGACGACGTGGCCCAAGAACTTGAGCTCCCCGTATGCGAAACGGCACTTTTCAGGCTTCAGCGTCAACCCCAACGTACGAATGGCCTCGAGTACAGACTCCAACCTTGCAAGGTGTTCGTCGAAAGTCCGGGAGAATACCACTACGTCGTCGAGGTATACGAGGCAGGTGTGCCACTTAAGGCCAGCTAGCACAGTGTCCATGACTCTTTGAAACGTCGCTGGTGCTGTGCACAGCCCAAACGGCATCACCTTGAACTCGTATAGGCCGTCTGGGGTTATAAATGCAGTCTTCTCTCGGTCTCTCTCGTCCACTTCAATTTGCCAGTAGCCGGTCTTCAGGTCCATCGATGAGAAGTACTTCGCGTGGCAGAGGTGGTCGAGGGCGTCGTCGATTCGGGGGAGGGGGTACACGTCCTTTTTCGTGATTTTGTTCAGTCGCCGGTAGTCAACGCAAAACCTTAATGTGCCGTCTTTTTTCTTTACGAGTACGACGGGTGCAGCCCAGGGGCTTTTCGATGGCTGTATAATGTCGTCGCTGAGCATGTCGTCGACTTGAGTCGGGATGGCTTCCCGTTCGTGTGAAGAGACGCGGTACGGTGACTGTCGTGTAGTTCGGGCTCCATCTTCGGTTATTATTCGGTGCTTCGCTAGAGGGGTCTGACGTAGTTTTGCGCTCGACGAAAAACATTCGCTATAGCGACGCAGCAAAGCCAATAATTTTTTCCGTTGTTCTTGCGGTAGCGCCGGATTCACGTCGAATGGCTGCGGGAGCTTGAATGTTTCTACGGGTGTGCGTTCAAAGTCGGCGACCGCGATCACATCACTTGCTTCTTGCGTTTCTTCGAGGAACGCAATTGCAGCTCCCTTGTTTAAATGCTGGTACTCTTCGGTGAAATTAGTGACCAAAACGTGAGATTGGCGTTGCTTAAAGTGCGCAATGCCTCTTGCGACTGAGACACCGCGGTCGAGAAGCAAGCTTCGATCACTCTCTACGATAGCGTCGATGTCAGAAGCAGCATCCTCACAGTAGACGGCGATCATCAAGCTTGCGCGGGGTGGCAGGGTGATGTGATCGTCGGCGATCCTGACAGCAGCACGGTGATCGGGGTTCGGCTGCGGCTTCGTGGAGTGATTGGAGGAAAATGTTATCGACTTGGTCTGCAGATCACTGCAGATTATTGGTCTGCAGATTATTGGTCTGCAGATTATTGCGCCGTTGTCCGTCAAAAAGTCCATTCCGAGAATCACGTCGCGGGAGCAGTTAGGCAGAACGACGAACGCCTCAGGGTACGTTGTGCCGTCTATGGTGACGCGCGATGTGCACGTTCCACTTGGCGTCACGAGGTGGCCTCCTGCTGTGCGTATGTGCGGACCGTCCCATCTGGTCATAACTTTCTTCAGTTTAGACGCAAATGGTCCGCTCATTACCGAATAGTCAGCTCCCGTGTCTACGAGGGCGACTACGTCAAAGCCGTCGATGGACACCTTGACGTCAGATGCAGTCGTCCTCGAGTTCCGGGTTCGTCGGGGCGTCGTATCTCTGCTTGTACGTGTTGATGGTCGGGCACTGTGCATCGTCGTTGTCGTCGTCTTCTCAACGGACGTCTCGGTCAGGTCGGGTACGCGTCGCGCCGTGTAGCTGTCGTCGTGTTCGGGAGTCTCGTCAGGGTTACGTCGGGTCGTCGGGATGAGGGCATGTCGTGAATCACTGTCTTCAGCGCGTCCTTGCGTCGTTGGAGGGTTTCTAGTTTTTCGCCGTAGAGCAACTTCACCTCTAGAAGTTGCCGCCTTTAGTTTCCCCCGCGTGGGCTGGGGGACCTTCCACGGGCGAAGTCAGCGTTGCTACGGCGGTTCGGCGATTGGTAGGGGTAGGGCGACGGCGAACGGTTGAAACGCGCTGGGCCACGGCTGGTTTCAGCAAGATACTCGTCGATCTCACGTGGTCGTTGGCCAGGGAGAGGGCGAGGTGCGTCGACGGAGAAACCACGCAGTCCGAGTCTCTTGTATGGGCAGCGACGGTAAATGTGGTCGGCCTCTCCGCAGTGGTAGCACAGAGGACGGTTATCGGGAGTTCGCCATACGTCCGTCTTCCTCGGCGTCTGGTTTCGGGCTACCGGGGGTCGGGCGGGTGACAGTGGGCGGCGGTACGGCGGGGCCTCTTGACGGCGTGTTGGAGCAGGGCGGTGTCGACGAACAGCCGCGGAGTATGTCATAGCTTGTGGCTCTCGGGGTACCTCGGATGGCGTAGAAGTTCCCAACGCTTGTTGCACTTCTTCTCTAATCACGTCGGTGAGGGAAGCGATTTGGGGCTGCGGCGGCGTTGGGAGAAGTTTCCGCAGCTCCTCTCTCACTATTGCGCGGATAGTCTCGCGTAGGCTGTCGGCCGGGATCCGCGTGCTGCCAAAGTCGTTCGCATTGGCCGCGCCAACAAAGTTGCGGTCATACTGCTTAGCACGCATTTCGAGGGCTTTCTCAATGGTGCTGGCTTCGGTCACGAATTCGGCGACGGTTTTGGGCGGATTTCGGACAAGTCCAGCAAACAGTTCCTCCTTCACTCCGCGCATTAAGAAGCGCAACTTCTTTTCTTCCGTCATTTCGGGGTCCGCGCGGCGAAATAGCTGCTTCATCTCCTCAACGAAGATCACGACACCTTCGTTGGGGTGTTGCGTGCGCGTTTCCAACAAAAGGGCGGCTCTTTCTTTCCGCACGACGGTAGTGAAGGTCATAGTAAACTCGCTTTTGAACTGAGCCCAGTTTGTCAAGGAGCTCTCGTGGTTCTCGAACCAAGTGCGAGCCAAATCTTCCAAGTAAAAGAAAACGTGCCGGAACGTTTCTGCGTCGTCCGACCTGTTGAATTTCCGGACGCGCTCCAGTTTCTCCAACCATTCTTCTGGGTCTTCTGCGGGGGCTCCTCGGAACGATGGCGGTTCCCGGGGCTGCTGCAGGACGATTGGCGACGTTGTTTCTTGCACCATGGTGTTGGTTGCAGCGTTCCTTTTCTTGGGCCCTTCTGGCATCAAACCGAACTCGGGCGGTAAATCTTGCAGGCGGGGGCTGGCTCTTGTTGGACTGGCTTGGCGGCTTTTCGAGGTTGTAGTGGGCATGAAGGGTGCGTACCCCGCACCTCCACCAGATGTCACGAAGACAAGGACGATGCAGTTGTGTTGAATGAGAAACACGTTTATTGGAGCGAACTTGTGCTCCCCTAACAACTCAAAAGAATACAGAGGCGGCGAAGCAGCGGTCAACAAAGTGACTTGCACTGGCGAGTGTCGTCGAATCGAATGCCCCGGCGTCCGCACTGCAGGCTTTTTATCTTTTGGCGCGCGTGGTTCTCGAAACGTTGATTCGCATCGAGAACATAGTAGATCCAAGAAGATTATTCTGGGCTGTTCACGTTAGATCGGAATGCTCTCCCTATCACAACAGATAACACATGCGGCACAGAAAGAAAGAATGGAACACGCGCTTCCCTTGGCGCAGAGATAACACAGACCGGCGCAGCCGGGCGGTAAAAGCAAAACACAAATAAACAAACCCAATGTATGGTTCGCGGCAATATAACAAGCGGTATGTAGAAATACAGCATCAGGATACACCCCCAAATTCGGGCCACTTCTCTGGCGACAAATTAGTGTAAAAATAATAGGAATTCGATTGAAGCCGGTTAACTGAGTAATGACATAGCAAATCAGCTCGCCCGCGCAGCATACTACAGGGCTCGAAGCGGCGGCGGAATTAAATACCGCACGAACACAATCACAGATGCTGATTTAGATACCGGGAATGTTACACGCCGAAGCTACCCCTAGGAAATCGGGCGCAACGTAGTGGAGGGCTCGGAATTAATCTCGACCACCCGGGGGCCGGAACAGAACCAGGCTCATAGCACTTTTTCCTAAGGGTTAGGAGAACAACCAGGCAGTGCCAATCGCCGTCGCACCCGCAGGTAGAAAAGAAACAAACCACGTCCAGATAAGCGCTAGCTGGCGCTTTACGCAAACCAGACTGCAATTTCTCCCGAATGATTTGATGGATCTTCGGTGCTTTAGTTGCCGAAGCTGCACCTTGCGAGCGTGCCGTAGTGTATGTAGGGCCTTGTTTTAATTTCTATCACCGTGGGTCTTTAACGTACGCCGAAGTCTCGAACACACGGGCGTTTTAGATGCGAAGCATCTCATGCTCGGGGGCCGGGGCTGTGTCCCTCCCTCCCTCGTTGTCGTTGTCCGCCCCCCGCACTCTACTGCGCATGCGCGTCTCTTCAGCCCCGTCAGTGCTTGGGCTGACGTCAGCGCAGTCCACTATAAAAAGAAATAGGCGGTGCCCGGTTTCGATCCCATGACTCTCTGGCCGCAACGGGAGGTATGTGGCGCTCTTCCCACTGCGCTACAAACCGAGACGGGAGCATGTGCTACGAACGCGCCTTATGTCCTGCACTCATTCAAACTACCTCAAGAAGCCACTGATACAACGAAGGCACGCGAAGCTGAACGTCAACGGAAACGACGAACTGAAAACTAATGGGAACTTCAGTCGACCCCACGGCTGCTTCGCATAGTACTCAGGGTTCCCCTACGGGAAGATTGTGTCATTTTTTTTTTGCTTTTCGCCTCCACCAGAAAAGCGACCGCTGTGGGCGTAAATCGAATCCGCGCCCTTGGGCTCAGCTGCACAAAGCCTTAGCCACTGAGCCACCACGGCGGGTGAACCTCCTGAACAATGGAAAAGCACATACACCTCGCACGTGCCGGTTCTGCAATGCCATCGCCAATCAACATATCTTATCAGAACGCTGGCTGTACACGTAAGTCAGAAAAGACACTAGATTATGGAGTGGTGGCCGCCCAAAAGACCAAGGGGGAGCAACGTGGCAGTGGACCAGAAGGCCACCAGTGGGAGCCCGGACGGAAGTCCGCAGATTCTACGAAGTTCTCCGACATCGTCGGAGACTCAATTTCACGATTGCAACAACGAAACAGAATGGCATCCAGTACCTGGATTTGTATTTTTGGTTTGATAAGGAGCATGTCTGCTGCATGTATGCGCCACGATCGGTCAAGCCGTTGATGAACTACTCATCGGGCCATGCCATGCTTGTAAAAAACGCTATTGCCTTATTGTGTTTCCTCTCAGCCGTTTCGAAATCGTGCCTACACTTGATGACAAACAGCTTCAATAAGCAAGTTAAAAAGTTAAGGGAGGCAGGATTTCCGCAGGACCTCTTGTCATGGTCATGTCAAAAACTTCTCCGAATCCTAAAAACAAAGTCCGGCGGCCGGGATGTTGCAGAGGACACACAAAAGCCCCCAAAAGTTGCCGTCATCCCATACATTCATACAATCACGCACCGCCTAAAAAAAGTGGGCAATCGCTATGGGGAGCAAGTGGCTATCACGGCCCGCAACAAGTTGCGTTCTGTATGTGGCAGGCTTGAAAGAAAGATAGAGCAGGGAAGTGATAAGAAAGGGGTTGGTTGTGGTGTCAACCACAAGAACCGGTATGTCCCCTGCGCTACGGGAGTTGTGTACAGCATTCCTTTACCCTGTGGCCGAACTTGTGTTGGACAAACTGGCCGCTGTATCAACGTGCGTTTGAGAGAACATGAACTGTCATCGAATGGCCCTATATCATCCCATCATTCTTCGCATTGTGCTAAGTGCAGCCTATGCAAGCCTAATTTTCCTGCCACTAACATTTTATTTAGGCACCGTGATCAAACAACCCGCGAAATCATGGAGGCATTTCACATAGCAGAACGAGGTGATAAGTGTGTAAGCCAAACAATCGTGTGTCTCCATGCTAAAGAGATTGCATGTCTGCGTGTGCCTTGACTGTAACATGTGTATATCTAGTTGAGGTATCACCGTGACTTTTGTAAACTTGTTTCGGCCATGCGCACTGTCTTTTTATTACTTTATTGTTTGTGTTGAGTGTTTATATTCACTCTTCCTGATATTAAAATTTAGTTGTTAGACCAGCGGCTGTCCTTGTGTTGCACTTCCTTCGTCTTTGTCTGAGTTCGCGCTGGTTTATCCACGAACTATGCAGTGCGTCAGACAATAAGATGACACACCATTAGTGATCGTCGGCGATTTTAATGTTAACATTTCGCAACATTTCGGTTTTTGGCCTTCATTGACGGCAAATTTGGACTCGTCTTTTACAAGGGCTTCATTCAACGAAGCACATGGTACAAATCGTGTCCGGATTTTGTCTTGGCCAATAGTGCAGCCAAACTCGTCGCTGGACTCGTAACGGTGTACCACAACGACGACAAAGCGATTGCAACTATTGCTGTAAAACAGTGAAACACTGCATAACCCCATCAGCAGTTGTGATTTTCAACAGCTTCGCCGGACATCCACTTTCGCATGGCTGGGATGGCGACTAAACATTTGGCGCTTGATCACTCTAATGTGGTCCCGATTATTCGCATAGCAATTAATGAGGCAAAATTGCCAACACATAAACTACTAATATCATCGGTAGAGAGAGGGAGCGAAAGGTTCAATGCTCTGGCATGGTCAGCTTGGCACGCTGCCTGACTCATGTATACGCTAGGCAGCCTCCTACGGTAGCTTACTATCGGCTATCGATAGAATTATTGAAGTTCTACAAAATGCACCTTTAGTCGCCGTTTAAAAATATTTTCGCAGCATGCACTATTTGCGCAGAGGGTGGACAGTTGACGGCTTATGTTTGAAAGTGGATAGTAATGGCTTACGTATCCGCTCAAGGATGAAAGTATAAGCGACCTTCGGGCTAGTAGTACTAGCAGTGAGTAAGAGCATTGAAATATAACGCGAAATGAGCCAAGATAAAGAACCGACACAAAATTCTCTTCCATAAGTCCCTCATATATACGCGGCTTTTTCTTCAATTATAGAGATTTGGGTCACCAAAAAAACACGCGCAGTTAAGAAATAATTCCGTACCACTTGCGCTGGCGTTATATTCAGGGTAACATTTCTATATATAAAAGATGCATTGCTTACTTGTAAGCTGTAAAAGGTGTTTTATTCTACGGATCCCGCGTGCGCTGACTACCTGGAAAATAGCCTGAAAGCAGCCACAGAAAGTTTGAATGTCTCCCGAAAACTGGTCGAGAATCTACCATTGATAATTTGTAGAACTAGAGATCCTCTGTTGAGAAATTTGCTTGCAGAGTTTTCTGTTGTTCAGCAATTGTGGGCGTATCCTAAATAATAACGGGGATGTATTTTGCTTGTGCGTGTTTATGGCATGAAACCTAATGTGATGCCTTTTGACGTCCTTCATTCCCAAGCTACCAAAATTGATATTGCCAAATTTAGTACGTTTAACTATCGACTGCACAATATGAATTATTTTGCGTGAGTCAACAATAGATTATATTGTTGCAATGCTGCTGACACAGTGTGTAGGAGGCTAAGGACCTCTGTCAGGCTTCGTGCCTTAAAGGAGCCATGAAGAGAAAATACAACTTCGTTTAATTTGAAAGAACTAGGATTCAGTATATCACTCAGCTCCATTAGAGCCACAAAAGATGCTTTTTAACGAAAAAAAAGCAAGAAGTATTTAAATACTTTCAAATTTTGCGCCACAGTGACGTGTTATGAGCAAGAATGACGTCACACGGGCTAACAATAAATCATAATTTTCAGTGCGTTAACTGCACGTTAGCATTCAAGTGATGCGGTGAAATGGAACTAGAGGCCCCTTTACAGACGTACAGTCTTGTGTGGTCGCGACAGGTCAGTTAGGCGGCCGCCAATTGCACAAACAAGGTTCCGTGACGTCATAGAAAAGTTGCGAGAAATTGCCTAGGGGGTCGCGACTGCTTCACACGTTTTCTTTCATATCTCCGTTATTTGTTCGAAGATGGCGATGATATTGGTATCATTGTTATCGGGACTAAGCGGTCTTTCTAATAAACTCAACTTGTATTTTGTCTTCATGGCTCCTTTAAGTCCTAGTGTCCTGTCGCTCAGACGAGAAAGTTTTTTTTTTTTCAATTAAAAAGTAATAACGATGTAATAGTAGTTTGGCAATACAGACTTTCATCAGCAATACACCGACAGTTCCATTGCAGCGTACTGTGGATATTACTATCGATAGCTTTTTTTTACTATTGGCAGTTCATTTGCCAATCGCACAGCAAAATACGCTACTATTTCCCACTCGTGAGAGAGCACAAGAAGCCGGATGGTCTCGAAGGGTCCTGGAATAAGGACACTTCCCCAATGCGAACTGCTTCATAGGGATGTTTATTCCTCCTCCTCCTCCTCCTCCTCCTCCTCCTCCTCCTCCCACTCGTGAGAGAAATTTTGTTAAAAAATGGCCGCGTATCTGCTCCTTTCGTTGCAAATGTCGACGACAGACGATAGTCGACTGACACCCCTTCTCTTTTCCGCTCACCCCTCATGCTTTTCCTCTCCCGTCTCGTTCCTCCCGAGATAACACGCCACAGGTTTGCTCAATTCAATTTCAATTTACCGCGTTCTCCTCCTACAAGCCGGGTGCCTCGATGCCAGCGCTGTTGTACGGTGGAGACGCGCGTGATACGAGGCACCCTACCACAGTGTTTATAGAACCATGTTGCCCTGCTCCACGTGCATTCCAAGCGTAACGTGGAACCTATATAGTGGAACCTTTCGTTACTGTGGCCGTTTGCTTTCTTAAAGTTCCGCCAGGAGCTATAGTGGTGCGGGCAACAGCAGGCGTCGATTTGCTCCAGTTGATGTAGTATTTGCTTTGATATCGCAAAAACCAAGCATCCATGAATTTTTTAATAAAGGAACACTGGAAATACAACTTATGTATGGATTTTCTGCCTCGGATTCGTGTAATTTTTTTTATGGTTCAATAACGTTGGCAAGTATGAACATTGACACCGGACTTAGACGTTTAGATTTGGCTGTGGGTATGTAAGACTATTTCGCAGCTTCTGTTTCACTTTGTCCGGGTGGATGAATCGAGTCACAGACAGCTTTTGGTTGTAAGCAACTCTAAATTGTTTGTATGTTAATCTTTTGTCTACAATCAACTTGAAACTGTTTATGTGTTTCTGTAAGTGTCTGTAACTGGCAGCTTTTGCGCTCTATTAGTTTGTAGCAACTGGCGCTGCACTTGTTTAATTGTTTCTGGTTGTTACGTTGTATCATTGATACCAGGATTTTTTGATAATAAATTTATCCTTTCAAGACAGACAGACAGACAGACAGACAGACAGACAGACATACAGACAGACAGACAGACAGACAGACAGACAGACAGACAGACAGACAGACAGACAGACAGACCAAAATTTCTGGGTTTGAGTAGCCCAAGGAAGGCTATAGTCTTTAAAAGTTTAGTTACACCGGATAGTGAAGCTCAAATGTTCTAAGCTGTCTGTTCCGGTTCAGCGCGGACTCCATCGACAAGGCTGTGCCCAGGCATCACGTAGCCGCCGAGGACTTCTGCGCATGCGCAATGGAGTGCATCTCGGACCACCTACCTTACTGCACTCTATTGAAATATTCGTAGACACCGAATATTTGCGAAAATGTAGGACGAGGCGAAAGCATTCGGTCAGCAAACTTCGGTAATCCGTATATCATATCGGTGTGTGGATTGTCGTTTAGCCGACCGTGCACGCCGTGCCAATCTCGGTGTTGAGGACGCCCCAAAATGTACGCCCCGCCAATCAAACGCGTGCAAAGGTGCAGATGCGTTGTCGATAGTCGGTATGTGAATTGTAGAAGTAAAAATGCACTGCCTACTAAAACGCCGTTAAGTACGCACGCGGGCACCTTATTCCCATGCGCATAATTATTAGATTAGCCCATCCTCTTCTTTGTGTATTTGGAGGTCAACCTGTAGGTGACCTTCTCTGGCTAACGATGTTTTTAGGCATTTTTCTTTTGTTGTGCGGATATGCGTGGTGGGAGCAAAGATCGATTCGTAACGAAATAAGGTACGCCCTCGGTAATCAACTCCATACTGCGATGAATATGGAAAACGCATTGCTGCAGAAGTGAGTCTCGTGCGCCAGATGTAGTTCATTGATTCCCACTTGGCATACGAGCTGAACTGTCGGACGCCACAACTTTGCCGCATCAATTTTGTTCTGGTTTTGGAAAGACAAGTATTGCGCGTCCACGTGCCTGCGTCGGTACGTGCTTGTGCGTGCTTGAGTGAGCGAGAGATAGAGGGTGTTTCTACCGCTTCGCGTTTCACGGCGAAAGCTGTAAGAAGAAAACATTCGCGGGGTGAGAAGAGGGGCTGCCAGCTGTGGGTAACCGCGAAAGAGTGTTAGTTGCCTTTACCGAGTGGGCAGCTCGTTCGACAAAAACAAAGCAAAAAAAAAAAAAAAGAGGGTAGTGGCGCGAATTTCGGCATCAGCCACTTCGCACAGCGTCAGACTGAGGGGGGTATCAACAGCGAGGACGCTAGCGTGCTTCTTTGGCAGCGAGCTCTCTAGCGAAATTTGGCTGGCTGTTTGGATGGCCGGCCGGCCGACCGACCGACCGATGACTCTTATACTAAGAACAGGGATGTTTTGATAAATTTCGCTTTAGTGCACAGTCGGTCCGTCGACCGCATCCGTAGGCTTAGTTAAAAATTCAGAAAGTACACCCCTTCCCTAAAGCAGAGGAAGAGCCACGTGCACTAAGGCGGAATTTATCAGAAATTTGGTGTTAATAGTATGAATAAATGTGGACGTTTACGCCAATATTTCCTAGCTCAGTGTATAGGTACGTGATTTCTTTCTACGTTTAAATATTACACATCAAGATGCGTAAAAAAATGAAGGATTTTGAAACTTTCAGGCCGGTAATGCGAGTTGCGGGACTGGCGCTCACGGAAACTACACCAGACAAGGCCACTCGATGAAAGGGAGGTCCACCAGATAACGCTGGCCTTCCCCGCGTCGGACGCGGGGCGGGTCGGGCGGCACAGCATTCGGAAAATACCCCAGTCACAGTGCTTGCAGCTGGTGGCGTCACCGCCAGGGAGGTTAAGACGTCGAACATTTATCGTTACGTTTCGTATTTTCCTATTTCTGGGCGCCTTCGCCTGCTACTCACCTTTCTGAAAAATCAGCAACTAGGCAAACAGAACCCCCCCTCCCCCCCCAAAAAAAAAAAAAAAAAAAAGCCACAACCAAATTGATTTCAACCCAAGTATGCCACGATGAACGCTCTCGCGGTACATCGATTCCCTTTTATGCGTGGAATTCTTTATTTGTGTTAACCCAAATGCTATACACAGGGCTGTACCCCTGAAATTTTAGGATAATAAGAACTTCTTAAAATTCACCAAGCTAAACCCAGGCTAAATTCACCCAGCCTGAGCCGTGCTTGCACAGCTCTCGGATGCCTCTTCGATTTTCGGGTCGATTCCCCAAGTTTGCCCAAGTTACCGAAGTTTACCCAGCCTTCTTTTCAACTTTTCGTCTATTTTATTTTAGCAGCTGCGGTCAGTTTCGAAGACGATAGTCTTTCTTGCGCTACTTAAACGCAGCAATTTTGGTGTGTCTGTATGTCAGTCTGTGGCTCGATTCAGCCACCCGGCCAAAGTGAAACCGACGCTGCGCAATAGTTTTATATACACACAGCCAAATCTAAACGTCCCAGTCCGGTGACAATGTTCATACTTGTCAACATTGTTGAACAAGAACTAGACATAACGCAAATATAAGGCAGAAAATCAATACATAAGTGATATTTGGAGAGTACCTTTATTAAAAAATTCATGGATGCTTGATTTTTGCGATAGCAAATGAAATACTGCATCCACTGCAGAAAAAAATTTACTCCGTCTCTTGCTGTTGCCTGCGCCACTATAGCTCCTGGTGACACTTTGAGAAATCAAACGGCAACAGTAACGAAAGGTTCCACTAGCTAGCTTCCACGTTCTGCTTAGAACGCACGTGGAGTAGGGAGGATGCCTCGTTGTCGTAGGGTGCCTCGATTCACGCGTGTCTCCGCCGTACGGCAGCGCTGGCATCGAGGCACCCAGCCTGTAGCAGTGGAACGCGTAACTTTCAAATGCAGAGCATTTCAGTAACTCACGATGTCACCCGCGTTGACGTCCGTAGTCGTAGACCGCACCCCTCCCCCTACACTATATAAAACAAATACTATCCGGCGCCTGGTTTCGATCCCTCGACCCTGCGGGCGGAACGCAATGTACATGGTGCTCTACCCACTGCGCCACAAAGCCGACACAGAATGGGAGGCTATGAACGCGCCTTATATCCTTGACTCATTCAAACTACATCAAGAAGCTGCTGATACAGCGCATTCACTACCACCAACTCCCCAAACGCTAAACGTTAACGCAATACACCCACCCCCTATGCGACGCATTTACTCGAGTCCCCCTCGCGGGGAGATGGGCCCAATTTTAATTGACTTGAGCAAACTTCTAGCTTTTTTGTCTAGGGAGGAGCAAGACGGGAGAGGAACTGCATGAGAGGTGAGCGGGAAAGAGACGGGAGGCATTTACTCGGCAGGGGCGCCAGACGACTATCGTCTTTTGTCGACATCCGCAACGAAGTAAAGCAGATACGCGGCCAAGTTTTTCCTGAACGAGCCATCTGATGTGTTTGCATGAATAAACGTAACAAGTATAGCTACCTTGATTTTGCCTGGATGAGTTAATATTCTGGACTGATCCTCGGTACTCCGCTCTGATGCTTGTGGGAATTATGTTTGAAATTATAATTTTACACTGAGGTCTACATTTGAGTTATAGATGAGGGGGTATACGCCAAACACGCCGGGATTTTTCGTTGTTGTTTTTCGCCTCTCTCAGAATAATGGCCAACGATGCCGGAATCCCCACTGTGACCTATAGGGGGTAGCACGATTGCTTCCACTGAGCCACAGCGGCGGATATTAAAGATTAGTTATAAGTTGGCACGTTAATGAGAAAAACCTTTTTAATACCGCGTCGGATACATGATTTGACTAATCAACCGCTGTGTTTATTTGTATACATTTGGCCTTTCTTACACGCTCATTGCCGGCAATGCCGTAATGACGGGCATAGCACTTCGCTTTCGTTACAAGCACGCCTCCAGGGAGGTTTCACGAATTATCTATCAAAAGCAGACTAGCTACTCTCGCATTTCCACCATATTCTACCTCACTGTTTGACACATGAGTCGGTCGAATTACTAACTGAGAGAATTCTCCGTATCCAACTTGGCGACTCCAACTCAAACCTGATGCCACCTGCATTGTTTTTGTTTTTCGTGTTGGAGCTTTGATATAAGGGCCCCAAATGGCGGTGCCCTGAACAAAAGGGGTAACTGGACGATTTGGCCGACCTGAATCATTTCCATATGATATCACTACCTTCCCTTCACTTTATGTCTCACCACGAGCTTATACGACTGTGTGGAGACAGTATAATAAATAAAACGACGCGAAGTGCTAGTGTGATAAATCAGCCATTAGCTTTGCAGCGTGCGATCCCGCCCCGACCGCGAACCGTTCGGACTGCGATAGGTGATCAGTATATACATCGGCGGCACCGTAGGCGGTAATTTGTGGCAATTGTGTGGGAATAGATTCCGGGTAGTGATAGCCAGGGAAAAGAATACAAATTCTTTCAAGAGGCAGTAATTTAGGCTCCACGTGGTGAAACGACTGCGGTGTTTTTTTTTAGAGGAAAACTGCCCAGTCGCTGAAGTTCTGTTTCAGTGCATCCTAGGGAGCCGTAGGCGTGAAGTTCTAAAAGGGTGGCCCTAGCGTCTGGGATAACAAGCTGTGTAACAAAGCCTTGCCGCCTAAAAACGTGAGAGAAGGAGCAGTTGAAATGGGAGACCAAAGCCTGCTGCGAGTGTCAAGCTTTTCTGTAAGTAGAGTGATTAACGTCTCTAGGTCTAAGCTTGAAATGTTAACGAGAACTTTACGCCTGTCTTCAACGTGAATACGCCACATTAGTTATACCTTGGCAAACCTTGACCGCTGCTTCCGTAGGCGAAGGAATCTCAAAGTGAAAAGTTCTTATGCTGTGCACTGCAGCTTAGATGTGTCACTTCACTCGCAATACGAGAGCGCGTAGGACTATGGCATTGTTCTTTACTAGACTTTCATCTTCTACCTGCTGTGGGGGGGGGGGGGGGAAGTAGCCCACATCTTTCTCTGCTGGACATAAATTCAGGGATTCAAAGAATTGGTCAAGAAGGCTTTCTTGAGTTTTCCATGAACTCAGTAAAACAAAAGCCTTTCTCTGGCTGGGATAGATGAGTAGGCATGTTTCAGCATTAATAACCTTGCACGATATAACTGCAGGCTACTAACCCAAGCTGCATCAGGCCTGTATAGTGTGGAGCAGCCGACGAACACATAGGCAGCAAACGCCGTGTGCCTCCCTCCCTTATGGCCACGACAGCCGACTCGCAGATGTTCAGCTTTTTCAGCAAGAAAAAAAGTCCCCTTTCGGGAGACACTGCGCAATGCACGGGATGGGTTGGCCATACATGCGGTATTTCCCGTATACAAGTCGTGCAGCTAGGTAGGAGCCCGCTTCGAGCCGATCTCCAGATTATCCTCTTCTTATCCGTCTCCTTATTCCACCCTGCCAGCCATTCGTAGGCGCACTAAAGGGAACATCGCACGGACTTTAAAGGGACCCTGCAACACTCCTTGAGCAGTGCAAGTAAACCTGCGCGCGTTTAGATTACACTGCCAGGAATACCTGAGCCAAATATTACACGTGCACGTGAAGCGGTGAGCGCGCAAATCGATGTGAGAGACGCGGAAAAACCAACCGCTCTCTCTTCAGTTGTCCTCATTATGCAACCCCTGGCATGGCCTAAGGGACGTCACATAGGCCATGGCTGCCCGATCGGCTGTCACTGGTCAACTTCGCGGCTAGATTCTCCCATTTCCGTCGTCGTCATCGCTGTGTACGAACCTCTTCTATGCCTGAACCTGTAGGCCCAGTTTTGCCGTTTCTTTTGTGTTTTGAGTGCGCGCGGAGCTTGAGTGATGAGCTCAATATTTCCCTTTCAACGGGACCACTCGACTACAAACGTTTATTGCTTCAAAAACGCCCTACCAGCCCGAGCGCGCACTTGCGAGCAGGCACCCATGTCTGCTTTTTTGGGGCACCAGACCCGAAATAGGCCCCTCCGCGTTGCGGAGAAAAGGAGAAAACTACCCGGCATGTCATATATCGAAGGTCGCCGAAGAGAACGCCGCGAGCCGCCCCCCTCTCCCCTAGAGAGCGCGAAGCTGTCGTCGCGTTGTCCGCGGTCGAGTTGAGAGGGAACGATTATGCGCGATTTCTCATCGCGCTTTCGTTAATTATGAACACATTTTAGTAATTCTTGCGGGAGGAGATTTCTGGGACAATAGACTTTATCCCAAAATACACTACTAGTAGTCGATGACAAGTGTTGCAGGGTCCCTTTAACGTTTGAATTTTCCGCCAAACTGACTACGGGGCGCGCGCGCTGACTGCGGGGCACCCATGAACTGGCGTGGCGCAGTGAACTGCTCACGAGCGCTCCGAATTACACCAGGAGCCGATAAAACTAAAGAAATCAGTGCTTGTCATCTTTCCACCTGATAAAAATGTAATGTCAAATGTTGATGGTGTGCCTTACTATACGAAACTGCTTGCCTGAGTATGCAACGCGGCTTCCAGTCGCGCTTCAAGCTCGTACGGAGGCTCGTTGTTACACGAATCTCCCATATAATCCCCGTTCTTATGCACTGTTCTGCACGACGATGCTTCGTTACACGAACATTTTCCAGGCGAGCGGCACGTTGGGGGAGTGATGTCAGCCCGACGCCTCCATTTTGCTCCTAGAGTTAAGGGAGCATATACAGGAACTCTATTTGCTCCGGGCCGGTAGCGCCATCTGTCCACCAGGGTCCTGGCAGCCATTGTAACGTACATCCTTCGAAGCGATCGGGGCATTGTACAGATGCTTTAAAGGTACACTGATGTGAATTTGTCAAGCTCCCGTTTTCGCTTGCATTACGTAGACTGGCTCAAATTAACACACTTTTCTTCGTTTATCCGGTTGATAAGTCGGTAATTACTTTGTTAAGTCCGTAAGAAGAAAAACTACCATGCGCGGTCTGCGGCGGCCGCACCAACTAAAGGCTGTGACGGAGGGAGGAGGTGCACCGTGATTGGACGATGTCGAAGGTTAGCAGTCAAACAAGTTTCGGTTTCAGTTCTGTAAAACAACATGCACGTCATCCGACATTATCGTTGGATGGGCATTCTCGATATCTCAATAATCGTCACACCGCGCTTCTGCCATGTTGTCGGCTCTAAAATGCCGAAGATAAGCCTCCCAGGACGGCTTGGAATCGTAGCAATCACTGAACGCCCTCCGCGTCACCGCAGGCGCTCAAATGCCATGCGCTTTTCCCCATATTTGGAGCTTGCCTCACTGATGCCTGTATCGTAAAAAGCGTGTTCGCACCAGGCCAAGGCTCTGTTGATTCTGGCCTGTGCCCACTGCCGGCCAGCAGTCGGTGCTTATGGCAACAGAACGCCAACGAGAACTCGCTAGCGCGTCAGTGTCAGTCTGCGCGCGTTCTGCGAAGTCGCTCGTGGAGCAGTGAACGTTGCGGCCCAGAAATGGTGAGCTCATTATAGAAAACATCGGCCGAAAAAAAAAAAATCAACTTACAAAAAAAAAATGTACCCTCGGTGATACGAACTTGCGGCTTGAAAAATGACATACCTAGAGCTCCAGACCACTCGGCCACGAGACAGCGCTGCCGAAATTGGAGAAATAAGGTTTATAAAGTATGACCAGTTTACCCTTTTATTTAGTTTTAGCATTTCAAGCAGCTTAGGTGACTATTTGTTGTATAGCGCTCGTGCAGTAAGCCTCCCCCAAATTTGCATAATATCTCACGTCTAGCAATTGCATTTCTTAGGGGAAACGCGTTCGCAGATGTGTGGTCGTGGTGCTGAGCGCTGTGCTTGCCCAGCGCGAAAAAGTGCTTCCTGCTCCCTAGTTTTAGGCTGTAGGGTAAAATTTTCAGTTGATATTATTTCCTTAGTACTTATCTCCCGCCTTCAACTGGCCTTAGATTTTTCTACTAGCGTACCAGTCAGCGAAACGTCGCATGTGCGCTTGTGCAGCGCTTGTGTGGAGGGACCAGGACTTGGAGCTTGATACAGTGTACAAACTAACAAAGTAAAGAAAGACACATTCTTCCATTCACAAACGTGTCGTGGCTTAGTTTCAACTGAGCGAACGGATTGCGACGACCCGTCGGCGGCCGGCGGACTAAACGCTGGGCCGACTGACTCTGTCGGAAGGTCGGCGAGCCGTGCAGTAACGCAGTCAAGCCAAGTCATCTCCTCCTGACGTGACACAAAAACGCCACAGAAAATGGGCGAGGATGCAGAGAGGAGGACAGCACTTTCGAATTGATTTTAGATGCGAAGCATCTCATGCTCGGGGCTGTGTCCCTCCCTCCCTTGTTGTCGTTGTTGTCCGCCGTCCGCACTCTACTGCGCATGCGCGTCTCCTCAGCCCCGTCAGCGTTTGGCCTGACGTCAGCGCACTCCACTATAAATAAAAGAAATAGTTAGGCGGTGCCCGGTTTCGAACCCACGACTGTCTGGCCGCAACGGGAGGTATACGTGGCGCTCTTCCCACTGCGCTACAAACCGAGACGGGAGCATGTGCTACGAACGCGCCTTATGTCCTTCACTTATTCAAACTACGTCAAGAAACTACTGATACAACGAAGGCACGCGAAGCTGAACGTCAACGGAAACGACGAACTGAAAACTTTAGAGGAGGATGTTGAATTTCCCTTGGGAAAGCTGTGGCGGGAAGCGCCACGCGCCTTGCAGCTCAACCAGAGAAGAGGACGAAGAGGGTGGGCAGCGGGGTAGGAGCGTGAGCACGCAATAAAGAAAGACGAGAACCAGGAGGTGTTCGATCAGGTAACGCGGGTGTCGCTCTCTTCTCTGTCTCTACATTTCTCTGTCTCTACATGGGGGTTCACACTACGTTCCCATTCGTGCTCCGATAAATAAAACAACATAACGGCAACACAATGGAACCTACACGGAACCCCCATGATGCTTCGCATCCTCCTCATGGTTCCCCACGAGAAGATGGTGTAATTTTTTTCTGCTAAAAAATTCGCATAAACGCACTCAGAGTGGTCGAAACAGGGCCTATGTAAGGCCCCAGGGACCTTAGGACTATGGACTCCGGACCACAATTTGCGCTAGTAATCCTGCAGTGCTTACAAATCACTTCAGTGTCCATTTAAAACAAATATTAAAACAATACTAATCTCGTCCAGCGGTTTCGACGTCGCGGAGGATTTGAGCCTCATTTGACCGCTGCTGCGCATCCCGTTACTCACCGGATCGACAACCGCGTTCGCTAGCCGCCGTCACACCGCCTCTGTTGCCGGCTTGGTGCATGTGACCACGTGACTCGCCGCGTGCAGGCAAGCTTGGCCACGAATGAGAGCGGGCCGGGCGCCGGGCGGCCGTCTCCTCTTTGAGCGTCGCGCGGAGGCAGGAGGTTTGAGCCGCTTGAAGGTTTGGAGGTATGCGGCTTCCTGACCACCCGTCCGGTATCGTTCGGCGAGTTGCTTCACTGGAGAGGGTTCGGAGTGTCATGCGCGCGACGCAAACGTCGGAGACCGAGAAAGAGCGGACCGTTCAGCTAGGAAAATGCCGGAAGCGGGACCACAACCATATACAAAAGCAGGCCGTATTTCTCAAACGAGAAATACGGGAATAATTACGTTGATGGCCGCATTTCCATCCTGAAAATGGCTCTCCCTAATAAAAGATAGCCAGAGGAAATATATTATATCCTCTCGCAAAGAACGCATGTGCTCGTTAAACAACCGGAGTTAAATTGAATATTGCACCCGCCGCGGTGGCTCAGTGGCTAAGGCGTTGCGCTGCTGAGCACGAGGTCGCGGGCTCGATTCCCGACCACGGCGGCCGCTTTTTTGATGGAGGCGAAAAGCGAAAACGCCCGTGTGTACGAGATTTCGGCGCACGTTAAAGATCCCCAGGTGGTCAAAATTAACCTGGAGCCCTCCACTACGGCGCACCACATCGCCTGCGTTGCGTCGGCGCTTTAAAACCTACAAACAATCAATCAATTAAATCTTGCACACTGTGTCGTGCAGCCTGGAAAAATTGAACCGACTTTATTTCACTGTCGCAACTTCAGTGAAACTTGTGAAAGCCTTTCCAGAGAGCCCGCTTTTAACCTGTACGTTGCCGCGCTGAAAAGTGTGTTCGTGTTTATACTTCCGGTGCATCTTTACGAGGGGAGGAGAAGGCGGTTTATTCAACGGCGAATGAGAATTTCTGTCGATCGGTATGGGTCATACAGTACTGGGCTAACAAGAAAATATTCAACGTTGATTTTTTTTTAGCTAGTTTCTGAGTTTGTAAGAGACTAAAAGCCCCCACAGGTGTACACATTAGGTCAGGCACAAACACACACTTACACTAACACTCACTCTCGCACTCGCACTCACACACTGTCTATCTCTTCGTCAATCCGCCCGTGAATCTGATGCGAAAACCACGAACTGGTTATCTGAGAAAGATAATGATGATTACCAAGATATACGTGTCCCTTACTCCTGTTTATGTTACCACCAAAACGCATCTCTCCTAAGGAGCGCGATACCGTTCTTCCGTCTCTCGCTCTTTCCCATGTTACGATGCAGAATGATAATTGAAGCCTTGATCCCCTTATCATTTGTCATGTTGGCTGGTAGTACCTCAGATTTGGAGGAGGTGGTTGTGACTAAGACGATCCCCACGCGTTCTGATGTACGCGCGTACATGGCGAAATTTTTTTGCGGAGGTCTGCTTACGTATATCGCTTTATGGAATAAAATCGTCCTTCTCAAGAACCTGCCTACTCGTGGCGCACACGAGGTCATACAGACGTTCCGCATGCTCTTGTCAGTGACGAGTATCTGTCATCCCTCCATTAGGGAAGAAAATGAGCTCCTGATGATGCTGATGATGATGATGACGACGACGTTGCTCCAAGCAAAATTCTCCCTCGGAGCGGAACGTGTGTACCATGTACTTGGCTACATCATTCATGCGAAACATTACGTCTTAGGCATACTTGATATTTCGCCACGTTTGCTTTCTACGGGCGACGAACTTGAACTCCAGACTGAAAGCCTTCAGGGGCAGTCACTGAACTTGAACTTTAGTGCTTCAGCGCTGGAAATACCTGTCTGCTCCAATTTTTCTTCATTCTTTCGTTTCTCTTTTTTGGCTGTGTCCCCTTTCCCACGAGTAGGATAGCAAACTAGGCTCTAGCCAGGTTAACTTTCCTGCCTTCCTTCGACATCCTTCCTTCCTAGCCACGTTACCATGAAGCAAGACAAAATCGTGGTGGAGATATTTTGTGACGCACATGCATATGTAGAATTGTTTTTGCTGGGGCCAGGAATACATCACATCATCCAATAAAAAGATCGTTTAGAAAGCTAGCTGTCTGTGAGACAACCTGCATTGTTTGGCTGTCTGAAAAAAAAGTAAGTGGGAATTATTTTATTTCTAAGACGGCTTGAAAGCGAAAGCCTGGGGCTTGATTACCCAAGTTATTCCCCTTAAATCGTTGAGTCGTCCACTTCCTTCTTAATTCGCGGAGTAATTCCCATCAATCACTCATGCATCTATATTGACTAACTTTGAATCACTTTGGTTCCCACTTAGTCATACACTGTAGTTCACTTTGATTCATCTAAGTTTAGCTTTATATTGGTTAATTCACTTAGCAATCCACTTTTATTTGCTTTGTTTCCTGATAATGCACTTTGATTTCTGTTAATTCGCTCTTATATTTCTCTTAATTTACCAGGATTACTCTTAATTTGCTTTGTCAACCTTCTTACTTCGCTTTGTCATTCGCTCATGTCCACTCTCCTTTCGTCCGCTCGAACTGCCTTTAACTCGCTGGAGGCGTCTGGAACCCCTTTTATACGATGGGTGTTGACATGTGTTTGCTCAACGATTTTGAAGGTCGACAGAACACACTGATATTTCAGGCACAAACTGGAACACGCAGTTTTAAAGACAACTATTTGTTGTACAGTACGGAATATTAACATGTAGGTCAAGCCTTTTCATCCGTCTGCTGTAGGTCGCACGTCACGCAGGGGTAGCAGCAGGTTCTCAGACCCGCCGGCGGCCTCTATCGGTGGGTCTGGGAACAGTTCCTCTTCCTCCCGCCAGAATAGGGAGAGGGAAGGGAGCCTCCCGAAGCTGACGGTTAGCTGCCGATTTCTTTGCGAGAACCGTAGAATTTTCGCGGCGACGGCGCTGCCATTCTCAGGGGAAGGCTCTTTGATGTAGGCAGTTGGGAAACTCCGCAAAAAAAAAAAAAGCCCGCCCCTTGGCCCACCCCCGTCCCCTCAACCCCTCCACCCCTGCTTTAGATCGTGCGTACGGTGGCGCCACCGCGGCCACCGCAAGCATTATCCAAAAAACACAGTAATTACTAAAACTGACAATTTCACGGTCAATTTTATTTTAAAGGTGCATAATTTTTAATTTTTGTACTTTCCAAAGTTATTCATTGCTTTCTTAACTGCGTTTTTTTTTTGTTTGTTGAGATTGTTTCTGCGTCTGCGCAACTGCCTCCACCTATTGGCGCTTGTGCGAACACCCCGGCACAACATAGGGGCTACCTGAAGTACTAAATTTGCAGTTGTCGCGCAGCCCACATTACATTTCATGCCAAAAGTAATCCAGTATCTGATCAAGTGGCTTTAAATAACCTTTTAAAGCTTGCGTAAACCCTTCGAAGCTAATTTTTAACTCTCTTTGCCGCCGGAAGACTGCAGATGACGCGCAGCAGACGACACTGCGCAGGCGACAACGTTGAACACACGGACGCATTTTTTTACTACTTTTGGGTCGAATGCATATAAAACACTTGCGTGGTTGAACACCTTGGGCTTCTTCGGCACAGAAATTTACGTAAGCACCCAAATACCATTTTTCGCCCAGGTCTTCGAGTGGCGAACCATGTTTTATACAGTTTATTTTGTCACCAACAGATGGCGCCACTGCACGGAATATCCAAAACAGTGGTCCAATCGTGGGGCTACTTTCTGATGCATGGGGCTAGACCCACTAGATCAGGTTATTTAGTGACTCTACATGGGGCCTATGGAAAGTTTCGCAACTCCTATATCAATTAACTCTGTTCTCAGGCAAGCACCCGTTAAAGTTCGAGCCGACACAAGAGAACTACATCTCTGCTGTTCCAGCAAATTTAACGCTGTGAGGAACAGGGTTTCAGATTTATTTTAAAGCATGGAGGGTGAGCTGCTATGACGTTTTAGTAATACAGGTACAGCTTTCTTCCCTCCCCAATCCTGTGGGTGCAGCTAATAGTTTGTAAGTTACGTGCTTCTTTAACATTTCCGCCTACAGGAGTAGGAAATTTATTGAGGGACGACCCTTCAGGGAAAGGCGATATGGAAGTACGCGAACACGCGTAAAAACGCGGTCCGCATCGAGGATTATGTGGCGCAGGAGATACGCCAAAGGACTGTGTATGTATAGCAGCGTCGGAGAACTCCCCTAGTTCAATGAATGGGTCGAATCGACTCGTCTGTTTATGCCCACGCGATAAAAAAAACCCACGCGACGGCCTCAATTCCCCGCACGCGGGTTTTTTATAGAGCCCTTCGCGACGCCGTGCTTTTCTTGACGCACGCAGTGGCCATCTTCGTGTTTACGCGCGACGAGCCCTTCAACAGCGCAGTCTCTTCTTTTAACGGGAAACTTGGAAATAAATCTGAAAGAAAGTGGGCGTCGTTCTGGTTTCCACTGAGGGAAAATTTAGTGCTTCGTCAAATGGTATACACAACGTGTGCGCGTATGCTCCACCGAGAGTTCTTTTTATTGAAAAGGCCCCTTTTGCTGGTGGATGGTCTTTGAAGGAACGTAGCCCGCCTTACATTTTTTTCGACTTAACCTTTAGTGTATACCAGCAGCCGTGTTAGAGAAGGCGTAAAGCCTTTTCTTTCACCGCCAGCGTACTGGGGGCATACAAAAGCAGCTTTGTCGGGAAGTTTCCACTCCAACTATAGTAGCTTGACGCGTATAGGACCCCTGTAGAGCTTGCTGCTGGATAACAAAGGGCTCGTTGGAGAACACAGCCCGGGAGAAAGAAATGCGGTATCAAATCCTAAAAGGACAAGGCCACACATGCGCACAACTTAAAAAAAAAAAAAGCTGACCTGAATTATTCCTCTTCGGCACAGACAAACAAGCAATTTCGCGACATAGTCAGAAAAAGCCATGTCGAAATAGGCTGGCCTGAAACAGGAAGAGGCCCTGTTTCATAGCACTTCTATTTTGGTACACCGTTATACGTTAGGTGTTCAGACTAGAATGCGTCAATCAGAGGATATATCTGCTCGGCATCAAGCGCAGCCTTTGCATGCCAAGCAAATTTGTTGGAGCGTGAAAGGTTCCTTACGCCTACCCGGAAAGGAAGATGGCCCGGTGAAGGAAAGGCGGACTTCGAAACGAAGATGAACAATTACCTTAAATTATGATTTTGCCACGATACAAAACGACAGTTGCGCGACATCGCAAAAAAAAAAAAAAAAAAGAATTCACAGCATATCCACGGGGTGAATGATGATGAGTGGGCGAAGCTCCTGAGGGGTCAGCTCGCCTGATGCGTTTTGCAGACGCCTCACGAGCTCTCACTGCATCGGGGTCTGCCTGCCGATACGCGCGCTTTCTCGCCGCTTCCCGTTCTCTAACGTTTTGGAGATCCTCTTCGCGCCGCAGCCGTACCGCTTCGCGTACGGCAGGGTCCTCGCGCCGTTGCCGTGACGCTTGGGCCTCTCGTTCTCGAACGCTGGGATCTTGGCGGCGTCGTCGCGCAGCCAGACGACACGCTTCGGCCTCCCGCTCTCGTACTGTTATGACTCACTGTCGCCATGTTCGCGCGGGTCAGTCGCCCGCCGGTCGACCACCCCACCGCTTGTCGACGGAAACGAAAGGAGGCCGACACGACGCTGCGGCGGCCACTGATTGACAGCGGCTTTTGAGCGGCGGTGAGTGTTGTTGCCCCAAAAGGGATTAAGGAGCCGCCGGTTCCCCCGGCCTAAGCAACTGAACGCGTGTGCGCGTGAAGCCCAGACGGCGACGACCGGACAATGGGACCCAGTGGCGGCGGCAGCACAGCGAAGAAGGCAGTGGCAATGGTCAAGCCATTAACCTTTCCCGGAGTGATTCCACGAACCTTGTTAATCTGTGCTGTTGGGCTCCCTGGGAACGCAGCGCGCGGCAGACACCAAAAGGATACATGGCGCCCGCGCGTCTTCCGTTCTTTCCCTCTACTACAGGCTCCTGACGAGTGGCAAGGGGGTGTGTGTGTGCGTGTGCTGTGCATCTGCCGACATACCTGAAAGGCGTGTCCCTACCCGAGGGCGGTGATTCACAGCGAGGAACGTACACATCACCATTGGTCCGCATTGTTTTGTATGGGGATCCCTAACCTAGGGAACTAGGGATCGGGGGTCAACAAAAAGGGCGTGCTGCGGCCCGCCAAGATCTGTCTTCTGTCTTCATCTCGACAACTCACTGTAAAAATGTAAATAAACCCGTTGAGTTTGCTCTAAGCTCTCCCCTAGTCCTGGCTCGACGGAGCGACGGCGACCGGCCCCGCTACCAGCAGACTGCGGTCGCTACAACTAGCCACAACTCGCAACAGTACGGCAGGATCTTGGCGGCGGCGTCGCGCAGCTTCACGGAGCGCTTCTGCCTCGCGGGCTCGCACATCTGCAGCCTTATCCATCGGGCGACTCCGAGCGCGCGCCAACAGCGAACGGATTTTATTACAACGCTCCCTGCCATCTAGTAAACAATCCAAGAACTAAACTAGAGGTAGCCACGCCATCTAGTAAACAATCCAAGCGCATCTTTTCATCATATACAAGTACCGCCATCTAGTAAACAATCCAAGAACTAAACTAGAGGTAGCCACGCCATCTAGTTAATTATCCAAGAACTAAACTAGAGGTGGCTACATACATACGTCAAGGATGGACAGACCCACGCCCTAAGGAGCTTCGCCCCTAAAAAACTCTCACCTCCCCTCGCGGGAACCCCTGTGTAGATGCGACGCATAGGCGGAGCGGCGAAGGGACCGCGTTTTATAGCGCGCATAACGTTGAGGGGACTGCGTAAGCCGGTCCCAGTCGATGACGACGTTGGCGTACTTGTAAAGCGGCGTGGACACTAGGTGTTTGAGCCAAGCGTGAATGTTGCTTCGCCGGAGAACGGCACACCGGTTATATGCGCAGCGCGCCCGAAGGAGAAGAAACCGCGGAAGAGAGAGTACTGCACATGCGCCGGCCCCAGCGCGTCTGCCGCGGCTATGACGCAACGTGCCGCGGCTATGACGCAACACAATCCAACACAATCCACTTTAATTCTATCCAATCCAAGCCAATCCAAGCCAAGCCAAGCCAAGCCAAGCCAATCCAATCGAATCCAATCCAATGCCCCTCGCGAGAGAGTGTTCGCTATCGGAGAGGAGAGGGGGTGAGCGGCGGAGAGCGCAGCTGGCGCGGCGAGGAAAATGGGGGAGGGGCGGACAACGCCGACGACGACGACGCCGGAGGGACAAGGCGAGTGAATCAGATGCTCTGCATCTAAAATTAGCGGGCGATTACGATACACGCGATATTTGGGCGCAGCAGCGCGCGCTGAGGCATGGGTTCTCTCGAAAGCAGCGATGATGAGCCTCTGCGTCGGCGGCGCGAAGTGCGTCTCAGGAAGGGACCGCGAAGTGCGTCTTATACCCTAGTTACACGGCGGAAGTAACCGCAGTAAAGTTTCACCCTGGTTACTAAACTGGTTATCACAAACTGTGGTTTTGGCTGTTACACGCGAAATTCCAAGTGTGGCGACCGCGGTCACATGGTTGTGAGCGTAACAAAAATAAATGACCACAAAAATAAATGACCACACCTACCTTCACGATAAAAAACAAAAGAGAAGCAGTGTAGACAAAAGGAAATATCGTTAAAGCAGTCGCTTCAGACCCAAACGCAACGCACTCGCGTGAGGCGATGCGAGGGGCTTCCCCAAGAGCTCGCAACTGGCTTGGTTTGCTCAGGAGGCGATGGCTCAGGTCTGCTCGGTGTTGGGAACTTTAGGCTTAACATCGCTGTGGACATTTGACCGCCACTATCTCTACAACTCTGAATTACAAACCATACCACAATTTTTCACCGCACTAACATCAACTTTCTCGCATGCGGCAGTTCTTTTCCGCGATCAGATTGATTTCGAAGAGCGGCGATAAGCTGTTGCTGCCATGGTCTGGGCCGAGCCGCTTGCAGCGCCGCCAGGGAAGGCGCGCCGGCGTGTTCGCAGGCACGGCCAAAGTGCCCGCCGATCGTTTCCGAGTGCTGAAAACGTTTCATGAGTGCCTGCGTTATCCTTTTTTTTTGTGTGTGGACGACGCGCGGAATTTACAAATTTAGCATGGATTTTGTCGTTGTTGATCGGGTGGATCGGGAAACGAGCCGCTGCTGACGGGCAGTCGCGCTGGTTGCGAGAGCTACGCAAAGAACGCAAGCGCCTCTTGGGGGCAGCCTTGGGGCGCCGCTATTTGAGAACCTGCGTCTCCTCCGAACGCCAGGTGATTTTTTAAAGACGATAGTCTTTCTTGGGCTACTTAAACCCAGAAATTTTGGGGTGTCTGTCTGTCTGTCTGTCTGTCTGTGACTCGATACAGCCGCACCCGGCCAAAGCAAAACAATGCCTGCGCAATAGTCTTATATAGTCACAGCTAAATCTACCCGTCTATGTCCGGTTCATACTTGTCAACATTGTTGAAGAAGAACAAGACATTACGCAAATATGAGACAACAAATCAATACAGAAGTGATATTTGCAGTGTTCCTTTATAAAAAAAATTAAACATGCTTGACTTTTGCGAAATTAAATACTCCATCAACTGCAGAAAAACAATTCACTCCGCCGTCGCCTGCTGTCGCCCGGGCCACTATAGCTTCTGGCGCCAGTTTAAGAAATCAACCGGCAACAGTTACGCAAGGTTCCACTGGATAGGTTCCACGTTCTGCTTGCAACGCACGTGGAGTAGGGAAACGCGGTTCGGCGGCGTTCGCATCGAGACATCCGGTTTGGAGCAGAGGAACGCGGGAAATTTAAAATCATTTAAGCAAACCTTTGGCGTCTTTACCTTGGGAGGAGCGCGACGCAAGAGGAACAACATGAGAGGTGAGCGGGAAAGCGAAGGCAGGCATTTACTTCGCAAAAGCCGATAAAGACTGCCGTCTTTTGACGGCATTTGCAACGAAAGGAGCAGATACGCGGCCAATTTTTTTTTTCGCCTCCGCTGATGCGCCGCCACTTGCGTCCAAACTGACTTGTGCGATTTTGAGCACTGCGCCTGCGGGAACTGTGGTTAGCGTGACCGAACTGAGGTGGCCGAGCTCAGTTTGCGTTAACCATGGTTAGCGGGGTAACCGCAGTTTCGTCCGTCGTGTAACGCAGCAAACTGCGGTTTTGTCTAACCGCGGTTCGCTTAACCGTGGTTAACTGTGCCCGTGTAACTAGGGTATTAAGCGAACGCACATCATAGTCACGCGCACGCCCCCCTCACTTCGCCAAGCGTTGCTCCCCCGCGCGGCTCGTGCGGGCGCAGCATATTGCCCCCTCCTCACCCCCACCCCACACGTTGAGAGCGCTGGCTCGCGCCGCCACGGCGAACCGACATCCTCTCCCAATTTTGCGACACTCTCCTCCTTTGCTTTCTTTCGTCGTTTGCTTTTTCTTTCACTCGTCGGTCCAGGTCATGGTTCCCTCGGTTACACCGACAACCGGCTCAGCCCAGAGACGGCCGCCAAAGGGCTGCGCCCTAAAACAGGCTGGCTGGAAATATTTATTCCTCCTCACTCTTTCCTTGCAGTATGCTCCTTATCACGTGATCGATGCGCCTGGTTTCAACGCGGACATCAGGGGTGTCTGTGGCGAGATACTCAAGGCGATCGCTGCTTCCTTGAGAACCAAGTAAGCCGACTGCGTAATGACAGAATTAATAAATGCCTTTATCCAAGATATTCATTCAAGACCGCGATTCAAGATCGCAGTCAAGTGCTAACGTACGAGTATTGAAAAATGCCACCACAACACACCAATGTCAATCGTTGCATTAACGTGAAAGTTTGGTCAAGTTGGGCCACGCGAGGCCGACACCGCGTGAACGGGACATAATTTCATCCATTTCCTTCTCTTCCTGTCATCTCTATAGGCCTCTGTGCCTGTTTTCAGCCAATGAGGCTTTTTCTCTCGTATAATCAAGGTAAAAGGCCGAAAGATCCTGTCGGTGGAAAGGGGAGCAGGGGTATACGGGAAAACAATGTTAGGATAAGGTGCATGGCTCTTAGAATGTTCACTTGTTTACTTCAGGGTGAGTTACTTTTGTAGGGCTGCCAAAAACACGTGTGCGTTTGGAGGAGTAGTTGAAGACACTCTAGAGGTGATGACGAGTCATCCGAATGGTATGGTAAAACTGCCTTTGGAGCATCCACAATCTTTAATGCTTAGACCTAACGGTTAAACTCTTCCAGCGTCAATTTCGTTAACTTGGGCCTAGAAAAAAATATCACCTGTCTATGACTACAGGATATCTGTGATTGGCAAACTATACAGCGTCTCTAAACCTGTGGACAGTCGGGCCGTTAAATCCGTTCAGGATGGCAGGGCTTTCGGGCGAACTTGTTCTAGATAAGTGTGCCTGTCTTCTCTTGTAGAGAGCGGAGCAATGGTACAGCTGCTATTAAGGTCATATAACAGCTGCGGGTCGTCATGAAATAAAATTGACCGGGGATACGAACCTTGGAATTGATCCACGGGCAAGACTTTTCAGCGTTAACTTTCCTGCTGGTTAGGCCCTACTACAATAGCCCACATCATACAGCTTTGTTCAATTGTCAAGCTGAGGTCAAAATACGATCATTTAAAGCGCTCCAATGACCACTCGGTGATAAGCCTTTGCTGCCTTCTTAACTGCAAGCACGCATACACAGCTACACAGTCTCCTTCCCTCACGATTCCTACTGGGGACTCCTCAAGCCGGACGGGAACTGGACCGGCGTGGTTGGAATGCTGCAACGAGACGTGAGTACAGTTTTAGAGACACAACTATAAAAGGCCGCGTCTAATCTCACGGGAACCGTGAGAATTACCATCGGAAAATTCTCACGGCAGTTTCCATGAAAGGTGACTGGCCTAAAATTCTCGGAATGATATTACCTCCCAACGGTACCTGACATCACCCCCTCCCCCCTGTTCCCAATCCATTGGGAACTAACACTGTTAATAGTATACAGTACGTGATATTCTCCCTACCCCCTTCTGGCCGGCACGTCCCTCCCGTTGCCTTTACTCATTCATGCCAATCTACAGAAATGGTCAGTCTGCGCCCGTAGAAACCAATACAATTGCTTCATTGTAAGAATGAATTCCTTCTGGGAATATCATCTTTTATTCGTACTTTTATTTTCTTCGTAATTTTTCATCATTATTGGAAATAAATCGTATTATTTTTTTTTTCAGGAAAGCAAAGTCTGGGTGCCTCAGCGTCAATGACAGAAAAGACTAAAAGCGCGTTTACATGAATGCGACAGTAGCGTATCGCATTGGATTTGTCGCATTACCATACCGTACCGTACCGTACCGCATCGCATCGCATTCCAGCAGGACAATTCGCTTGGAAGACGCGTCGCATCCGATGCGCTAAACCAAGGTAGATCGAGAACACAAATGCGACTTCCCGAGCGCATGTAGCGGCAGTCGCATCGCATTTCTCGGCCCGGCTCGGGTGTTGGGAACTTGAGGCTTAGCATCGTGGCGGATATTGATGGCTGCTGTCTGTGCAACTGCGGATGACGATCTTTAACACAACTTTTCGCCACATTACCACCCCCCTTCTCGTATGCGGCACTTTATTTCCGCGATAATCGCCGTTTGAGCGAACGGTGTCCAAGACATCTGCCGTGGCCTGCCTTGATACTTCCGCGCAGGTAGCGCCATCTTTCTGCCGCTCGCCGCACCGCGCGCCGCGGTGCCGGGTCTCGAACCTCCGCGGCCGTTCAGCATAGGCTAAGAATCGCGGATGATAATCCCTAGCTCAATTTTTCACCACACTAGCATCTATTTTCTCGCATGTGGAACTTCTTTTTCGCGATCAGGTTGATTTGGAAGAGTGGCGACGAGCTGTTGCTACCGTTGTCTGCGCTGGTTCGAGCCGCTTTGTGGGCCGTACAGGCAGGCGCGGCCGGCGTGTGCGCGGACCGTTACCGAGAGCAAGTAAACGCTTCACGATTGCCTGCTGTATGCATTTCTTGCGAACGACGCGCGAAATGTATACATTTAGCTCAGCGATCGTCGTAGTTGATCGGCTGGACCGGGGAACGAGCCGCTGGTTTCGCTTCAGCCGCGATAGACGCCAAAACGAACACCACAAACTTGCCGGGTACCGGAAACTGGTAATGCCGGAAATGCGACCCCACAACTCCCAGATATGACCCAGGGCGGCGCTAGTCTCCAATGCGCATGCATGTAAACGCAAACGCGTCGAATTCGCCCCATTCGACGAACCAATGCGATACGCTACTGTCGCATTCGTGTAAACGCGCTTTAAAAAAGATTGGGATTAGCAACTACACTACACTGACGGCGCCATATCCTTGCTTGGTGTACGGCGAGACTATATCGAAGGAAGTTGGTGGAGGTCGGGGTTAACGTGGCGCCACACGCAGCCTACTGCCTTTGTAATCGGTGAAGTGACATTATTGGCAGCTAAGATTCGCTCCGGATTGCTTTTGCTGCCGCGCTATTGCTCCCGTTCGGTTCAGGCACGGGAGTGTGGTTGGATCACTGATGGCGACATGCCGGGGAATTTCGCGCAGTCGCACGGGAATGCCAGGCGAATTTTCGTTTATACCGGAAATTATCGAGTAATGCGGCGCCAGCTATTTGTGATTGTAGTGAAGAAGTTCTTTTAAAACGTGTACATGGCAGATATATTAATGAAGCAGTGTGTGGTGGATTTTCCATTACAGCGCAGAAGTTTCACCAGTGGTTCCATTTCCCTGCAGGAAGCGGACCTAGCCATGTCCGTGATAAACCCAACCAGTGAGAAGAAGGACGTAGCCGTGGAAACAGAGACAATCCTGCCCATTGAGTTGATGGTTCTGGCCGGCCGCCTCTCCCGGCACCAGAGCAACATATTCGGCATCATACAAGTGCTCACATGGGAGGTAGGCGCTCCTGTCCGTTTCAAAACTCCCACCTCCCATTGGCGAATGAACAACTTTCGTTCGATCGAGGGCCTGCGTGGATGTGCAAGTTAATTACTACATAGTTTGACAAATTCGTTGTTCACTACAAACGAAGCACCCCTGCCGGCATGAATAAAGATGTTGAATACGATAGTTTTAAAGACGATAGTCTTTCCTGGGATTAAAGGGGCCATTCAGACAAAATACAGGTTTGCGTTATTCGAAATATTTATGTTTTATAGTGCCCCAGCGCTTCTCCGGCAGCAAACGAGGCCGTATTAACTAATAAATTAATCAGTTTAGGTTAACACTCTGATTCTCCCGCCAAATCGTGTGTTTTCGTGGCGTCTGCAATGAATTCACAGGGGCGGGAATCCAAACGAGGTTCCAGGGCGTCATTAGGCTCTGCAGCCTTGCTTACTGTGAGTCCTCTCAGATGACGCTACCATACGGAGCCGCGTGCCGTTGTATGCCGTTGCTTTATTTTCGACCGTATTTGCACCTGGCTTGTTTTTGTTACGGTAGAAAGTAATCGATTCGTGAAACATGGGGTATGCTCAACAAACGGGGTCACGTAAGACAACGTCGCTTACGCCGATCTGCCAGTCTCGTGTAAGTCAACTCCAAAGCGGCGCACTGCTGTGCAGCTAAAACTCTAAAACTACAGCGTAGCGCGCCCAGTACCAACGGTCGTGCGCATCGGTACTTCTATCTTTACGTGTATTTTAGTAACTTTTATTACCCACCGCGGTGGCTCAATGGCTAAGGCGTTGCGCTGCAGGGCACGAGGTCGCGGGTTCGATTCCAGGCCGCGGCGGCCGCTTTTCTGATGGAGGCGAAAAGCAAAAACGCCCGTGTGTACGACATTTCGGCGTACTTTCAAGATTCCCAGGTGGTCAGAGTTAATCCGGAGTGCTCCACTACGGCGTGCCTCGTCGCTTACGTTGCGTCGGCGCGTTAAATCAATCAATCAATCAATCAATCAATCAATCAATCAATCAATCAATCAATCAATCAATCAATCAATCAATCAATCAATCAATCAATCAATCGTAACTTTTATTGTTTACCTCACCTTTCTAACTACTGCAAAAGTAATATGCATTGCATTCAAGCGCAAACGGCTCCTTCGGCAAGCTTATTGCGTAATTTGCGTTTGCTTTTGCCGGCCTCAGCCAAACGCACAGTTGGGAATATGACATCTTAGGTTCTGTTGCGGGAAATGAGCTAGTGGGTCGGATGGCCATTTCCTTTCTTCCTAATTATATAGCTTATTTGAGCGAAGTGTGCGTTAAAAGTGGCGTCACAATGATTGTAACGAGGCAATCTTTCGAATGAACTAAACTTGTCTTTTGTCGGCATGGCCGCTTTAAACACCTACAGCCCAGGAGAAGGGAAGAAGTGGACGCAGTGGCTCAGACACGTCTTACAGCCCGAAGGAAGCAGAGCGCAGAGACGGTTATCTATGGACTTCGAGAAGAACAGTCAGTCAGCTTTTGTGGCGCGAGTTCATAAACTACGCGTGTCATCCCCTCCCGGTACTCTTTCAGGTATGGCTCCTGTTCGCCTGCAGCCTGGTGCTTTCGGCGCTCCTGTGGACGTCGAGCGACTGGGCCCACTTTCATGCCGGGGGCGGGTCACTGCAGCGCAGCCATCGCTTCCCGTTCCTGCGCACCTTCAGGAATCATTTCTGGTGCTTCGTGGAAAACTGCTGCCTCGAAGGTGAGGCGACGACACTCGCCCTATAGGAAGAGAAGCCGTCCTTGAAGTGGCGCGGTCGCGTGTTACGAAATCTCCCGCGTGCCAGGAAGAAGTGGCGCCGACACAATTGCCGTTCGATGAACATCAATCATCGTCGTTTCCATGCACTACTTAAGCTTTGAGCGCTGCATAGCAACCAGTGGCGGCGAGTTACAACGGCGCACGAGAACACTTGGAAAGTATGAATGTCCGCTATGCGCCCGTGTCCCAGGAACTGGTGTTCGCACATGTATGTGGTCCGTTGTTGCTAGGCGAGCGGCGAGCGATGTGCCAAGCATTCTGAATGAAGCACTCCTGTCGGCATGCATGAGGTTTTTCTTCTGAAACATTCCTTTGGGAGCTCGAAAATGTCAATTGAGTATGTGTTTTCGCGGCGCAGCTGACCTTGAGTTTTGAGGCCCGACGTAATCGAGGTATGGGGAATAACTCTAGACCATCTTTACCGTAAACAGAAATCTCGTACATACGGGGTTTATTTTGTTGCTCCTCGATCTGAAAAACAGCGACTGGGGGAATATTTTACAGTGCTAGCCTTTTATCGGCGTTCGAGGACGACGGTGGAGGCAGGCCGGTCGACCGATGCGAACGAACGAACGAACAAACAAACAAACAAACAAACAAACAAACAAACAAACAAACAAACAAACAAACAAACAAACAAACAAACAAACAAACAAACAAACAAACAAACAAACAAACAAACAAACAAACAAACAAACAAACAGACAGACAGACAAACAAACAAACAAACAAACAAACAAACAAACAAACAAACAAACAAACAAACAAACAAACAAACAAAATACAAAGACAAACGCACGAACGCGCAAACAAGCAAACAAACGCATGAACGCGCAAACAAACAAACGCACAAACGCACATAAACAAACAAACGCTTCGCGCTCCAAAGACACGTGGGTGACGTTGGCCTTGCTGCAAGGTGTTATTTTGAGGACTCAGAAAATGCCGGGATCCATAGCCACAAGCCCACAACACAGCTTAAAGGGACCCTGCAACGTTTTTTTAAAGACTATTTTTAAATCTTAAAAGTCAACCAACACATTGATTGATTGATTGGAGGGTTTAACGCGCCGACGCAACGCAGGCGATGAGGCGCGCCGTAGTGGAGGGCTCCGGATTAATTTTGACCACCTGGGGATCTTTAACGTGCGCCGAAATCTCGTACACACGGGCGTTTTTGCTTTTCGCCTCCATCAGAAAAGCGGCCGCCGCGGCCGGGAATCGAACCCGCGACCTCGTGCTCAGCAGCGCAACGCCTTAGCCACTGAGCCACCGCGGCGGGTAACCAACACATACAGTACTGGGATTAATTAAGGGGTCGCGTAGTACCCCAGCCAAAAATCACTTCTCTATGCCCATCAGATAACTTGGTAACTCGCTCAAGAAAATTTTCTCTCTTTCCCGGTCTTGGGGTTCTTCAAGCGCTCGAGTTACGCCATTACAGCGGCGTAGCGGCTATTGGCCGTCTTTATTTCTGTTGCAGCAAAAAAAAAACTGGGGAAGCTTGCACTAAGCCGCGCAAGGCTTGAACCGTAGCGATGCTGCAGGAGTTCTTTCTACGGGAACAGTAAAGAACACATCACTACGCATTTTAAAGTTTGAAATTGTTTATTTACATGTTCCGTCGTCTTTCGTGTCGAAATTGGCAAAGATGCGCCCACGAGCGCTCAGCATTTTACTTGCTCCTCTCCATTTTTTCGCTCCTCGGGGTTATCACGCGTTTGATTTATTTATTTTTTTTGCTAAAGCCACTGCTCGTGCCGGGGACGCTCGGCGATCCCCTCGAGGCACGCGCTCACAAGCGCTCGGCATGTTCTTGCTATTTTAACGCTTGCGCCACACATTACGGCCAGCTACAACAGCTCCGCTGTTGATAAATGCTTTCGATAGCCTCTTAAAAAAAAGCCACAAAGACAAAGCAAAAACGGACGGCGGATCTGCTGCCACGAGCAAATAACGCAGTGTCGCTCAGTGCTGGCGATAACTGTGGCTTTCGCGGTGCTTCCAGACGCGAAGGAAAGAGTGAAAGCGTTTATGCGGTACCTTTAATTAAATATACAAACAATGAAAGTGCCTGGGCCGTGCCGTAAGAACGCACTGGGCTTTTAGTGTAGAGATTCGGGTTCAAATCTCACTCAAAGCCAAATGTGTTTCTTATTTTCCTTTTAGAGCGGCGGACGTTTTCTGTATCGGACAACGACAGCAACGGCGGTTTTCCGCAGAATGGGTCATTTAAGGCTCCCGCCTTAAAATATATAGGTAACTTGTCGGTGCGACCGAATGCAGCGAGGCACTAGCCAACAGTGCAGTGGAGTAGGATCAGGAATCCTTCTTGTGACGTCGAAACGACCGCAGGGTTGCCCTGGTGGCCAATATTCGCGAGAATGTGGGATTTACCGGCATCGTTTCCTCAATCGCAGCGTCGACGACGACGCCGAGCCGTACGTCGGCGCGCATCGTGGTGGGCAGCTTCTGGCTGCTGGTGATCGTGGTGACCACCGTGGTGGCGGGCCAGATGAAGGCCATGATGATGGTACGCGAAGAGGCGGACCGCATCGACAGCATGCGCCACCTGGCCGAGAGGCCCCACATGAAGCCTTACACCGTCGCCGGAAGCGCCGGCGTCTCTTCCGTTCGCGTGAGTACAGGGTGTACTTTTCGATACAAGTTATAGCTCTGTGTCGATATAAAACGCAATCTTATTCTTTGAAAAAAAAAAATCCTTAAGGACCTTCGGTTATTGCGGTCGAAGTTAAAATTATTTATTCATGCGTGGGGATGCGCCATTGGTTACTGATTTAGTTGATGCAGGGCATAACGTCTTGGTAACTACCAAATGGCGTTTAGACCGGTGCTTTTGGAGGATCTTAATGATCGATTTCTTTAAAATAGTGACCACGTTCAGAAGTTACACCTCGCCTATGGTGTGTGCAGCAGTTTTAGGAATACTGATTACTTTATACCCAGCGGAATCTGTGACGTTGTCAGTAATCTCACGAGAGGAGTGTTTATTAAGAATGTTTTGTTTATTTAGTCTGACTATACTTTCTAATTATTTATTCCTAATCATATAGTTTAGTCTGCTTAGTGTGTTTATATATTTTCTTTAGTCTGGAAGTTTTTGCCTCATATGTGCCGCCGATAGTTTAATCGTTCGACCAATCACTAGCACATCGAATGTTTTCTGCGGTAAGTGCATAGCGAAGTCTGTCTCTCGCAGGATTCGAAGGACCCCTACTACCAGAGAGTGTGGCGCATGATGCAGAAGTACAAGACGGACCTTCCCACGTCGGTCGTGCTGTCGGACCGCACGATGCGCGAAGTGGTCACCAGCCGAGCCGTGCTCATTCTAAGCCGGGCCAGCCTCGCGACCAGGGCCATGGCTGCGTGCGCCACCTTCGACCGAGGCGAGTTCTACGTCGCCCGAGAGCCCATGTTCAAGTTCAACTCGGTCTTCTACCTCAACAAGCGCCTATCCGCTGCTAGAAGGCAAGCCATCAACAACAGGCCAGTGCCTTTAATTCTATTCCATTTATTTTTAATCACTTCATGACGTTAGTTTTGAGAGGGGTGGGGACTGGTCGAAAGAACTGAACTGTGAGGGTAGGGAGGCAGGGTTTTGCAGCGAAGCTGTAGATGGCTGTGGTCTTGTGGAGTTTTCGTGTCTGTGGGCAAAAACTGCCGGCGCTATGCTTATAAAAGAGGCATTGTTCTCGGGTTGTGTATTACCTATTGGAATGGTTTTGACAGCTGTCAGCGGTCCGCGGGCTTCGCAATGATGGATTGGGCTGCCTCGGGGTAGCAATGTATGGCTCGCAGGGTTGAGTATGCATTGCCATTGGATGGCCGTGCCTTTAGGACTGCCGAAGAGCAGCGTGCGCGCGACGAACAATGGCGCGAACAGTGGCGGGCATGTTAGAAGCGACAGCGTGTGGCGAGTGAGAACAACCACGAAAATTGTGATATATTATAGAGGGTGGCCGTAAGCGGCAGGCAAGACATGATTACGCGTGTCGCGAAGGGGACAACGTGAGAAAGAGATGCAAGTACCCGGCTGCCGAAGCTGAAAACTTTATAGGAACGTACGCGAAGTTCAAAAGAGACTTTTTAAACAGACTATGTGGGTTGAGTTGTGGAGTATTTCGTCAGTTTTCTCGTTTGTCTTGCGCACGCGTGTCCTCTCCTCCGGCAGACACGTCGTTATGTACACGATGTTGCGGCTTTTAACCGACGTGTCATGCTTCAGTTGAAACCATGAAGCTTCTCACGATGACATTTCGATCCTACAGCATTTTCTCTTCCAATACTACTACGGGTTCGAGTGAGCCAACCCAACGGGCAGCGTTGGCTCGCGCCGCGCGTCGGCTGGCGTCGCGTGTAGGCCGCTTACTCCAAGGCACGGAGTGCTCCAAGGAGAAGCGGTAAATTTCATAGCCGAGGTATTAATTGCGTGGACAACCATGATACAAAAACATCAATGCACTGTACACCTAGCTTTCGGGGTAATAAACCATAATAAACCAACTCCGGTAATAAACCAAGGTAATGAACCCGGTAATAAACCAAGTCCGGCATCGGGCGGCATGCGCTGAGGTAAAAAAAAAAAAAAAAAAGGTGGAGGGGGGGGGGCATAAGAAAGAGAGCTATTCAGTGTAGGCTATGAAACCCGTGCTATGTAGAAACAAAAGTGCCAAAACCCCCGATTTCCACGTACACGCGCAGCTCTGACATTCCTTTAATGTCAAATAACACCCATATGAATGAGTACATATCGTATACAAGATTGATGAAGCTACCCTCAAGACGTCATGTCATATTCCGGTTGGGGCAAATTTATTTCACTGCATGTATTTCCAACAATATTCCTGTTATCTAGGGTTTCATTTCGTGCGCCTGGAAGTGCGGTTGCACAGCGACTATTTCCGCGTGGAAAGGAATGATTAGTGCAGGGATGGAGGGTAAGGGCATACACTGGAAGCTAGGATGAGCTATATTTCAGCGGTCGCTTAATAAGAATCGCTTCCCGTCGTCTCTCTCTCGCGCGGGCGAAGATATAATTCTTGCTTAGTTCCCTTTCCAACCCTCCTTCCTCCGTGCACCCCAACCAGACAAAGAACACTTACACTGGCTGATAGAGCTTGTTCATACATTCATTGTTACCCAGAATTCGCCAGAAATACAGCTCCTTCACCCTTGAATCTCCGGTTTTACGCTTACTAGAAAACGTCGTAACTTTAGTGTGTTCGTTACTCTAATCGAATTACCGATGCACTGACAGTTGTCACAGGCGTTCTGTCCTCTGCTCAAAGCTCGCGTCCCGTGCAGAATCCTTTGGCTGCGCGATTCCGGTCTGGTGGCCAAGTGGTGGCAGGAGTCGTCGGGAAACTGGGAAGGCTGCGGCCAGGCGGTCAGCGATGGCCGCCTCACCTTCTCTGACTTCCAGGACCTGCTGCTCTTCTGGCTCGCCATGCTGTCCGTCGCCACGGCCTGGTTCCTGGGAGAACTGGCCGCCAACCTGCTGTGCTCGCGCGGCGGCCTCAACCGGAGCCGCTAGATTATCTGTCTTGGCGGCCTCTAGTGTGTAATAAAAAAATTAGCAGTGGCTTAGCTCGGCTATGCCAGGATATACGTACCGTGAGCTAAGGTTCAGCTGGTTATGCTTAGCTTTCCTGGTTGTCTAGGGTTAGCTTGATTATCATGCTTACGGCTGCTTCAATAGCACACACGGTAAACGCATTACGTGACACATGTGTATTTATCAAGCGGCTCCGGCGCAGCGTCACCAATCGCCCCAGAGCTGAGCTGGTTCCATAGGCGGACGCCAATGTTGCTGCGAGACACGAGCCATCGGTTCCACATCCGGCCACCTCTCGCATAATCATCAAGTGGACCGGGCCGCTACGTACGGAACCGAGGTCGGCGAAGACGCTGGGTGCGCGGGGTGTGTGAGAGATGCCGGGCAGCGAGCAACGTTCTGTGCGGCACTTGACGTCACTGCTCCTCGCGCATGCGCAGCACGGCTCTCCAGGAGCCATGCGAAGCTGATCAACCTCTGCCAGTGTAGCTCACACTACAAAAAAGGCTTGAGGATCGGCTGGAAAGGTGCACATGCTAATTGTGGTACTATCAGGCATAGGCGTAGAGTTTTCAATTTCCCGGTGGGGGCAAATATATATATATATATATATAACCGGCATGCTGGCGATGGGGCCGAAGGCGTGGTGAACACAAAGTAAGAAACCTCGGTAACAGCAACAGCGGAGGGTTTATTTCGACGTTTCGACATCTAGACAAGTCTTCTACGGGAATGATGGCTTCGGTCGCTTCGGAAGAGAGCATATATGTCGAGAGTGGAAACCGGGTTTACGAATGTAAAACGATACCACACACAAACATATGTGAATAACACAAACACGAAGCGGGAATCTTCCTTATTATAAGAATGAACAAAAAATGAACAAAAAATAAACAATGAAGAGAGAGACGCCAAGATAGTTGAAAAAAAAAAAGGACGGAAGGGAGACGAAAGAGCACTGAACAGGAATTCGAGTGGTGGCGGAAACGCGAAAAGATCAACAGCGCCCGAAAGTGGGGTTGTAGAAAGGAGAGAAGGCAACATATTTTCCGCCGCTAGCCGTCACCATGCAAACGCCCAGACGCTCGGAGGGATCGCGTTTCCGTTGATTGAAAGCGAGTGTCCTGCCATATGTTCGGAAAGTGCGAACAAGGCATTTTACAGCCCGTTTATGGGCCCGTTCCCGGAGCTGAGACAATTAAAGGACGTTTTGTGGTCGTGCAGAAGGAAACGGTCCGCCACCATTCCACCGTTCCCTCGCCGGACGGACGCCTTCCGAGAACGGGGCGCTAGGCCGAGTTTTCAGGTCTTTGTTAAGAGCTGCCACTTTGCAGCTCAGCGACAACCCGTGCGTCGTCGGTGTCTCCCCTCCGCTGAGTGGGGGATGCTGGGGGGGGGGGGGGGGGGGGGGGAGGGGGAGAACAGCCAAACCAGAACGCAAGCTGCTCAACGGGATGGAGGGGAAAACGGAGAAAATAAACCCCGATGGTTCGGTCACGGCCGCTGGATGAAAGGCGCACTGCGTGCGCTCTCATCCAGCGGCCGTGGTTCGGTAGCCCGGCTTAGAAGACGACTGTAGGTGCAAGGGAGGGAAAAATAGATTTGCAAGCCGTCAAAAATGTAACCAGTCCGCGGGGGCGAATAGTGATAACAGCGGCAAAGATATGTGCGCTCGAGAGAATTGTATTGCTTATTTTCCGTGTTATGCGCCATATCCAATTGAACGTTCAAATCTCCCAACCAATTTTTGAACACGCGTTTTGGGGAGAAGGTAAACAGAAGTTATTGCTGAAACAGCACCGGCACTAAGCAACATTACTTAATTGTAAGATTGTGATGGAGATTTAGAAAAGGTTTCCAAAGTTATAACACCATATTATAAAAGAGAAAATTAAAAAAAAAAACGAGAAAAGGATAGGAGTGAACACGAAGAGCGGAAATGGAGAGAAGGAAGAAAAATGAAAACAAAAACGGAAAGACATCAGCAATGTGGGAAAAATACACTGAACAAAGGCTCACGTGCATGTGATTACGAGAGTCCGGCTCCGGCTACATACACAGCGCCACTGATACGGTTAGGTAGATGACAATGTTTTAATCGCTGCAAGTGTGCCTGGGTCCTCATTTATACCTTTTTTGATTATATTGAATCGGTATATGAGGTATGATTCACGTTGTTTTCGTTCCCGGTTTGACCTGAACCCCGTCTCTAAGAGCGGGACGCTTAGTTTATCGAAAGAATGATCTGGAAGGCTGGGATGTCTGGAGAGGGGCAGGGTCGGGCGCGTTTTGGCGTGCGCTTTGTGATTATTGAACCGGAGCCTGAAAGAGGTCCCTGCTTGCCCTATATATTGCATTCGACACACATTGCATTCAATCAAATAAATCACATTGGAAGTGTCACACGTCATGTTCCCGCGAATTTTTAAAGAGTACTCTGAGTTGGAGCTTTGAGCAGTGCTTGTCTGTTGCATTGTCTTGCAGACAAGGCACCGCGGTTTCAGGCATGGCCGGCATTCATTATATACGCGGACAATGAATTTGTCCTTGCGTTCACGAGTGTGTCTTTGAGGTTCCGGGATCGTCGGTAGACGACGCCTGGAACGGACGGAAACGCCCGTTTGAGGCGTTCACTTTGTTCGAGAATGTTGTAGTGCCGCTTCAAGATGTTTTTTACATTAGGAAAGTTGGTGCTGTACGTTAAGCATATGTCTGTTCGTTGTAAGTCGCGTTGTGGGGGACGGTTCGCAATTAGGTCCACGCGGTTGAGTGCTTCGGCCTTTTTTATGGCGTCATCAGTTACACGCGCTGGGTACCCCTGCCCCTCCAGCATGGTTTTTAAATTTTTGGCGTTGGTAGTGAAATCTTCCGATTTTGAGCAGATTCGTTTGAAACGGTGGGCCTGGCTATAATGAATGCTATTTTTACAGTGACGTGGGTGGTCGCTTTGGTAATGCAGATATTGCTGGCGATCCGTTGGCTTCCGATACAGCTTTGTCGTGAGTTCACCGTCTTCAATTTACACGGTCACATCCAGGAAGTTTATGCTCTCTTGAGAGTAGGTGTGAGTAAAATTGATGTTCAGGTGTGCAGAATTGTAACAGTCGATGAAGTGGAGGAGCTCGTCCTCGTTGTAGGTCCAAATAAAAAAGATATCGTCAATGTACCTTTTGTACAGGAGGGGTTTTAAGTGGGTTCAGACAGGAATGTGGCCTCTAACTTCCCCATAAACAGGTTGGCGTAGCTTGGTGCCATCTTGGTTCCAATGGCGGTTCCACTAACTTGCCGAAAGTACTCATTGTTGAATTCAAATGAATTTAGTTCTAAGACGAGGGCCGCTAACCTCGTAGTTGCGAGGTTAGCAGTCCTCGCGTAAGGTTACACCGCATACGCGCACACGCCGGCATGGTTATCGCCTCCTCCGCAGAAGTGGCGCAAGGAGGGGAGCGGTTCTTTATCGAGGCTGCAACCGTGGCCGCCGAACCACGTGCACTTGTTTCGAAGAAGTCGCTTCCTTTACTAGTTGCTGGGGGGTCCGCAGAACAGCCGGCCGGCCCCATTTTCCGCCTTTGCCGATGCCTACACTGCGTGGAGGCTGGATCGTTGGGTTACTGCGGCTTCCCTGTGTCCCACTGGATTGAAGGCCGCACGCTTCCCCACCGGCCGCCTCCTTTCCAGCTTCCTCACCGTTTCTACGAACCGTGTGTGCGTGCGCGCACGGCTCAGGACGCATTCCGAGAACAGTTCACCGGCAGCTTCCGAGGCATCACGGGTGCGTGTTCGTTTGCCGTTTGGGTATCGGAGGGTCCTGTCAGCATGCGGCATTTCGGGACGTTCCGCGTGCGTCACGACGAACGGTTTTAGGCCATCGACTGATTTGTAGTGGGGGTGCGACCTTTGACGTCACGTTTATGCGCGGAGCGCAGGCTTGGGAACAAGTCAAAGATCCTCAGAGGTGCAATAAAGCCTCTTCGCCCCTAACTGATTTCGGAAAAGGGGACCGCTACACCTGCATGCTGCGGAGCATCGAATAATAACCACGAGTGCCCTCTTATTTCTTCTTTACTGCTTTTTTACTGTTTTTACTGTATTTTTTTTACTGTTTTTTTCGGTATCGAAATTCGCACCCCCCCCCCCCCCCCAAAAAAAAAAAGAAAAAAAAAAAAACAGTCTCTGGGACCGCTTATGCACCCAGCCAGGGTTGTGTGGAAGACGTTCACGCTTTTATTGTTTTTCTGGGAAAACCGAGATGTCGCAAATTTAATTAAGCGCACAACGGGCGGAGAGCCGCACCTTTGCGGTCTTGCCAGCAGAAAGGCCGATAATTTGTATGGGAGTATTGAAAGACGCGTTTTCCTGTGCCACTGCGTCGAAGGGGCCTGAGAGACGTCGATGTTTCTCTTGTAACGCCGGCGAAATGTCAGTTGTCAGGGGTAGTTACCGCTTTAGAGCGTGCAAAGAGCGGGTGCGTACTGGTCGGTATAGTGACACTAGCTGCGAGGTCATTACAGGTTTCACCAACTATCAATAGGATGGCCCCGGCTGGCCGGACGGAGAGAGTTCCACACGAACTTCCCCGGTGGGGGCGACGCCCCCACCGGGGAAGCTCGGTGGGGGCACGCGCCCCGTTGCCCCCACGAAGTTGACGCCTATGCTATCAGGTATAAAACGCGGTGCTTAAAGGAGCCATGAAGACAAAATACAAGTTGGGTTTATTAGAAATACTGCTTAGTCCCGATAACAATGATACCAATATCATCGCAATCTTCGAACAAATAACCGAGATATTAAAGAAAACGTGTGAAGCACAGTCGCGAACCCTAGCCAATTTCCCGCAACTTTTCTATGACGTCACGGAACCTTGTTTGTGCGATTGGCGGCCGCCTAACTGACCTGTCGCGGAGACACATGACTGGACGTCTGTAATGGGGCCTCTAGTTCCATTTGACCGCATCACTTGAATGCTAACGTGCAGTTAACGCACTGAAAATTGTTTTATTGTTGGCCCGTATGACGTCACTCTTGCTCATAACACGTCACTGCGGCGCAAAATTTGAAAGTTTTTAAATACCTCTTGCTTTTTTTTTTGCTAAAAAACATCTTTTGTGGCTGTAATGGAGCTGATTGAGATACTGAATCCTAGTTCTTTCAAATAAATGAAGTTGTATTTTCTCTTCATGGCTCTTTAAGGCGTACTGAATTTATTAGAAAATTATATCGTACGGAGTGTCCCATGCGGGCAACTGGACGGATGAAGAAAGCTTAAACTGCGAACACAGTGAAGGATTGAGAGTAGTCAAAGAGTTATGGGAAAGGAAGTTAAGCGTTCTTTCATTTTCGCGAAAATGGCTCAGCATCCTAAACTTATATACAATCGGGAATTTACCCGCTAGAGTGGTTATATCTGGAATACTAGTTCGCGTATCGTGCCCGCATACAGCACCGGCACTTGAGCACACAAGGACGTCTCCGATGTCAGCACGAACCATCCATGGTAAATCAGAATAGCCCTACCAGTGGCACACGGCGTAAGCCCTCGCACAGCGACATCGATAATAGGAGAGAGAGTCATCACTAGAAAACCATACCACAGGTCCAGAGGCTCGTAGTGGAAGTTCACTGATCGAATCCTGCAGTGCGCGATAACAAGGCAAAGGACAGGAGGTAGGAAGTGAAACATTGTGCGCGCTCCCATGTGTTAACAAGGGTGATATTATGTTAGCAGAGAAGTTTATATTTTTAGTTTATTGGCTACACAGAACACGCGTTTTTTTTTCTGTGCTTAATAATTCACCCTTCTGCCATTTATTTAACCCGTATTGGTGTAATTCACACAAAAGTGGCTGGAAACGTCCTGCAACGGACATAAGCAGGCTGATGATGGTAATGGACTTTAAAGGAAATCGAACTATGCGGACTGGTGCAAATCGAGACGCGACCGAGAGAGAAAGAGAGAGAAAGCTTTAATGAACACTGAAGAGGTTAGCCCCACAAACGGCGAGGCTTGCTATTTCAGATGAGGGTGAACATAGTGAGGCGAAAAAAGAAAAAAAAAGGGAAGAAGTACACAGCAAGAAGTACACAGCAAGAACACACACACACACACACACACACACACACACACACACACACACACACACACACACACACACACACACACACACACACACACACACACACACACACACACACACACACACACACACACACACACACACACACACACACACACACACACACACACACACACACACACACACACACACACACACACACACACACACACACACACACACACACACACACACACACACACACACACACACACACACACACACACACACACACACACACACACACACACACACACACACACACACACACACACACACACACACACACACACACACACACACACACACACACACACACACACACACACACACACACACACACACACACACACACACACACACACACACACACACACACACACACACACACACACACACACACACACACACACACACACACACACACACACACACACACACACACACACACACACACACACACACACACACACACACACACACACACACACACACACACACACACACACACACACACACACACACACACACACACACACACACACACACACACACACACACACACACACACACACACACACACACACACACACACACACACACACACACACACACACACACACACACACACACACACACACACACACACACACACACACACACACACACACACACACACACACACACACACACACACACACACACACACACACACACACACACACACACACACACACACACACACACACACACACACACACACACACACACACACACACACACACACACACACACACACACACACACACACACACACACACACACACACACACACACACACACACACACACACACACACACACACACACACACACACACACACACACACACACACACACACACACACACACACACACACACACACACACACACACACACACACACACACACACACACACACACACACACACACACACACACACACACACACACACACACACACACACACACACACACACACACACACACACACACACACACACACACACACACACACACACACACACACACACACACACACACACACACACACACACACACACACACACACACACACACACACACACACACACACACACACACACACACACACACACACACACACACACACACACACACACACACACACACACACACACACACACACACACACACACACACACACACACACACACACACACACACACACACACACACACACACACACACACACACACACACACACACACACACACACACACACACACACACACACACACACACACACACACACACACACACACACACACACACACACACACACACACACACACACACACACACACACACACACACACACACACACACACACACACACACACACACACACACACACACACACACACACACACACACACACACACACACACACACACACACACACACACACACACACACACACACACACACACACACACACACACACACACACACACACACACACACACACACACACACACACACACACACACACACACACACACACACACACACACACACACACACACACACACACACACACACACACACACACACACACACACAC
>NW_027526460.1:112391617-112746679 GCF_048455015.1 Haemaphysalis longicornis
GAACTAAGTCTGTGGCCGACCTTCATTTGAATATACGTAATGGCCGAGCTCAGGAACATAATCGCCCCTGATTTCTATAAATTTTGTTGAACAGCCTGAAGATGCACGACCGCTAACTTTCGTTTGGGAGAATTGTAGGATTCAGAGCTGTTTGCCCTGAAATAAATTTCAAATAGGACTAGGCATAGAGTGCATGCTTGACGAGTATTGAGTTTCACTGGCGCAAACAACGTGACGGCGTACATCCATCAGTATCCACGTGCACTGCGCGGACCAGGCAGCGTGCAGAGCACAACCGGAGTGCAAGGAAAACACAGAAGCCCACGTGGCAAAAGCATTATTTCTGTCGATATGCAGGTATCGACAGAAATAATGCGCGCTGATTGGGAGATGCATTTTTCATCATGTGTGATCTTGTCAAGGGAAGTGCATTGAAGGAAAACGGGGTAAAGTTTGAACGCTTGACTGGGGCATGCGCTGCTCCCGTTAAAGGTGCTACATCGATCTTCTGAACAGCACTCCTGCAGCTCGCTTGAAGGTCATGCTACGCGAGAAAACGTGATGAACCACTACGGGATTGAATGAATCTTCCGTGAAATATTAACAAGGGCTTATTCTATTTCTCTGTGGCTATGCTAAACGTAAAGACATTGACCTCAGCGACGTATATGCCCGGTAGCTGGTTCGCAGCAGCATTTTATTCCTTGAATTGAAACGTGCTGGGGAATCACTCGGACTATGACGGGTACGGCAAGCAGCGCCGTCCCGCGACTTTTAAGAGTGGGAAGTTTCTCGGTGAGTTTCTTCATATACCGCAGTTCCTGCTTCGGTGGTCCCTCTGGGCTAAATGGGAAGGACGTTCGAAAAGCTTCGGCGAAGAATTTAAGGTACAAAGATGTGTTGTGGAACCCAAGTATCGATTACGGCAAAGTACATGCACGTGTATGGTATGTGGTTGCGCCGCTTTCACATCAACTTTTATTAGTTAAGGAAACAGTTCGCGTCGCCTTTCGCTACCCCTTTTTATTGTGATAGCATTAGCACGTTAACTCCCTGCTCATGATGCCATCATTTTAGGCAGGGATTGCATTAAGCGAATTTTCACAGTATCATAGACAGGCACCGCGACTGTCAGAAATAAAATTTGCCCCTATGTTACTCTTTCCGAAAATATCAGAGTCGCAATTTTCACACAAAAACGAAAAAAATTGACCGCGGCTTAGCTCAGATAACCTTGAATATGCAAAGCAAGAACGTAGCGGTTTCGCTTGGTTAACCTTTGATGTAGCTGTATTGCCGACCACGGCTCAAAGCCGTTCGGTCCCGTAAAACGGTCACAGGAGGAGTACGGGCCTTGCTTTTATTCACGGCGAACACGGCGTTCCTCTTCGACGAAAGCAAGACAAGTGCGTTGGACGCGGCGGCGGTGGTCGGCTGCCTAGTCGAGTGCCGAGTGATCAACGTGCCATCTGTGCACCGGTTAGAGAATGATTTCATCATCATCATCATCATCATCATCATCATCATCATCATCATCATCATCATATTCAACCGTGTGACACTAAACTGCATTCGTCTACCAGAATGTGTATGTATAGGCATCCCATTGTTTTTTCGGTCTCTGATTGAGGTGCCCCTTTGTGGAAACCTATTTTGTAAAGTTGACTTTCCTGCAGTGAGGTTGGCTTTTTGGAGTGCTTTTTTTGTGTGACACCGACACAAATTAGACATAGCAAGCTTCGCCTTAAAAAATTGTCTCTTACTACGTTCCTATATCCCGGCCATCCTTCACTGTTGTCATCACCATAATCCACTTCCCGCTATGCTTCGGTATTCGTGCTCGTGAGCAAACGAGTTTTTGGAAACTGGGAAGTAATAACATCAGAGTTAAATTACTGCGGGGAGCGAAAGCTTTGAACGCGTCGCAGTGCATTTGCAGTCGGCCATCTATCTTCTAGAAACATATCTTAAAGAACAGCCATGCGTCAGCTACTTCTCGATGCCCTGACCCGATCTTGTCTTTGGGCAGGAATGAATGGATCGGGATGTGCTGGTGTTCGTTGTGCAGTCGAAACTCGTTATAAAAAAACTGATATAACGAATTATCGGCTATAGCGAATGAAATACGAACTTAGGTTGGGCACGCTTCTTTTTAGTGACACTTATTCTTTTTGTAACGAAACCGAAACCGCGAGAGCTGCACGCGACATCGGCTTTGGCGAAGAAATACTTGGTTCCTGCGGAGCTCGAAAGTCGAAAGCTAGGGTAAAAAGTGAAATAATGAAACGTAGAAGATAAAACAACACTGTAGAAGATAAACATCATGATAAAACGTAGAAGATAAAACATCACGATGGCGTGGAGCGGGTGACACGGCATTGGGGGGTTCTTCACCCGAGCACAGCTCCTGACCACTAGGAGCGCCATGCACCGCCTAAGGGACACTCGCTATAGGACCGCGCCTCCTGAGAAATGAAATTTTTTCTTTACTTTTGGAGGAATTGCGGCTCCTCATTTCAAGAGGAGAGGAGGAATAGTGGAGAGCGGGGTGACAGTCTTGAAGCGCAGGTCCAGATGATAGGCATCAACGTGGCAGGCAATGCTCAGCAGTGCATAGTGGGTGAAAGTGCATGGGTTGGACTAGTGTCACTATAGATAAGGCATGAGAGTATCGGCACTCTTTTCTCCTATTGTCCCATGCCACCGCCGTGATCATTGGTCAGTTCTCATCACGTGACATTTGTTTACAATAAGACGGTTTATGGGCGCCGCCATTTTGTCGTTCAGGCGTTTTGCATCAGTGAACTGGGGTAGTCTCAGCTTGTCCCCCCTACTTTGCGGTTGCGCGCGACTGGCATCGTTCCGAACGCGAATCAGAGATAACGCGTTTCGCAGCATTTCAGTTGCAGAAGTGTGACCGAAGGTGTCATGTTGCTGCGTCCACGGCAACGTTGTTTACAAATGACTTCATCAAAGTTAGCGGTCAGCACGCAAAAGCGGCAATCTGGCAACACTGATAAACACCAAAATGGTCGCCGTTGGTAACTTGCGCGCCTCAATGACGGTTCTCTGTATCTTATCTAGTGACACTAGGTTGGCCATTAATGATTTTGCACTCCCAATGCACAAGAAGTTCTTCGATGCCCTCGGAGTTTTTTTAGCAAGAAAGAGTAGGAATAAGGACGCTTTTTTATTTCACATCGTGTATCGCCTTCCTTTCAGTACGCCCCTTATCACGTGTTCCAACGAGGAGGAATCGACGCACCCATTGAGGGTGTCTGCGGAGAAATTCTCCGGGCCGTCCTAGCATCCATGCGTATGAGGTATGACGCGTTTTGGCTGTGGGCTTCCGTGCATTTGCCGTCAAAAATGCACTTGAAATACTTGAAACACTTGAATTGAAATTGAATTGAAGCAACTGAAATTTCAAGTTTTAAAGACACAAAGGACACAGACGAAAAAAGAAACAAGCACGACAGACAAGGCGCCACTTGCTACTGAGCTTTGCTTTCGAAAAACGTGCCCCTTGATCTTGAACACATGGTGTTAGGCTCTGATCGCCTATGTAGAAAGTCAGCCTCTCTTTTTGTCTCTGATAGAACAATAGATAGATAGTTCGCTTTCTACGGGCGACGAACTTAAACACCAGACTATAGACTGAATACCTCCAGTGTCTATCAGTGTCAGTGCTTCAGCGCTGGGCATACGTGTCTACTCCAACTTCTCTTCATTCTTTCTTTTCTCTTTTTTGCCTATTTTCCCTTTCCCACGTGCAGGATAGCAAACTAGGCTCTAGCCAGGTTAACGTTCCTGCCTTCCTTCTACACCCTTCCTTCCTTAGTTCACTGATCCACCTCACACCCGCCTTCCTGATATAATACCTTTTATAATTTCCAGCTCTGACTTATCGCTGGCCCTGCTCAGAAACTGATTTTCATAAACATTGCAGTGCATTTGCACCGCTTACAGTGTTAGGACATATGAGGCTTTTTTTTTCGAAATGTCGAGATGAGCCAGATCCCGAAACAGAAACTGAGTTGGATAAGACCTAATCTAAAAACGTTGGATAAAACTGTGCTAACAAGAAAAACTCAGCAACGTTCCCCTTAAAAAAGAGGTGGCAAGAAAATAGTTGAGATAACGCCCTGAAAGCGTGTATGCAGATCGTACTTCGTATATAAAATGAGCCAGATACTGCGGCTTCACGGATCAAAATGGGCAAAATCCGTTTGCCCAATGTGAGTTTGCTTTTGGCTTGACTGCTTAGACTGTTTTGTGGGTGGTTCCGGAAGTTTTTTTTTTCTTTTCGGAGCTGGCTTATTATGAATTCAGGCGGCAATTATGAGATCGGCGAAATATCTGACCCCAGGCGTCGGTCGACGACGAAGTGAATGGAAGAAAAGGTCAACGAAATGAACCTGAGAAATGCCAACCAATGATTTCCTTCGGTCTCACCCATCCTTACAAAATGACTATACTTATATTAATTTTTTACTCCCATATTTACCATTTTCGTACTTAACTTAATAGCCGCCGCTTACAAGCACCGGCAAATCTCACCCCCTCCCTCTGTGAGTACGAACCACTTCATTAAGGGGAAAAAGAAAACGTGAGCAGCCTTCTTCTGAAACATTTTGGAAATTCATGGCAAAGCATTGAAGAGCTTGCTTACTTCGTGAGTGCCTTCAGGCTCACCCACGAAAATTAGCCTGGGGAAAAATTCTAAAATAGCTCTAATGGTGCCAAGAGGACTCACCTGTTCGCCTGGTATAGTTCTAGTGTTCTTGTGGCCGTTGTACATTTTTATAGCCTTTTCAACCAAAACTGAACCGCACCAAGCTTGATGGTCAAGTTAAATAAAGCTTTCATAAGACTGCCGCATCAACTTGCGTGTTTCAATTCAATATGAGCCAAATTCAAACTTATCAGCCAAATATTGCTCAAATTCATGACATCATATTTAATCTTTTGCGGCCATAAACTTCCCCTCTCTGACATGTAAAATAGGTCATATAATAGTGTTGATGGCGTTGCATTACGGTCCGGTAACAAACTTCCGCTTGTTTCTCAAATTCGCATTGGTGGATCGGGCTCATTAAAAAAAAAAACGCCTCATGTGGCCCTCAGCATTGTTTTTATTGTGCTATTATGTTTCCGCGCTCTGTCATTGTAGCAATAGCCTGTCAGACCCTGTCTCACTGATGCATATACACTCTGCTGCAGCGCAGGGGAGCTTCATGCGATTCTTTGTTCACTCTTGCTCTTTCTCGTCAATGGTCCATTCCTGCCGACTTGCTGTGTGGGCTTGGTAAAAAAAAACCGTTAAAACAGAATACGTTAAAATGTGAAGCGGGTACACCTATTGGCGCAGCACATCCCTGTTTCAATATCCTGTGAGTGTACTATTATGAGCAGTATGAAAGGGAACACAGGAACGCGTGGCAAACAGCCTCGAAACAGACTCGGAGCGATACGCGGATGGCGCTGTGAAAACCAAAGGGGAAAAGGAGGGCGCTCTTCCACTAACTGTTGGCACTCCCACCACGCTGGCATTCCTACAAAGCAGCAGCTTACGTCATTTCGCCGATAATATGGTATCGTCCGACAGCTGATAAGACGAACGGTGGGAATGGGAACAGTTGTTAGAACAGCATCCCCCTTACCACTTTGTTTCCGACGGCGGCCGCTGCGTATCACTAACAGCTGGGTCTGAGGGTGTTTTCGGCGCGTTCCTGTGTTCCCGTTCATATTGCTCGTAATAGTACGTTGTACACTGACCCTGTGCTTCTTCGTCCTTCCAAGGTAATTGCCACATTGTTGCCCTCCCCTGTGGGCCCGTATTTGTGAGCCCGTATTATCCACAAAAGAGAGAGAAAGATCTTGATTCGCCAACAAAGTGAACCAGTATTCCAGAGTAACTGATTGATCGATTGTATGGTTTAACGCCGCGACGAAACGCAGGCGATGAGGTGCGCCGTAGTGGAGAACTCCGAAATTAATTCTTTAACGTACGCCGAAATCTCGTACAGACGGGCGTTTTTGCTTTTCGCCTCCATTAGAAAAGCGGCCGCCGCGGCCGGGAATCGCAACCACGTCCTCATCCTCAGCAGCGCAACGCCTTAGCTCCTGAGTCACCACGGCGGGTTATTCCAGGGTAACGTAGCATTCTCACAAAGCAGAGACTGGAGTTATCGCCAATGTGGACTCTCTCTCTCTCTCTCTCTCTCTCTCTCTCTCTCTCTCTCTCTCTCTCTCTCTCTCTTACAATGTTTACAATGCAAACATTGCCTCCGAGAGACCATCCATTTTTTCTGTAATTTGCAGTTACAACCTAACGACTGCCCAGGATCCAAAGTGGGGCCTTCGAAAGGAAGATGGAAACTGGACGGGACTCATCGGCATGCTCCAACGAGACGTAAGAATTACTGCCGGATTTGGGCTGTAGTTTACCACAAGGTCACCGATAATGCGCATGGACACAACTCAGCCGGACCGTAGATTTCGCTCTGTGGAAATGTAACCCTGACCTGACTCTGAGGAAATAGCTTTTCATACGTCGCTCTCCTACCTGACTTATCATGCTTCACCACCAAACTTGCTCCCCAATGACGGCGTAATTTAAACCACACCGGCCAGTGCTCATTTACGGCGCAGCTGTCCTATAAGGGGCACCGAAGTTTCAGCTCGCAAAACGCGGCCGTCGGGTCGTAATCAGCTTTTTTCCCCCAGGTTCCCACCGAAAGTTATGCAAAGGAAACAAAACGATTGGACCGACTCAACGGTCCTGTTAACATAATGAAAAAATGCGCTAACAGGACGGGACTGAGGGAAGGAAACACAAAAGTCCCTCAGTCCCGTCCTGTTAGCGCATTTTTTCATTATGTCAAGAGACCAACTAGCCCCCCAGACAGCTTTGATGAGTCCTGCTAACGTTTGCTCCAGTGTCTCTCATTTTCCTTTCATTTAAAAGAGCTGCCAATAAGCTCTTCTTTCGATTCAGCAAGTGATGGCGTACACACTATTCGCTTCTGACACGTAGCGTGCCACAGAGGAAACTTTTGTCACTCGCTTCTCCGTTTCCTGAACATTGTTATAAATCATAAGAAATTTTATGGACGCTTTTCACATTACATGACCAGCGTGAAGGTTCCATAACAGCTATCTACCTTCTATGCTGCGTGTTCTACAGGTCTGTAGCACTGTCTGGCTCAGGAGTCGCGTTCTTTGAGCATTTTCCAAGCTTCCCCAGTACTAAAGGACAACGCTGAACAGCTATGACATTAAAGATTTATCCGTACGCATTCTTGAACCGTTAGTAAAAGGCGATCGTAAGCAGCGGTGATACAGGTGGACAGCGTGTGATTAATTAAATGTCTGACAGATACCATTATTTTTTCCTCGCATGTTCTGGTGTCAACAACGAAAAAGAAAATTGCCAAGCCCGTGTATTCAGCGACAGAGACGTCAGCCCAGAGACGCACACAATTGGTGCTACGCAGTATCCTGTAAGCAAAGTGAAATGTTATGGTTAAAATCGGGAACGTACGCAGATATTTCTGTTTGCCGTCCGCTGTCATTTTTCATTTCCGACCTTTTAACTAATGCTTACGTACACCAACGTGCATAATTAATCAGTTGCGGTTACGATCGATGAATCGGTAAAGTAGCGAACGTTCTTTGAGTTAAGCTTCGTGTGCCGAATAGGTATAGCTGTTATTATATTTTCATTAGGCTGGTCTGTAAATTTTTTTTTCTTTCTTATTACCTAGATGGGATGCTGATCAGTCCTTTTTCCTAATGTTGTGTACGTTCGCCATGGGTTGGCTTTTCGAAAGTTGCTGCTGGCGTCTTTATTTCGTAAATAGCCTAATCTTCCCAGCCATCCCTCCGGGATGTTTCAAAGGCAAAAGAAACAAACAAACAAACAAACAAACAAACAAACAAACAAACAAACAAACAAACAAACAAACAAACAAACAAACAAATAAACAAACAAACAAACAAACAAACAAGCGAACAGACAGACAGACAGACAGACAGACAGACAGACAGACAGACAAACAAACAAACAAACAAACAAACAAACAAACAAACAAACAAACAAACGAACGAACGAACGAACAAACAAACAAACAAACAAACGAACGAACGAACGAATGAACGAAGAAACAAAGAAAGAAAGAAAGAAACAAACAAACAATTAAAAAGAAATGAACGGACGAACGAGCAAAGCAAACAAAAAAATAAAGAAAATTAAATAAATTTCCAAAAATAGTGTTTGAGTCTAAAATTACTGGTGCGGAATCTCAAAAAAGGAAATCATTCTTGATCCGCTCGACGCAACTGTCTGATGAGGGAGCTAGCTCACACAGAAGTTTGATCTTTCTGTGGAACGACACTGTAGAACCACTAGTGTGGCACACCAAGATTTTCCTGACAAGTGCGGTACCTCAAAGCCCATTGAACTAATTTTCTACATGAGTTCTAAGTGCTTTAGCCTTCAGAGGCACTCTTGCCATGTTTTACAGCTGAGCTATTACAAGCTAACTCCCCGCTCCCCCTTTCTCTTTGTGCGTCCATAGACCGGAAAGGCCGCTCCATCTATACCCTCTCCTTACTTCGGCCCAACCTCTTCCTACGGCCACCAGTTCCTCCCCGGTGGTATCTGGCAAGTTGTGCGCCGTCAGTGTTGGTGCATCCTTACACTTTGACGTCGTACATTGCTTAGCGACGTTAGACGGTTTTAGCTTCCCATGCGTACAGAGTCCACGTACGCAAGCGTGCAAAGTACACGTAGCCCACGTGAATGTAGCTTGAAACCCTTTTAGTTACACGTACGCAACGCACTCCGCGCGTAGGGTGTTTTGATGCACGCCCTCTCCGCCAATAGCCGCGCGTTACTGCTAGAGCCAGCTACATAACGCGCACAAATACTGCTGCAGCCACTCGTGACCTCGCGAGCCCGTTGCTATGACCACGACAAATGCTGCTTCGTCAGGCTTAACAGCTGCAAAATCACTCTTCTATCTGAGAAGAAACAAAAGCTGTTTGTCTATTTAGACTTTAGATGAGGGTAAGAATGGGAAAATTGAAGGCGAAATGGACCGCTTAGAACACTATATCGCACCGAGGGATTAGCGACGAAGCGGTTCGAGGGACAGGGCGCCGTTATGTTCGTCAATCCTAGGTACGGAAGCAACGGGAACACCGCAACGTAAAAATTTCAATCTCACGTGCGTCCGTGAGACTCGCGTAGGCCCTCGGCGTTCTGAGCATGCGCACTGGTCACCCGTGAAAGTTTCACGTACACAAAGCTTCTACGTACGTGAAACTCTAATTACGTATTATCGCAGTTGCGTTCCGGCCGAGTTATGGGTAGGACGCATTTTGTGCGCAGCGAGGAGGAGGAGGAGGAATAGCTTTATTGTCAGAGGGGGCATGAATGCCCTGGTGGGGAAGGAGAGGGACACGGAGGGAGGGAATAATCGAAAAGATATCGCTGTTCAAGGTTCCATTACTTGAAATGGTGGATAGCATTTCATAGTCTATGGTTCCGTGAAGATATAGTTCGTAGATTTCGTGAAGAGATAGGTGCTACGTTTATGAGAGGAGCCGGTTCAGGTTATCACACCAACTTGCAGAGACCGCTGGTCAGTGAGGAAAAATAGCGTGCTTTCGAAGAGCGGCGCCGAGAAAAGAAGCGGCAATGAGTTTAAAGGCGCCGAAGGGAGACCACCGACGAAAATCGGGCCGCGAACGCCAAGTGAAAGCGTGATGCCCGTCGGGACCCCGAACACCGCGAGGCGGATAACGCAAGACGTCGGCGTGGATACTCTCCCGCTGAGCGCTTTTCCGGCGCGACGGCGCGGTTTCGGCGGAAGCTTGTGGCCAACCGATTCGGCGTCGATTGTGCGGTGTGTGAGTTGTATGCAGTGGGCCCCCTTGAAATGCATTAACAAGCGACTTTTTCCTCTCCGTTGTTTAGGAAGTGGACCTGAGCCTGTCCGTGCTGAACCCGAGCGACGAGTCGGAGAGGGTGGCGGTCAGCGCGCAGATATTCGTGCCGATCGAGTTGGTCATCCTGGCGGGACGCGTCAGCCGGCACAACGGGAGCATACTGGACACAGTGGGCATCTTCAGCTGGCAGGCACGTATGCACCTATACTTCACATCGCCATGTCAGAAGGATGCGGGGGCGTAACTGCTACTGCTGGGCCGTGCACTCACTCACTCACTCACTCACTCACTCACTCACTCACTCACTCACTCACTCACTCACTCACTCACTCACTCACTCACTCACTCACTCACTCACTCACTCACTCACTCACTCACTCACTCACTCAGCGACTCACTCACTCACTCACTCAGCGACTCACTCACTCACTCAGCGACTCACTCACTCACTCACTCACTCACTCACTCACTCACTCACTCGCTCAGCGACTCAAAAGCTACACCCTTTCCCTGTCAAATAAGATTGCCGGTTCGGCATATTAAGAAGAAAACACGCGTTTCACTTGAAACACAGGATAAGATAGCACAGCGTGGATATGTTAGCGTAGCAATGCTGGCTATCTTATCTTATTATCGCGATGTGGTTGATTTCATCACAAATTAGGAAAATTTTAGCCTACACAATCACTGTTCATCTGCTCGTGCGTATGTATATTCAAGAATGTACGATTTCGGAACCCTTAAGCTGATCCAGCGTTGGTATGAAATTTGCACAAAAAAAAAAAAGCTTGAGTTTTGACGTAAAGGTAAACATCGCGGGGCGGACAGCAGACTACATGTGAAATCATATTAGAAACCCTCTGCTTAGTGATGGAAGAACCATTTGTCGCACGGACAAATGGCCAGTTTTTCAAGTTAAGAACCACAGTTGTTTGAAGAAACCTGTGGTTCTAACAGACCTCGCCGAACAGGGTCAGCGAGTGCTTCCAATACACAATTACAAGCGGCGGACAATGTTAACATAACGATTGTAGACAAATAATTTCAAATACAAAGTAATGTAGTATGCACTACTTTTTTAACGATTTATTTCATGTGAAATCCTTCCGCAATGGAAGATTTAAAAGCTAGTAGTTTAACTGGGATCATTTTACCCCAACGTAGCACAAGGGCCATATTTTGTCTGCAGAGTGGTGGATGGAGACCAAAGATAGGTTAGACACCTTTCAAGGTGTAACCAAGTATTACAGAAACAATAGAAGGGTGATGGCACCGCCTCACCCCGAGATAACTAGGGAGCAAGCATCAATATTCAGACAACTGCAGACCAATTCATTACTGACCCAGGTCATAAGGCGGCATATATCACCAGAACTGTACCCAGACGACACGTGTGTGTTGTGCAACAACGGCAGAGCGACTGCTGCCCATTTATTGTGGGACTTTGAGGTTAGACCAGTAGAGGCTTCAACCAGGACCGACCTCCCGCCGTGGTATCAAGACGTCACGCGAAGTTACAGCAAGGAGGACCAACTTTCAGGTCCAGCAGATCCTGTCGGCTCTCGAACGGCAGCACCAGAGTGAAAGCTGTGGGGCGTCATCCTCCCTCCGGGGAGGGGACGACCACCACCGCAGTGAGTAGCGACGGTGCCCGTCTAGTAGAGTGGCCAAAGGACCGACGAGCGGCTCCATCCGGGCGCAGTGGCAACAGTACGTCTGTTACCGGCATTTAATAAAGTCTTTTTCACTCACTCACTCACTGGTTCAGATTTACTCGTTTATGTTACCCGGGGCATTTTTTTTTTCGTTTTACCATAGATTTAATGCGTTATTTTGCAATTGCTCAGAAGTAGCGTAAGCCAACGAATAGCATCAGGATTCTGAAGGCAAGCTTATTGTTCTTCTGTTGCTGGATTCTGTAGCAACCAAATTCATACATTGGAATTTGTGGTTTGTAGGTAAAATAGCGAATGGCATTTTAAAGCGTCCTTCATTGCCGAAGAACTCCTTTTGCGGCCGCCTGAATCTCCGGACCCGTAAGGTATGTGTCCGCAAGATATAGAAGAAAACCAATATCTGGCATGGTAGACGGTGTATTGTGCATTTAAAAAAAGCACTGACGATTAGTGTACTCCCTAGTGCGAAATTTGTGGGCAGCGCAAACTGCATTCTTTTCGGTCACGGCGCATTTATGCGCCGTGACCGAGAAGAATGCAGCTCGGAGCAGATATATCTGCTGCGTTTCAGGAAGTGATCGCGTGGTCAGAGAACTCATGGCGGTGCGCACTGCTCCGCCGTTACCTCGCAGCGCGCCGCCGAGCACGTTGTTGCAAATCGTCTTTGAACCCCGCGGCCGCAGCTAAAAGCAGCAGGATACCACGGCTCCGCAAGTTTCTTCGCTTTTTTGAAGTCCCACTCGTCGACCTCACCGGACCAGCGGAACGCATACCGGAACCGACCAGGACCATTCTCAACAAATTTGGGATCTTTACCTTCAACGAAACGGACAATACCAGTGATTTTGTCCCGACCGGCATGTGGGTGCGTGCTAGACCTACTAGGCTTAGGACGTGTTCGACAAACCACCGACACCGACAAGCCGGCGCCGCCGCGATAACCACCCAAGTATGGCTCCCAAGTTCCACCAGGACGAAGACGGCTGGAGGCATCCTACATCGCAACGCCCGGTGAGTCCGAAAGAACTGATCAAGGTCATTTTACGGCCCGCCGATGGGCTCAGCCTTGCGTTCGCCAAAGTGAACTACACCACCAGCTATGCCAAACCGCGAGACTCTCACCTGACGAGGCAACTACCTTCACAGTACGTGTCGACCCAAGCAAAAACCTCGCCTTCCTGAACTGCCGAGGCAAACCGACGGCCGAGAAGATAGGAAGTATTTCGTCGATAAGCACCAACTCAGCAACGGGCCGAGTATCCATCTAAACCTCGACCACGCAAGATACCTGCAAGGGAGTAGTTCACAACATCTAACCAGGAACGGACTCAGATTACCTCTTGAAGCACCTCTCCGCCCCAGGTTACACCATCACCTCAGCACGCATGACGGGCAAAACTGGCACCGCAATTATCACCTTTACGGGCACCTATATATCCTCCGTGACGTGATCTACAGCGGAGGCGAATACGGGGCCGTCCACACCAACCCCGAGCGCAATTCTGCCGAAAATGTCTCGCAATGGGGCACAAGGCTGACGTATGTACCAAAACAAGGGAACCACTCTGCTCGAAATGCGGCAAAGGCGGACAAGAAGAACACCACCAAGACTGCCTGACGCAATGCATTAACTGCGGAGGCAACCGCAGCGCGGATGACAAAACCTGCGAGAAGAGAAAAGCTGCGAACAGCGCAGTACGGTGCCAAGCCTACCACAAACGAATAATCCGCCATAGGAACCTCAACACAAAGCAAAACTAACAACCAAAGCAAGAAGAAGCCTAACAACGTGGAAGAAGCCACACACGCTTCGCCGCAAACGAGACCCACAACGGCATCCGATCGCGATCGAAAAGCTCCTCACGGCAACGAAGCTCATCGAGGCCCGGAGCTCCATCCCGATTCCAGGACCTGACCAAGCAACAATATCCAGAAAATGCCGGTCAACCATAGGTGAGCCAGCCACTTCCTGAATCACCACACATACGCACAGCCAAACAAGCTAATAAGTCCTACAGAGATGCAGTTAGGACGCAAACACATGCCCGACGAGAACAGATGCTACCCCGGCCACAAACACTCGCACAACAAAGCTCCCTTCCTCGAAACCACTCATCACCAGTTACGCTCACCGCAACAAACATCTAAAGCGACATGGACACTGAATCTAACGCCGCAATAAATCTCTCTACACCGGGCCCGAAACACAGCAGTCAAGATGATGAAGGAATCCCTAATGGTGGAGTAATCCCACCGTCGGCTCACAGCGACTTTGACCTCAAGATACACTCTCAAGGGCTCCAAAAAGTAGAGGTAAAGGTGGACACCCACCTCACAACACTGGAAGAAATAATATCAGCTATGATGGACAAAGTGCTCGATGCTCTCCTTGAGAGAGGCTTGCACACCTCACCGACATGCTACTCCATTGTTTCGACCACCTACGTTTCGATCACCTACTCAAACAGCAGGCCACCTAACCACCCTCGCAGATCAACCACAACATGGTTAGAGAGTTCAGCTTCATCCAGTGGAACTGTAGGGGTTTCAAAAACAGAAGAAACGCCCTACATCAGTGGATCCAAAACTTACCTAGGAAACCAGACGTACTTCTTCTACAGGAAACTGGAAAACATCCAACCTTGCCAGGTTACTCTGCCTTCCAAACCAGAGACCAATTTGCACTCCTCATTCTCAAGGAACTTTCCGCCAACCTAGAACATGACACAGATACCAGCATCACTATATCAATCCAAACGACCGAAGGACCGCTGCACATCAAAAATGTGTACAGACTTCAACGCCCCACACCGAGCCTGGGGGTACAGCAAAGACAACAAGACGGGACGCAAACTGCTATATGCACTACAGGAAGCAGGATGCACAATCCACAATGAGACCCAGGAATTTATTAGATTGGGCAACTCTGTAGAACGGAACACGAACCCAGACCTTACTATGGCCACATCAAGGACACACGTCAGTTGGACCCATACCCAAGAATATATGGGAAGCGATCACGCAATTATCGCCCTTTCTATCCACACTAAACGAAGAAGATTGAAATGAAAAAAACAACAACAACAAATCACTGAATGGGACATGTATACAAAAGAAAGAGAAGAGCAAAGCCTTCCTGATCTTGACGCTTGGACAGAGGATATTATCAACACAAAAATGAAGCCTACCAAGACCCACACAAACCAAGAAGGAGGACCTTGTGTGTACAAGCACCTAGCCCATTGCTGGGAGGCAAGAAACGCGCTTATCAAGCGCTGAAAAAAATGCAAAACAAATCGCAAGCTCAGAGCAAGGATAGCCAAGCTAAACCAACATATCCAGACGTACTCAGATAAACTCAGAAGAAACAATGGCCGATGGCGTGCGAACAACTTCAGGGAACCCTAAGCACAAGTAAGACATGGCATATCTTGAAAGCCTCCATCGATCCAGAAGCCATCAAGACCATGACTAGGAACAAAATGCAAACGCTAATTCATGAGCACGAAAATCCGCAAAAAAATGCTGAAAGACATACAAAACCTGTATATCCCCTCCGCAACCCAACCAGACTACCGGAACTACTCGGGAACCAACAACAAAGATCTTGATAAGGACTTCACCATGGCCGAACCTAAAATAGCAATCAAGAAGTGCACAGGACACAAAGCGTCAGGCCTACAGCCTACCTAAGAGACCTTGCGAAAAGTGATATGGAATTCCTACTCAGAGAAATAAACTACGTATGGAGAGGAAGCCCACTATACACAAAATGGAAGTTGGGGCACATGATATTCATCCACAAACCAGGCAAACCCCTTAAACTCAGCAACCTATGTCCAATCACGCTGACGTCCAATGTGGGGAAGGTAATGGAAAGGATGGCAAGACTCCAACAGCATCTTGAAGATCAAGAGACGCCACCTCCTAACATGGTTTGCTTCAGGAGCAACCTCTCCACCCAAGATGCTTTACTTCGCATCTGTGAAGATATACACAAAGAACGTAGTCTAGCACAACTGAAAGCAATCCTAGCCATTGACCTGAAGAAGGCGTTTGACCACTGTGGTTGGGAGTGACCTTCACTAAAGCCTACTCCTTCCTCATCGGGATGGCCAGCAGCGCACACTGTGACGCCTGCGGGGCGGAAGAGACTATAGAACATGTGCTGTGTCGCTGCCCCGAATACTCGTCGGAGAGGAGCGTGCTTGCCACCGCGCTGAGCCGATTGGACAATCGACCATTTACGGTGGAAACTATTTTAAGTCATCGGTCTTCACCATCGACGTCGCAGAAGGCGACGAAAGCCCTTTTACGTTTCCTGAGTGAAACGAACTTGCTTGAAAGACTATAGTGCCCGAAACGGGACTAGAGTGCGCGCTTTCCCACTCCTATCTCTTCCTCTTCTCCCCCCCTTTTTATTCCCTGAACCCCATTCCCCCAGTGCAGGGTAGCAAACCGGGCTCTACACCTGGTTGGCCTCCCGGCCTTTCCGTTCTTTTTTTTTTTCTTCTTGACCACAGTGATCACGACGCTATGCTCGAAGAACTGGGGAACACTAATTGTGGATGCAGAATGTATAACTATGTAAGAAATTTCCCACAAGACAGGCAACTCACCATCGGCATTGGCGACTCACTGTTCCCTTCTTTCACCCAGAAGAAGGCATACCCCAAGGGTCTGTACTTTCAGCAACACTATTTATCCTTGCCATGCTGAAGGTCCGCAGAGAATTATGCAAGATTCCGGACATAAAATTCTCCCTTTACGAAGTTGATATAACACTTTGGATCAATAAGGGAAGTCCAGGTCACATCCAAGACACCCTACAATTGGCCCTGAATGCACTAGGAAGAGCTGCCCACAACATAGGATTAGAATGCTCCACAGAGAAAACGGAACTCTTAGTAGTGCACAATCCTCGATGGAAGCCCCCCACCATGCACCTAAGCCACGAAAACCACGACACCCCAAGCCCTCCAGAAGAATTTTGGGCCTCCCCATACAAAGTGGCGGTGGAGGATGCAGAGCTGTGAGCCAAATCATACAGCAGTGTGAGCAGACCTTACACATGATGAGAAGAGTGTCAAACAGAAATAAAAGGCTCAAGGAAGGAGACTTAATCCGCCTCAGGGACGGACGCCCTCATTACCACCCGCATCAGATATCAAGCCCCTTGAATAAACCTTACCAAAACATTCGAAAATCGGCTGGATACACTAACCAGGAAAGCAACTAACCTAGGAATCCCCTTCAGCGCCAGCACAACGAAGCTTCTCAACACAGGGACTCTCCATACCACCGAAGAAATTATAACCACACACCGTCACAACCAACTAGTATGGCTAACCAGCACTCACTCGGCACGAGCTATACTCACAGAACTCGGATACCAACAAAGCCCACCCAGGTCGGTACAACCCCATCAAGCAAGACATCCTGAAGCACATACAGGTGGCACCCACCCCACGGCACATGGACAAAGAAAGGAATTCATCTCGACGACAAATTAGGGCGGCATTTTACTCAAAGAAGGTTGTGAGAGATCCCCACCAAAAACGCATATTCACGGACGCAGCCATGAAATGACCTATGTGTAGAATAGCGTATACAAACCTCAAAGAGGGCGAATGCTCGATGCACACCAGCTGTACCACTCCGGAAGAAGCTGAAATGCTGGCCATAGCACTCGCAATAGGCCGAACGACGATGCCCACCACGCTTACAAATATCTACACGGACTCCAAGAAGGCATGTCACCTGCTTGCAAGCGGAATCACCTTTCCATCTGGACTGCAACTTTCAGCCACAGTAAAAGGACAGTCCAGAATTCACTGGGTACCTGGGCACATGGGATTAGCTGGGAACAAACTAGCCAAACAACTCGCCCGTGAAGCACTCATGTGGGCTCCCGCTGAACATGTATGTACCCTGAAATCCCACCCCCAACGTCGTATCAAATTGAGACAGTACCTCCACGACAGGATGGAGTATCGCCCCCCCCCCATCCTTTCTTGGATAGACAAGAACAAACACTACTCAGACAAGCACAAACACACTACAAACACCGGCATGGTTACACCGCCTAAAGCATGGGATCACCAGCCCCCCCCCCCCCTCCCCCCCCCCCCTCCTTCCGCCAGTGCAGCCACTGCAACGCCACACTTAACCAAGAACATATATTGTGGGAACGCACTAACACCTCAGCACTCAGAACACTGCACCCTCCACTAGTGCACCAAGGTTAGGTTCGGCACGTTAAACCCCAAATTCTTATTTTCCGGTATGTCGATCCTCAACGCTTCCTGGACAGAAAGTACAAAGACATACTATTATAACCAAAAATGTTGCTAAATAGAGGCTGGATTGACAGCACTGCTATAAAAGAAAGCAGAACAGACTACGCAGTGTGTTCCACAGTGATTTGTTACACCAGCAATATCAAGAGTGACGAAATTAGAGTGTGTGGAGGAGTATAGCACAGTCTTATGACTGCACTGGCTGAGTGACTGGTCAGCGGAGCTGCAAGAGGCGCGTTTACATTGCAGGTGTGGGCTTGCTTCTTCGCCGCCATACTCGCCTCAGCATTCCTCGTCGCTTCCAGTGCGCACGCCCGCCGAGTCTGGGCGCAGGCATCAGGCGGAAGGGGGTCCTGGACTTCCGATTTTTACGAGGCTTGCTGGAAACTGATTGGTAATTCCGTCTGTGAAGGTGAGTCTGCCTTTCTTCGAGTGAGACGAGCAACCATATATGTTATTTATGCAGCGATTAGTACTGTCTACAACTCTTCCCCACGAAGTGCATCAGGAGAGCAGTGATGGTGATCCCCAGTGCTTCCTAAACTAGCGTTTGTGCCCCTCTAGCTGTCCATTGGCTTTCTGCACAGTACAGGAAAGTGACGAAAGCATTAAATGCATCCTCACGGCTTTATCCCAATTTAAGCAGACGTCGAAGCGTTTGGTTTCCACTGTCATGTTTTCGCACAGTGCGGGATATAGACTGAAATAAGCGCTTTACTTTTTGAATAGTTGAGATGGAGAGAAAAACCTCAGCGGAAGGAATAGGGTAAAACAGGAACAGAGGCAGAATACTACCGCTTTCGCTTTGACATCTGCTTTTATTGCTTTAGGTTCGTTTTTCCAGCATGCTCCAGCAGTGCTGACAGTACTTTAGGTACAAAAGTTCTGCTTCGGTTCGTACGAGACTGAACTGGAAAAAATCTCTCTAGATCATTGCCTGCGAAAGTGTCTCACCATATGTGCTCTTTCGCGCTGTGGTGTTCATCTATTTATTTTTCTTGCGTTGGTGTTCATACGTTTTTTTTGGACGCGCTTACTTTGCATTTGTTTACATTAACGATTTTCTTTCCAAACTATTTTTTTATGTCCGAACTCTGCTAGCAGCATTGCCTTGTTTCTCGTTTTTAACGTTTCTTGTTTGTCTTCTTCCTGCCGTGCCCATAGTGTCTAATACTCGGAGCAATACTTCTTTCCCCGTTGTCTAATATACACCGCTCATCATTGTAGTCATCCCCCCTATGGCGTAGGAAGCCTTGTCACTAGCAGGGCTGACCACACCAGTTCACATTAAAGAGCTCTGTCTCTCTCCCCAAGGATGCGTGGCCAAATGTGATGTGTTTCACGCAGCCTCCTCCAAGGGCCCCACCAGTGGTCCAGCTCGAATGGTGTCGGGGGCCTTTTGGATGCTGGTGATCGTGATGACCACGTCGTTCGCTGGACAGATGAAAGCGTCTATGATGGTCAAAAAGGAGGCCGACCGGGTGGACTCTATCGAGGACATTGCTCGGAGGCCGACGCTGAAGCCGTACATTCCACTCGGAAGTGCTGTGGAGTCTTCAATTAGGGTGAGTTCAAACCGTGGGATGCGACGCCAGTTACGCAACTGCACTGCAGCTGCTTCCCGGCGGCTCGACACACTTCTTCACGCACGCAAGAAATCGCGACTACTCTCGAACGATGCAGATGTAAAACTGCAGACGTCCACCCCTACACCCGGAAAGGGTTCATGGGAGCTAGTCGCTACGTTCGATGTTTACTGGAATTTTTTTTTCTATGGGACAGGTTTCTCGGCCGAGTACCTGATAGCAGCAACTGTTGACGCCCTGTGTTTGCATAAAAATGTATAGTCAAATTTAACACATTTAATCCTTACAATAGAGTACATATAGATGAATGGTGGAGGGAAGTTAAAAAGAAACTGTGGGGTATTCCTCTGTCATAGTAATCGGTAAAAGACGAAAGTGAAATGTGCAGCGAAATGTGCAGCTGAGCATGGTTTGCGGGTCGGCGGCTGTCTTGTGGGTGTGCTTCACAAGTAACGTCCTGCTAAGGGTTGCTTCGACAAAGGTGTAGTGGCGTCCTTTCCGTGACGGATATGATGTCAGTGAAATCTTGGTGCATGCCGGCATAAAACACTTTCGTGTTACATTATAAAACCCGGAAACGAACAACCCTATGTATAACGTACTGTTTAATACTAAAGGTTGCTTCCCTACAAGAATACTATGCGTGCAGGGGTGCACACTTTACAGGCCGCTTGCTTTGTTGTACTGGCGTCACTTCCGGGATGAATATGACGTCAGCGAAATCTTGGTGAATCAGGGAATAAAACACTTTCATGTTAAAATGAAAAACCTATACTTATAAAAAGAAGTGCCCGACTGACTGACTGACTGACTGACTCATCAACGCCCAGCCAAAACTGTTCGACCTAAAGACTTGAAATTTCACGAGTTTATTTGCGTCATTGAGTAGGTGCTCACAAAGGCGGGTTTTTAAGAAATTGCCCTCCTAATCGAAGAAAAGGGCGAAATTGTGGTTTCCCGAATTCGTGATTTTCTCCGTCACCCCTTCAAATATCGAAGCGCTTTTTGCTGATATAAGTAGCCCCTAGGAATACCTAAAAAGTAGTTTTTGGATTTCGCCCTAACCTACACCATCGTCATCTGTTCGCCATCTGTTGACACCTTCGGCAACTACGCGTCTCGCGTAGGAGCAGGTGTCATATATCATAAATGTAAAAGAGAAGATGTACCAGTAAAAATAGCAAGGGTTAGCCCTCGGCATCTGCTGGGACTTCCTGCAACCTCGCGCCTCCCCTAGGGGGCCCATGTTGCTTATGATAAAACTGTACCGATGAGCATCGTTCATATCTTCTCAGATAGCACTTCCTACGAGGAAGAATACCCCTCACCCAGCCGGCCACCTTCATGTGTTCCCAGCGCAATCTCCTGCCGAATTCAAGTTGTGTTTGTAACCTAGCACTCTTCCTCATATCATATTAGGAGTGCAAGCAAACCAAGCTCCTCCTCCTTCCATCCACTTTTCCAAACCTTGAGCTGTGAGAGAACCTGGTGACTAACAGCGATCTGGATGTCCAGGCAATACTTCCTCCAGAGCGAAGGCTGCCCCCTCATCACATGGCTTTCTGAAATTGGGAACTACTCCCACTTCGCCGCCTCAATAAAACCTTTTTCCCTCACTGACTCATTCGCTCAAACGCGCCATCTTGGTGCAATTTGTTTAGCGATAGTTGGAGTAAAACACGAGTACCAGACGTTTCACATTACCACGACGCACCTGCAGTAGGAGCCTATGTATTGACAGCAGGCAGGCGCTCCCGAGTGTGTACCAATTCCCAATGAAGTAGCCTAATATGGCGACAAACAAATACCAATTGCTATCCTTAATATAATGGCCCACCCGGGCACCGCCGGGTACTACCGCTAGTAAATAATAAAGAATACCGGGCCCCCTCCACTAAAATAAAACCTGCGGAGGGGCGAAGCATGCAGTGTATAAGTGTATTCTTGGAGCCTTGGTGTTTTTGCCAACGTAGATGAAACCGTTTGGGGGTAGAGGTATACAGCTTTGCTGTGAAAGTCTATTTTGTTTGAAGCACGAAGCTCTATAGCATGAGGCGTAAACGAGTGTCCCGGTGTTTTTTTAGTACTCGTACGAAGTGCTCCAGCGCGAGGAGTAAATGAGTTTCCCGGAGTTTTAGTACCATGACTGCATACGACGACGATTACGACGACCACGACGATAGGAGACACCAACAGCCCGAGCCCCTACGGGCTTCCCCCCTAAAATTTAGCTAAGGAAATCGAACATGTATTGCACTGAACAAGGCGAGAGAGACCTCAGCCAGGTCTAATTGTGTAATCGAGACTACCACGTTGTCACAACAACAGTTTAAAATCATCCCGTGAAATCGGACTTGGCTTGTAGCAGCCTTGGTTCTGGGCAGAAGCTTGGAGGATGTCTGCGACGTCGTTAGGCCTAGCACTGGCGTGCTCCGTCCTTCGCGTCATGGCTGGGGTCGGGTAACGACTACGGTTAAATTAGCCTGTACGCTTGAATAAGCTGCGAATTCATCGGAACAGCCTTCACATGAGTCTTGTTGGATCGAGTTAGCCTGCTTTTCACTTGCGTCTCTGCTCGGGAGCGCCATGGGGCGCTACAACATTGGTGGTACTCGCCCTATAGCCTGTGAAATCTAACACAAGCCTGGCTCTCCGAGGTAGAAAACAGCCACGAATTGGCTGAATATGCGCTCATGGGGCAGTTCTCCGATGCAAGAAGACTAGCTGACGACGATGGTGACGTCGGTTTGGATCCAGGAGGAAGACGAATTTAAAGCATCTTGGATCAAACCCATGAAGCCCGTACGGAACACATCCACTTATACACAGAATGGGAAGCCAATCATGAGAATAGAACTACCTTTCGCCGACAGTCGTAATGATAACCAGCCGTTCTCAGAAACCGTAATTAGCATAGCTACACTAAAAAATATGTTTAGCTTTGTTTAGGTGGCTACGTTCACGTGAACTTTATGTTAATAATAATGTTGTGGGCATTTTTTTGTTGTTGTTGTTTGGTTTTCTAAAATTCATTACATTCTGTAATGCCTTTGGCTCTGGAAGCATAATGAGTGAGGAAGACAACCCGTGGTGGCTCAGTGCCTAAGGGGTTGAGCTGCTGAGCACATGGACGCGGAATCGATCACGGCCGCGATGGCTGCTTTTTTGATGGAGCCGAAAAGCGAAAACGCCCGTGTGTCGAGATTTCGGCACGCGGTAAAGATTCCCATGGCGTCGAAATTAATCCGAAGCCCTCCACTACGGCGCGTTTCATCGCCCAGGTGTAGTTCGGGTGTATTAAACCCGCAATTTTTTTTTTAGAAAATAGAATGAGCGCGGAATTTCTTTCCGCGCCTCATTCGCAGGACTCCCGAGATCCGGCGTACCGGCTGGTGTGGAGAATGGCGCAGCGGCACTCATCCGTGCTACCAGTGCAACGCATCCTGACACCTTCAGCGATCCGGGAAGCCATGCGCTCCGAGGCGGTGCTGATCTCGAGTCGGGCATCCCACGCGCAGCAGGGCGAGCGGGCCTGCGCCGCCAACGACAGGCGAGGGGAACTCTATGTGGGCCGCACGCCGTGTTACACTTACAACTCGGCCCTGTTCCTGAACAGGCGGCTGCCACAGCGGCTGCGCCGAGAGATCCACGACAGGTGCGTTTTGTGAGGGTGACCACCGCCAGCTGAAGAGTACAGGCAGGTTTTGCGCCGTCCGACGCGCGTGCCTAAAACGAAGGGGAAGCACTCAGTACGCCCTCACAATATATAAGCAAGAACCCATTTAAAAAAAAAGAACCCCAATGAAGAGCATACAGGGCTTGAGTAAAACACGTTGTTTGGCAAGTGGGTGCATGCTTGTCCAAGTCAAAATCAAACCAAATCAAAGTTTATTAATGTTATGAAAGTAATACAGAAAGAGACCACAAAGTGAAGCACTGCCGAGGTGACTTGGAGGATTCCGCGCAGCACAAACAAATACGGGGTCACGGAGCTGCAGTGATTACCCCGGTAGCGATCACACTTCCTGTTCTCAGGCACGAATAATGACAATAGAAATAAAAGAGAAATATAGAAGAGTTGCGTGCTCACAGGCATTTGGGCAGTATGCATATACTGAATTAATGTGTCGATGCGAGCTAGTTGGTACTTCATCATGGGAACAGGTTAAGCGCCAGGCACAACTGGAGGAACAACTGGACGCCTCTTTCCTGTCTGGTTTACTTCCTCCAGTTGTGCCTGGCGCTTAACCTGTTCCCATGATGAAGTATGCATATGATTGCTGCTGAGAAGTAGATGGGATAATGGGTCTTCGGGAAGCATTCTGAGGTCATAATCTGTATGTTGCATTTCTCAGTAAACTAAAGATAATAAACAAGCAGTTATGATCCTAAATGTTTGGCAGGGACACATTGTAAGAAAGCTCAAGTCAGGCCGAAGAGCCACAAAAAGAAGGACGGGGGAAACCCTTGGGGACAGGCAAGCAGCGTTGTGGATTATGAAACAAACCAGTATAGGAGGCAACCGAACTTCGATTCGGGGACAGAAGCAGACTTGCGACTACCGTCTCGTGCGGAGTACCGACGAGTTTACGAGTACAACCCAGCCCCCAATTACAGAACAGCTACCGAGACAAGGTATTATAAATATAGGCGAACAAAACTCCGTGTACATATGAAGTCAGAAATTTCGCTTAAAAAGAATTCATCTGAATGACGAAAGGGAGGACGAGTTAAAAGTACGAGTACACATTGGCCTCCAATGACAATCAACATTGTCGTTACTGTGATTATGATTAATATTATTATTGTGAAGATGGTGACGAGAAACGACATTGATTCATCCGAGCGCTTCTGTAAACGGCGGATCAGTGACGGTCTGTGGCAGCGTGGGTCTGATGGGAGGAATGTGCACCCTATCCCACCCCAAGCTCAGCAGCGACAACTTCACATTTTGAGTTAGTTTTCAATGTTTACGTAGAATTGTCCCCACTCTGTACCGAAATCCAGACGTTAAGGAAGTCAGCGCGCACGCTTGTTTTTTTTTTTTTTATATTGCGTCATTTTGCCACAGGGCATAAGTAGCAAAGAAACAATGGACAAAACAGGAGAGAAGTACGACACAGGAGAAACACAACGATGCGGGGCACTGCAGGAAACTATACAGTCCAGTTTCCGAAATGATTTTTCGTACCGGGTGGTGCACACGTAAAGGTACGAGACCGACACAAAAAGGAATATGCACACGGCGCTTCCATGTGCTGCCGTTCCGTTTACATTCTATGCTTTACGCTACAATCGGCTATGACTGCAAGATTAGCCTTTGTCCGGTAACATTTTATCGCAGTGAATGCTTTATAGACACCGTCATTAAGGGCGCCGGGCAAGAGTTCGCACTCCCTGTTGAATCCAGAAAAAAATGGTCGGAGCACTGCTCTACTTGAGGGATGAAACCATTGAGGAAAACAAGCCTCTTTTTCCTTCCGAAGGGCAGAAGTCTCGCGACAGGGACTTTTGCAACTACTTTTGTTTCAGTAGATGGAATTCTTCGCTTAAACAGGCTGACATGTTTATTTTTTTTTTTATTTTTTTTTAATAAATGAGCTTCACCTATATCTCGAGTCTTCTAGCTTCGGAAAGGTTAAGGTTGTCTCTTATGGCCTACACCAGAAATTGTGACTGTCTTATAGCATCCACTCTCACGTGGACCTTGATTCACGTGACCTGTTAAAAACTGTCGCCAGTAACGTGCCACGTACGTGAAGGCAATCAGAAGCACTTAAAACTCTTTCGTACAAGAAGCAGGCTTAATGACTCAATGGATTATTGCATTGTTATGTCCGCGCAGTCAGTGACAAGCTGACGCACGGGCACACTTTTGAGCGCAGCTTTTTTTGACTGGACTGAAGCGCGGTCCCAAAGCGTCTCCCCGTGCATTGTCCATCTCCTCGTGGAGTCGGGAGCGGCGACGGCGAGGGAAAGGGCCCCTTTGCGGGGGACACTAATTGGCGCGCTGTCGGGAGGCGCCGACACAAAAATGCGCTTCCGCTGGGGAGCGCAAACACAACATACATAAAAAAATTGATGCTTCCAGCTGTCGCATTCAAAATTCGCGCTTTTGAATGCGCCTTCTTACTGCTGGACTATTTTTCGTGCAGCTAAGGTCAAACGTTTCCCTGCGCATTTACACCCCATTTCCACCTCATCGAAGAAAGACGAGGGGAGGCGTTTACGGGGAATCTGCGCACGCCCTTACATTTTTGGCCCCCTCAGGGATTTGATTTTGATTATAATCTTTAACGGGCACCCACAGTGGCAGGTACGAGTGTGACGACACCGTGGTTAAACCATATGAACACATTTTGTGGGGGAATTAGACGCTGTTACTCGGGCATAGGGCTCGTTCAACACCACCTGAATAGGCGGGAGCGCCACGCAGTTGTAGAAATTATGCACTCACGCATCGTTACTGCGCGTGAGATGCGATACATATAAGTACACGGAGATGCGCACATAAAAAATCAGGTCTACTTTATAATAGAACCTCACTGTCCATGGCAACAGTATATGGAGCAGAATGGCGGTCTCGCTTACGAGCACTTTGCGGTACTGTCCCACGTTGGAATGACGCCTGAACTACAATTGTTGCTGTGCATTGCATCCCTTGATTTTTAAACAAAAGATTTCAAGGCCGGTATTTGGTAACATTTAGAACGTGGCACCTACGATTCTTGCCGAATGCACTATTACGATCCTAGATCCCAGCCCATCGACAAAAAAAAAAAAAAACAATGAAAAATGTGAAAAAATCTCGGTGTTTAGCGTGGTGAACCTGCACCTGGGCTATGGGGCGGCTGTAATGGAGGTCGCGAGATTAATTCTGACCACCTGGGAATCATTAACATGCACCGAAATCTTGACACGAGCGAGTTTTTCTTCTTGCCTTCATCTGAAAAGCGACCACCGCGGCCGAGATCGAACTCGCGTATTTCAGCTCAGCAGCCCCACGTCTTAGCCACTGCGGCTGGTAATAAAGTGTTGTGTGTCTAATAAATGGCCAATATGAGATGCCTTTACTACGCTATTTGGAAAAATGGTCGCACCAATCCCTCAGCAATTGAGACCCAGATTTGAAACGTTCCTACGCTGTGTGGTGCTGCTTGTCGGGTCGCGTATAGCTTCGCAAGGCTTGCTTTTTTCGCACGTTATTATGCAGCAGCGCAGAGCCTAAACACGACTCTCGTCTGAGTCCCAAATTATTATTAATGTGCGTACAGAATGTTTTCGAAGTACCAGACCCACATTCATCCAGTTCCTCAAACTACAGCCTGCAGTCGAAGTAGAGATCACGCTGGAGCCTTATGTCTAGCATAATTAGCGTTTTTTTTTTTGGCGGCATTTTGGTCTGCTGCCTCACGCACCATAACAATGGTAAAACTAGCTTCGGGTACGACAGACCTTAGTGGCAGGGATGCGAGGTTCTCACACAGCAACCAGTCAAATTTTCCAGCCACCATAGCCCAAAAGTACCCAAATGCCGACCCACAAAAATAGCCCAAATAGCTAAATGAGAAAAGTTCATACGATTCATTTCAAACGTTTATTCAGACGTATGCTATTTGTCAGATGTTAGACTTGAGCTAGACGTTCACAGAATGAGTGCAATACAAAAAATCACTCTTTGGAACAAAAAAAACTCCCCCCACCTCCCCGAAGGGGATCGTGCGGAAATGCGAATGCATTGGGTGTACCGATGAGTGCGCTGCGGCAAGCAGTAACGGAGAGAGGCGTGCGCTCCACTGCATTTATATACATTTTCCGAGCGCAGCGAGCGGAGAGAGGGTACGCGGAGAGGAGAGAGAGACCCGCGCAACACGCCCGCCCCGCGCGCGAGCTCTCTCTCCCGCCGAGCTCCGCGATGCGAGCGCCCTCACACGCCCGAGCGCGCTCCTCCTCTCCACTCACTCTCCGCTACTCCGCCCGAGCTCCGCGATGCGAGCGCCCTCACACGCCCGAGCGCGCTCCTCCTCTCCCGTTGCCCCCCGCTACTCCCGCCCGAGCTACCACCTGCTCCGGTTGCTAGGCGCGCCACAGCTGTTGCTAGGGGCGAGGAGGAATGCGGAGAGATAACACCTGCGGGCGCACGCCGACGGAGCACGACAACCCCCGACTAAGAAATGCATTCGCATTTACGACGACGACGACGACGAAGGCAGAACTACGAGGCGCGCGCTCACGTGCGCTCGCGCTGGAGGAATGCAGGCGCACGCCGGCCAACGGAGCAAGACAACCCCCGGCTAATAAATGCATTCGCATTTAAAACCGCTGCACCTGAGTATATAGCGGTGGTGTTGAACTGCTCCAAAAAGATATCTGACGGTGTGAAGTCCTTACAGCACTTATCGTTTCTCGTGACTCCAAACTTACATGAAGGATGTTCTCGAACGTATCTATCGACACTGTTTCGCAAGTATGTCTTCGTTAGAGTTACATGACTAAAACCTCGTTCCCTTGAAACTGGCAGTGCAACAAGTGAACTGGAAACATTCGCGCACCAGCGCTGTTTTTGGCGCCCAGTAAAGTCTTCCAAAAAATGGTGACGGAGTCGTCACGGACACGGAGGTAATCAAGGCTACATTGCAGCAAGCAATATTCTCGCTCCATTAAAGAAATGTTTGACGCCGGAATCAACTTCCAGAAAGCTTTAAACAGAGTATCGAAGGGAAAGTTATTCATGTTGTTGCAGGACAAAAAATGGAGGTCGCCTAGCAGTTTCAGATTGGATGGAAGGCGCTTCAAGGTAGTTTTCACAAATGCGATCACAAATGAACGTCACTGCTTAAGAATGGTAGTCTTCTTGTCCTAGGAAAACTTTCCCAAGGCGTCACGAAAAACACTTGGCAGTTGGCAGGGTCGAACATGCATTAAGTGGCTGTAAGGTATAATCTCTCTCTCGCTCTTGTACGAGCCTGTTAGGGAACGTTTCTTTTCAAGTTATTGCCTACACCGCAGATTTATGTCACCCACGTGGCCTCCTAAATTGCAGTGTCCTGCAACTCGGCTCCCTTCGGCACTGTCAATGTTTGAGAGAGAACAAATGTCCGGACGTTTTTAGCTTGCTGCTCAGCGCAGTAGCTGTTATCAATAAATTAAAACTTCACATCTTCTTAAGTTTCTTTCTATTTAATTTAAACTGTAAAATTGCTATGACTAGAGTGTGAAATTGGGATTGATTCGTTTATTTTTTTTGTGTGTGAGCCAGCCTAAAAGTAGCATTTTGTCTACATCTTTCGGATGTCTCAAGAAAAAACACAGAATAGCCCAGAAATAGCCAAATAGCCAACCAACAATTTTTCCCTCCAACCATAAAAACAAGTAGCCCAATTTGGCTATTTATTGCTCACTCAGTCTGGCATCCCTGCTTAGTGGTGTGGCAAAAGTGGAGCGCGGGCTTCATACAACCGAGCAAGGTTGTATGAAGCCTCCTCTCCACTCACCCCTAGCAGGACCCTTTCGGAAGTTTCCATTACCATGTTCTCACCCTCTCAACCTTGTTCCACTCATCAAGTGACCTTGACCTTTTTGTATTGGTACTGTAGGACCAGAGAGCCATCGCTACAACGTGCGGACCTGGTACATTAAAACGTCATTACATGCCCCGTAAAAGCATTCGCCGCTTTTCGTTTGCCTGTAACGGTCGTCTTCCCTTCTCCAACCCGGTGCAGGATCGTTCGCCTGCTTGAGGGCGGCCTCATCCAGAAATGGTGGCGGGAGTCGTCGGGCCACTGGGAAGGCTGCGGCCAGGCGCACTCCGGCGACACGCTCTCCTTCGAGGACCTCGAAGGAATCTTCATGCTGGTCTGCGCAAGTCTCGCCCTGGCCGCCGGCTGCCTGCTGCTGGAAATCGCCCACTTCCACGTCCGCAAGATGATGCGCGTCAAGCGGCGGCGGTTACGCGCCCGATCCGAGCTTGAAGTTAAGCCTAATGTGCGGTGACTTGCTAACATGACAGACCCTCACAAAATACCTCTAAAGCTTTTTCGCAATGCTCACCAGCTAACACGGTGGTGCACGTCATTAGCTGTAGCTATACTGCGCTAAAGGAGAGAGGTGTGTCGTCCGGGGCCAGTAGAGGAAGTCCAGTTTGCAATGAGATCTGATGAGAAACTCATACGGTGTCCGGCGACCCTGGCGACGGCTGCTTTCCGGTCGGTTAAAGATGTTTTGTTTGTTACATATGCAGTAACCCCTTGTTAACCGGAAGTTGTAAAATTGCGAAATCCTCTGGAAATTTAGAAATAAGCGGAGTTTCGAGTTAAGAGAAATGCCCAAAATTTGTGGCCAGGTCACTGAATTAAGAGCTGATTGTAATAGCAGTTCCACTGCGCAGGTGAATTTTCGTAATAAAGGCAAAGCAATTCACACGAAAACCAATTTTTTATTATTGTGGAACAAAGGACTGCGCCATGCTCGCCTGCTTCGCGCTCGCATTTCATTCTTAAAAACGTTCTCGACATGCCCAATGCATTTCCTCAATTGTCGGTCGCCACCGCTACATTCTACCTTGTTGAGAAGCAGGCGCAGTATCTTTCTTGTTTCTGCCCTTGTAGGAGCCTTTAGAGGCTCGTCGTCATCCGCATGATCAGCTGCGTCGTCCACGGCTATGTCGACGATGTAAGCGGCGGACAGCATCATCCCGGTAACGAGGACGTCGGCCTCGGGCAGCACGTACTAGGCGTGAATTTGCTATTTACGACTGTGCTCCACAGCTTAGTAGTGGGAGCGAAGCAATCGAACGGACACCATATCAGCTGCTTGTACCGAAATTTTGCATCTGTCCTCTCTGTCAATATTTTGAGATATCTGTGGTCCCCCGGAAAAACGTTTCGAGGTAAAGGGGGCCAGATGCATAGAGCCTATGGGAGGTAGAAACACTGCGAGAAAATGTTTCCACTTAACCAAATTACAGTTAACGAAGGATTACTGTATCTTCATTTATTGCTGCAAGCAGTCTCATTTCTCTGTTCTACAACATTACGTTTTACAACATCACTTTTGTAACCCGGTGCTTATAAAAAAATTGTAGGTGGCGCTGGCTGCAACAGGAATTTGCCGGGGCACTATGTAACTTTTTAAGCAGTGACCGCGCTCTCTATTGGTTCCCTCCCAGTACGAGACACCTCCACCCACCTTTAGAACGTTGTACCGCAGCAGCAGCCGAAACACCCTCTCCTTCTTCCTCATGGTACGTGATACTAAGGCATAAACACTTGTAATGCTTTTTCCAATGAACTGAACGTGAGAGTTCGAGGCAGAGGGCTTGTTTTCTATGGCCAGGAGCTGCCATGATGGGGAAGATAGGGAGTTGGCTTTTAGGGAAAACAAGTTGCGGAGTTTTTTAAAGGCGTGTGTGTGTCAAGGAACTACTCGGAAAAGTTTTTTTGTCCCTGCTGAGCTAATAAGCAGCCGAAAACTGATTCCTGGAACTCGTGGGGAAAAAAGTCGACTTTTACGCCATCTGGGGATCATTGCGCCGAGCAAAAATAAAAAAAGCATCCACGGATAAAGCTACAGAACTCTTTACCACCGTCTTTCTTATGAGGCTTCTACGGAATGCTCTTCGATGGTTAAGAAGTTATGAGTAATAAATTGGATGCCACAACGTATGGAAAGCAAGAAATTGCACCCGAGAAAAAAAAGTTGGGAAACACAGGATAACGGGATGATTAGTGGCGATCAAGCCATAAAATGCAGTGTGACTTAGAGCTTTTGGTACCCCGTGGGACAAATAGTTCCAGCGTGACATGCACGTGCGAAGCCCAATCGAAAGTGACGGACTACTTTTTTTGTTTTATTTTTTTTTCTTTGGTCTCCCCCGACCAGATACAATTGATTGAAGGGTATCTGCACACTCGTCAAATTTCTTTCTAGCCTACATTTGTTTTGCGGAGCAACAGAATATGTATGCTCCCTTGTTCGCTGTCCTATCAGTCTTATCACGCTGTCGTTTTTATGGCGTGATTTATCAGAGCCCCCCCCCCACCTCAAGAATCGTCTGTTACAGCAGGCGCATCCCTTGCTTGCGAAGTGTTTGGTGAAATTTTCATTGTCTGCGACATTTTATCTCCCCACTATTCACCAAGTACTCTTTTCCGTCGAGGACCATTCTGCCAATGGAATGATTATCTCAGGACATGACAGTGAGTGAATCCTCCTGTGCGACGACTGCCATCATCACCAGCCTAACTACGCCCTCTGCAGGGCAAAGGCCTCTCCCATTAATCTCCAATTACCCCGCTTCTGTGCTAACTGCCACCAATTTATCCGCGCAAACTTCTTGATCTCATCTGCCCATCTAACTTTCTGCCGCCCCCTGCCACGCTTGCCTTCTCTAGGGATCCACTCTGTTACTCTTAATGACCAACGGTTATCTTGCCTTCGCATTACATGCCCTGCCCACGTACATTTCTTCATCTTAATTTCTACCAATATGTCCTTAACACGCGTTTTTTTCCTGACCCACTCCGCTCTCTTCTTGTCCCTTAATGTTACACCCATCATCTTCCGTTCCATTGCTCGCTGAGTCGTCCTCAGTTCAAGTTGAACCCTATTAGTGAGCCTCTAAGTTTCTTCCCCGTAGGCGAGCGACGACTGTAACAGGGAACAAAAACAACTGCCATAGCATGCACCTCCTGTTTGCTTTTCTTTGTGTAATGTAGTGAAAGAAAACAATAAAAGTTGTCGAAATCAAGTGAAAGACTTCTTGGGAGTACCCTATATTCCGCGCAGCAGTCTGCACAGGTCGGCAACATCGCAGCAGCGATTTCAGATGTTTGCTTCCGGGACAATGGGGACAATGGAGCAGAATATATAAAAGGGGTGGGGGGTGGGGGAGGGGACCTCAAGAGAAAATAAAACAAGGATTGAATCCTCAGCTTGGAATTGACGTTTCGGCTTGTCTTCATAAGAGGTAAGGCCATAACCCTCATTCAATTCTATCTGAATTAATTTGCCCTTCTTCGTTGCAGTTGCTTTAACATAAGTTGAGTAGGCCTTAACTGTTAACAGAATCTGCTGGATTTGATTAGCCTTCACCTCTTCTCATTTGGCTTTCTTAAAAAAGTACTGACACCAAATTTTTGTGTCCCTTTTTATTGCTTTCATCGATGCTTTATGGCCAGGCAAACCCGAAACAGCATTTTAAATACTTAAGCGCGCGATAATAATGACATAGAACGGCCTGAAAATCGTCTGTTTCGGTTGGCAACGAATGCAGCCCGGAGGGCGCGAATGGCAGAACCACGCCATGACCTCAGCGTTTTGTGCGGACGGCAAAATATTGCGGAGGCCGGTGGAGGCGTTGTTTCGACCGCCCCCCGCCGCCGGAGCTGAGCGGCTGGGCTGCCTGATTGCGTTTAGCCCCACCACCGCGGTGAATATTTGATCCCCGCTTTCAATAAAAGTCCTGATGGCGATCTTAATTTCGATTCTAGGCTATCTGATCAACAGGCGATCTGATCAACAATCAAAATTCGTCGACATTTTGAGGCGCGGAGGATTCTCCTTATTGTATGCTATAAACGGAGGAGTGAAATCGTGGCAAGGGGTGAGAAGAAAAAGGAGGGCAAGGAGAATTATATGAAAACGAACAAAGGCATAGGAGGAGAGGGGAAGAGCAGTGGAGCGCGAAAGAAAGGGTGCGGAGACATGAGGAAAAGGAAGGTGCAGGTGCTGAAGGCTTGGAAGGTAGGGCGAGATAGACAGCGGCGGAAAGGAATGAGTGAGAGAGGACTGCGAAAAAGGGAGGAGCCAGAACATCGCCTCCTGTATTTTACAATGCCAAACGCATCGCGCGCTTCCCAATGGGAGTGAGTGGTACGCCTGCAGTGCACACCTGTCGTAAGGTTGGGACCCGAGCTGAACAGCGATCACCCAACCGTAACTGAATTCGAAAGCGGCTTGTGCCTGGTTGCCAAGGCAACCGATCTTTGAGACTGCCAAAGTAATGGCGCTCGCGCCAGCGTTAGAAAACTCAGAGCCCCGGCGGAGCGTTGCCGCTTTCCACCACGCGTCACCCCGATATGAACCGGTCACGTGACTAAAGCGCTGGGAAGGCTACAGATTGGGGGAGAGTGGCCGGAGTAGAAGGAGAGGGTTTGGTTGGCCTGTCCGGGCTGATGCGTTTGGCGTTGTAAAAATACAGGAGGCGATGGCCAGAAATTCGGGGAATGCGAAGATTAGAGCGCTAGGTGAAGGAGTATTGATGATAACTAGAGAGATATGCAACGGCTCATAAATATTAGTGACCAGGAAGGCACAGATCTCGGGTTAAATTTTAGCACTGAAAAATTGGTGGAATTATGGTTTTTCCAATTGACCCTAGCACAGACGCAGTGTCAATCCAGCATGGCGAATTACCCAGAGGCAAGGAATATAATATTTTGGGGTCTGGATAAACGAAAGAGACAACAACTCATGAGGATCAACTTAAGAATACAGGAGAGCGCAACGCAGCTATTATGAAGCATAGCGCTCTGTGGCTGTATAACAAATATGAAGTAGCGAGAGGAATGTGGAAAGGAGTAATGGGTCCGCGCTTCACATTTGCTAATGAGTACTCTGCTTCAAATCAGACGCTTTATTATGCCTTGAAGTGAACCAGAGAGCGGCAGGCCGTTTGACCTCAGGAGAGCGAGATATGGGCTGGAGTCGTTTGAAGTTCCAGGAGCTCAGAGTGAAATATGTTTTGAGGAGGCGTTGAGAGCAATAGATCAACGTAGGCGGACAGCTTAACTTTTTAGGAACATATGGGTGAAAAGCGTGGACACGCATTGGCGAAGGAAGACTAGATGGCTAACGGTGAAATACGGTAAGAACAGTGGAGAATCAAAGACAGCCAAGGTAACCAAAAAAGAAGCAAGGCAGATTGAAACGAATAAATGGAGAGAAAAAAATGGAAGCTAAAACGTTGTTAGAGATGTACACGGCAGAGAAACTGGACACAAGAAAGTAAAATTTCTACAATAATTGTACGAGCAGTGCTCTGATTTTTGAGGCTAGAGCAGGTTACTTGCGAACTAAGAACTTTGTGGGGAATTATACACAAAATAATGGGGTATGCGTGGTCTGCGGTAAAGAAACAGAAACTATGCGGAGCGTAGTGTTGCAATGTGAGTGCATCCATCCAAATCTACATGAGGGAAATACCCGGCTTCCAAAAGCCCTAGGGTTTACGGGTAGCACAGAGGGAGTTAACTTCAAGTCTGTAGAGGCGAATAAAAGATGGTTATAATGGTTGTGGACGAAAAGCAGCGAGGGGAATATTGCCTAGGACATCCACCACCTGTAACAGAAAAAAAAATGTATTTTATGCTTGCCCTAAGAGCAGCGCTAGTATTAAACGCTAGGGTATAAAACATAAATATATTATTTTTTTTGGTAAAATGACGTGTCATTACCCCGTTACAAAGGGTACACTACTAGTAATGAATGAATGAATCAGTGAATCAATCAATCGATCAATCGGTTAGTCAATCAATCAATCAATCAATCAATCAATCAATCAATCAATCAATCAATCAATCAATCAAAATTCAAGGTGAGGGGAATGGATAGTGTAGGAGGAGGATTGTAAGAATGGGCAAGAGGTGCAGAACGGAAAGGCAGTATTGACATAGGAAGGAGGACTGTAGATGGAAAGGGGGAGAGGTAAGAGAGGAGGGAGAGGTCGGGTATGTTTGAGGGCAGGGGTAACAGAGAGGAGGCGGTGCTGCATAGGGGGTGGCCGAGACGTTATCGTCTTTAATGCGATTTGCAGCGAAGGAAGCAGATACACTGCCCACTTTTTTTTTTTCATTCTAAAACATGATCTCACTGCTGCTCCCGTATACAACCTGGTACATTTAAACACTGGTTGAAAATAGGGGTGCCTAACTATCACACAAACCGCTCCTTTTATTCATTCACGTCCAAGACCTGCGTCAACTGGAACCACCTCCTTGCCTTCATCGCTAGAATTCCGGTACAACATCATTCAAAACGGCTATTACTACTGTTGTAATTCATCCCTTTCTGTAACTCCTGCGAGCTTTGTGAGTATTTTAATAAATAAATGAATACAAACCACGAACCAGCCTCAGGACGACCAAACCTGGTATTAGCCGGAGCAGCACGGATAAGAAAAAAAGTTTCTTCTAAAAAAGTAGCACAAACTGCCTTATTTCGCTTCGAATATTGCCCCAAAACTCAAACGCCAGCTAAGCTCCTTGGAAATAGCCGGCTCACTTAAAATTATTCTAACAACAAAACGAACTTTAATATTTACATGAACTGTAAAAGTTCGAGAAATTTCTCTTGGCGAACTTGCTGGATCAACTGTTCAAGTGATGGAAAGCATAACGGAGTCCATATCTTGCGGTAAATCTATATCCACGTTCCACGTAGGGTTCTAATGCGCTGCACGTGGAGAACTCCCAGCAAAAAATATTTTCTGTCTCACCGCGTTACTCATGTCGTATGTCTGGCAAGCACGCAAGTGGTCTCTGCATAATTAATGGCTGCCAAGACCACTTCGAAATGTTGCTTGTCGACTGAAACAGTCCCCGCACGCAAACACACTCGCTCGCGACGAGAGTGAAAGCTTAATGTGGCTTAGGCGCGCCGATCTTTGAATCGAAGAAAAATATGGAGCACTCGTATAGGATCAAATCAGCAAATTCGACTGCTGATTTACGGAGTAAGAATAGGCGTATGGCGATAGGACGTATACCTGCGCGATTCCACGGTTTCTTCGCTACGAAATGAATCAAATTTTACGCTGACGAAAATCTAGTTCGGGTGTAGTCCGACCGTTTGACTCGTAATGCTAACATGGGTATGAACCTTGAATCTCATATAAGCTTTGGATCTTATCTTGCGCACGCTTTTGAAATGAAATCAAATGTGAAAAAATCTTGACATTTATTGGATACTGCATGCATAAACGGCATCATGGGCATCACTTTTCAACGGCCACCAAGAAAGGAGCGCACGGTCATAGCCAGTCCGATTTTGGAATTAACATTGATATGCGCAAACAAACTACCGGTTAGTCCTATTCTTTCTTTCCTTTTTTTTCTTTTTTTCATATAATAATACTGTAAACTTACGGTGATGCAGTGATTGTAAGATATTATATGCTTTTGTTTAGAACTCGATAATATATGCTGCAATTATGTGTGGCATACAGAACATAATTGCTACTCGTAGCGTGCCAACATGTAAGGCCTTAGTTTGGATCGAATACCAGACGGCTGCATGTAATTTAGCTCCAAACATTTTTTCCCCGTGCACAGTGCGAAATCCTTCACTGTACCATTTGGACCCACCTATTACTAAACAGGCATGATGGTGATGCTGTGATTGCGTGTGAATTACTGGCGTTCAGTTCGAACACGTCCAGGTTCGACCCAGATGTTTCGACCATGAGCAACCAGAACTACAGCCTCGGAACCGTTTTGAGAGTTGGTAGCTTCTCGGTAAGTTTGTGTGTAGTTTTTCGCTGCGCTGTATCCGAACTAGTGTCTGATTCATGTCGGCAAACGGCGATCCGCAAGGCCCGCACATTCGTACTCGGATATGTTCAACTCGGCTCATTGACACATTCACACGGCGGAAAGCGAGCAGGCGACAACGCAGGCGACAACGCAGGCGGGTGAAATCTACTGTCGACGCGGGGGCCATGTACGCGCTAAAAAAACGCAACTGGTTCGTGTTCGAGGATAGTTACGGAGACGGAGAATGCCCGTAGCGCTAGCAGAAATTAGAGTGCTCTAGAAATGTGGCTATTGTACCGAAGTAGACGACGATGTCACACGTGAAAGCAAAATTATGCACTTGCTGGGCATGGTATCATATATCTAGGAAGACTTAGACTAACAAAATTAATTGTTTAAGAAAGTATTTAGTAATCCAGAGGAATACCGGATACTGCTCCTGGTGGGCCATGCAGTTTTCGCAGATGCTGTCACGAGTTGGACCGTAAATTTCCAGGCAGGCTCGCTTGACTTCGGGGTTCCTCCATACCGTCAAGCCATTCTGAATGCCACAGTCAGAGTATCCTCACGTTCAATGTCTTCGGCACGAGAATCGCTGTACCACTGAACCGAAAAAATGGAAGTAGTGCCCGGAGCCTCAAAATACCAACAAAAGAAGCTTAGCGGCGATCTTGGTGCCATCCCGTGCAGAGCGGCATTGTTGCTAGACTATCTAGCTGTATGCGCCCCGGAAGCGTAGTATTTTGATATACTCATCCGCCCGAATACTGGACCAGAAAGAAGCTTCGCATTGTGAATCCGCCTCGACTGCGGGCCCTCCGCTGCAATCACGAATTCGTGAGGTCACAAATACGCATTACCTGGCCCGAATCAGTGATTTCACCCGTCGAGCAAATCGGCTTGCAGAGGACACTGTCTAAATCGCTCGTTCAAGCGCTGCTACGCGCAATGGTAGGTTAGAAAGGCCCTATTTTACGTTCTAAACAACAAAAACACACAAATGAATAGCAAGAGAATAAACAGAACTCCATTTAACCGCAGGTGTCGGTGATACGCACAAAGGGCACAACGGTGATCTCGAAGAAATTAAATTTAAACCACTGTCGGGGAGAAAAGTGGCCTGTGTGATGGGACGCGTACCAATACCTTCCTAAAAGGATAGAGAATCTTGAAGTTAACAATGCACTTGAAGACGAGCAAAAAAGATCAGAGAGAAGTCACATCGCTGCGGACTGGCTTAAAATAGAGCAATAAGTACAGTAAACTTGAAATTCTATGACGTCATATTATAAGAGAACGAACGAAGTTTTAAGGCATGCACATTGCCTGCACGCACAAAATGATAATTGTCATTGCCATCATCGTTTTTACTGACGCGGGAACGGGCACTGGTCACTCGATCAGGTCTTGACGGAATTCAGTGGCGTTCGCCATCCAGCACGCAACCTCACCGAGGGAAGGATGACAGACAGACGGGCATAAACCACTAAATGAAGCTTCGCTCTGAAAAGTTGTTTCTTCTTTTTAGCCTACCGTATCTTGACATTTCTAAAACATTTTTTTTGTTTGACGAAATCTCAACATGGGTTGCTTGAATAACTTTCAAAAGGAGAAGCCCCAGGCGTAAAGCATTTTCTGAGAGAAAGGGTTTCACTTACCGCAATGGAATCACATGGCAACGATTCTCCTCATTACGATTCAGTTAAACTCAATGAATGTACTACTTGATTGTTGGGCTGAGTTGTTCCTATTCCAGTTTAGCAGCGAGGCAGACCGGCTCAGCATTAGCGGCGCTACAGAAGAAGTGACAACTGGGCTACTTGGTATTGCATTTGAATCATCTTGATGGTAGCGCACTTAGACACACGACACTAAGAAAATAGACGAAAAACCACAGCGCTGACTCACAACTGATTTTGTATTAGAACAGACACACATTTAAATACTACACCCCAAACTCATGGATTGTGACGTATGTATGATGTGTGGTCCCATGGGTTTAGGGTGTGTATTTAAATGTGTCTCTGTTCTAGAAAAATCAGTAGTGAGTCAGCGCTGTGGTTTTTCGTCTCTTTCCTTAGTGTCCGTGTGTAAGTGCGCTACCATCAAGATATTCCATAAACACCACTATACCGGTGTTATTTTGAAAGAGAAATATAATTTGTCTAGCTAGAGTACTAAAATTTATTTCATATGAAACATTTACGTCCGTACAAGGTGAAATGGCTGCAAACAGCTCTGATCTAACGATGCAACATACCGCATTGACTGCAGTACGCTCCTTACCACGTATTTCAACGCGGGGGAAATAACGCTCCCATGAATGGAGTCTGTGCCGAAATACTCAAGGCTGTATGCACATCCCTGCGTCTCAGGTATGTATCATGCTTAAGTTTTACCTGTATCTGGTTACACTTTTGTAGAGAAAAAGCAGGTAAACAAAAGCGAACGCGGCACCATTATTCGCAGTTTGACATTTTCGTTCTTTTTAGTCGCAATATTGAAATAAAAATAGGCACACACATTACATACAAAACAGCGTGAAAATAAAACGAGTGCTTCAATAGTCGTTTTTTTAAAATTAAGGGTTGTTTTAATGTAAGGGCGATGATTTTATTTGTGAGCACTTCTAGGCCAGAAAGCCACTTGGTTCCACAAGCGCTGTAGACGTGTGGCATACGAGATCCGACAAAATTCGCAAGGGGTCGGCGCATCAAATGGTATTGGAAACAGTGGCGTACGCAGGATTTTTCTTCGAGGAGGGAAGGGGGACGGGGGGGGGGGGCACATAAAACGTAGAGAGAATGATAACAAAAACTACCAAATAAGGATAATAATAAACAAACAAAATGATTTAGTAAGAACAAAAAACAGCAACGAAAAAACAAACCCAAAAACACACAGTGGCTCATGGTTGATCCAGGCTTGAGAAGTGCCCCTCCATCTCAAAAATTTCAAGCGGGGGGATCCTCAGGGTCACGTGTGGTAAGCTGGGCCTCCCACTGCTCCTCAGTTGCGCAATGGGCGTCGGTGCCCGCACACTCCCATACTATGTGTCATAGGGTGTTAAAATGTAAATAATAACTTGCCCACAACTTTCCCAGAGACCGCACGCGCACTGTCATTGATACTGTCACGGTAAGCTCCCGTAGATAATGCTTCCCCGTAATGCATTCCCGTGTTAGCGCACTGGTTATTTTTGCAGCTACAACTTGATACCGGCGGATGATCCATTCTGGGGCCTGAGAAAGAAAGACGGAAACTGGACCGGAATTACCGGCATGATCCAGCGAGACGTGAGATTTGATTTCTGCCTTTCAAACCAGAAAACCTGGAAATAGGATACCTTTTATGGCTGACAATAGCGTGTAAGCCCACATTGTGTTAAGAAGGAGTTATTTGATCCTCATCTACCGTAATAGGGCTTTTGTCACCTACCATTGTTTCTTTCGCAGCACTGAGAAGCTTAACAAATTATAAGGCAATTACGAACTGCAAGGGATACACTGGCACAAGCAGCGGGGAACAAATGTCTTTTAGGGAAAGCGAGCTGTAATTTGTCTGCAATAGCAGGATCACTCCGGAGCGAAAGTAATAGCAGAATTTAAAGGAGGGCTCATCGATAAGTTTTCATCGCTGAAAACAAAGACCCGCTATAGGAAACAAAACAGCCAAAAATCCCGCGCAATCTCCACTATCGTGAAACCAAGGAGACGAAACCGTGACGTGAAACCTTGTGAGGGGCGAAGCATGCAGTTTATAAGTGTATTCTTGGCGCCTTGGCGTTTTTGCTCACGGAGATGAAATCGTTGGGGGCTAGAGATATACAGCTTTGCTGTATGTCTCATGTCTTTGAAGTCCGAAGCGCTCTAGCGCGAGCCGTTGGAAAACGAGTGTCGCGGTGTTTTAGTACCGTGACTACATGATGCTAGGACGACGTGAGACGACGACGACATGACACGGTGACTGCCCGAGCCCCTAAGAGGCTTCGCCCCTAAAACACTCGTCAAATGAAACAGCGACCGTCCCGCCTTCTTTTATGCATGTTTTGTCTACTTCAAGTCTGCATTTCCTTACACGACGAACTATATACGCACTCTGCAGCGTGCGACGTAGGTACTTGGGTTTTTTTAAACAAACACATACACACACAAAAAAAAAACTGCGTTGCGTGTGCTAGGTGTTCTCCATCTATATATATCTGTTGTCGTTATTTCGCATCTTCAAGCAGCCAAAACATGTCCGCCCCGGGCTAATGTAAACACAGACTAATATGGCAGGCACCACTGTGCGCTCTACTTGCTCAATGATTACGCGTCTGGTTGCGGAAAACCTAAGAGTTAACGACTGTTGAAGCGGAATATGCCTTTTGGCTATGTGCCTATTCTGTGGATGAACACTGCAGCGCAGTTCTCCTGCATGATTATAATGCGCAAGGTCTTGCAACACATTATTCGTTAGTTTTCGAAACGAAGTAAAAGAAACTTGGCAAAGATGATGCCATCTTCCTTAAGGTAGCTGTAAATAATACTTAACACCAAAAAATGACTTCTTTGTTGACATTTTATTTTTATTCTTCTCACAGGAAGCCGACCTCAGCATGTCCGTGCTGAACCCCAGCCACGAATCAGAGGTGGTGGCGGAGACCGCTCCGATCTTCATGTCCATCGAGCTGGTCATACTGGCTGGGCGCATCAGCCGGCACAATGGGAGTCTATTGGACACCATCGGCATCTTCAGTTGGCAGGCACGTGGTTTAAATGTCTCGCCGGGCCCACCGAATACTTCAAAATTTAGCAAATTATGAAAGAAAAATGGCTGGCGATTACGATACTCCCTAATGCGATATTTAGGCGCAGCAGCAGCGCGCTGAGGCAGCACTTACTCGTGCGTTCTCTCGACGGCAGCGATGATGAGCCTCTGCGTCGGCGGTGCGAAGTGCGTCTCAGGAAGGGACCGCGACCCGCGTTTTAGGCAGGGAACGCACACCACCATCACGCGCACCCCCCCCCCCCCCCCCTCGTTTTCGCCAGCGGCGCGCAAGAGAGCGTCTCGTGCGGGCACAGCATATTGCCCCCCTCCTCCACCGTACACTTACGGAGAGCGCTCGCGCCGCCGCGGCGAACCGCTCTCCCCTCAAAACTTCGCGATGCTCTCGTCCTTTGCTTTCTTTCGCTATTCGGTCTTGCCATCGTTCACTCGGTTACGATGGCGACGCGGCTCAGCCCAGAAACGGCCGCCAGAGGGCTGCGCCCTAAAAAATTATGTTTCACCTGCCGACAACCTCGCACTGTGCCCACAAAATATTATTTAAACAGTATTCGCCATTACAGCCCCTTTTGAGTATGAAAACTAGAGGCCAGATTTTAAACGGCGCATGTGTAGCATACGCGACGCTCCATGTTGGTGTTTTCATCAGGTGAGCTATGCTCCCAAGCGCAGAGGCGTGTAGTTCCCTCCATTCGCAGCAGTTGGCGGGGGGACGGGGGTAATGAACGGAGGGTGGGGGGTCTGAAGGTGCAATCTGTGCTTCCGTTAGCTCGATTACTCGATTACTCTCTCACGTGCTTGGCGGGCGTGCACAGTAAGAAACCTCCGTCCGCACTCGCTCCATCTGTAGTCGCCGATCGATGAGCCAAGGATCATTAGACGAATCGACCTACAGCTGCTTTTTCGAGAACCCTCGGATTTTTTTCGCGAAGAAATTGGTGAATAGCATACATCGTTGTCCCATCGTGAAGTCTCAGCTGACGGGAGAATGTCCATGACCTTCACCCTAAATGGGTGAAACGGGCTGTGACGTTGACGTTGAAACCGATGGGGAAAAGACGGTGCGCCTTAATCGGAGAATTGGATTGAGACAGCGGTGTGCTAGGTTGCTGTGTGAGTGTTTATGAACACCAACATTACCCCATTCTCTGTCCTTAACAAATTTCATTCACAATCCTCTTTTTTGTTATTCCTTCCTTACCCAGGTGAACACGCTTGCTTCCACTTTTTAATAATTCTTCTACATTCAGTAAGAACGGATATGTTTGTGTCAGGTTGTATGTATGTGATAAAGTGTTTTATATGACTTCTGGCATCTTATTGCCCTTTTCATAATTTGCTGATAGATGACACCAGATTAGAACATCCATTTGATCTACTGTCTTGTATCTGTCTGCTGTGTATTAAGTGTATTCACTGTGTATTCACTGTTGCTATTTGTTGTTTTTACAGTTTTCTGCATTTACTCTTTTGCACTGTTCACTGTTTTGTCCTGTTTTTTACAGTTCTTTACATTTATTATCACAGGATGTCTTAAAGCAGCCACAGACTATGGGTCATGCTTCTGTATATATAACACACTTCACTAAAAACACATTTTTACAGCAATAAAACGGATTATGTTTCGAAAGGATATTATCTCTGAAATAAATTCCTATAAAGAGAAGTGCCCGACTGACTGAGTGACTTACGGACTGATTAATCTTAGCCTAGTCGTAACTGTCTGAACTAGAGACTCCAAATTTCGGGAGTACATTCCTATCATCGCGCTGGAGGAAAGAGGGGGGGGGGGGAGTTTAAGCCTTGATTTACGCAAATTCTACCCCTGAGGGAGGAAAGAGAAGTGCGGATCGGCATTTAGGAATGTACTGGGTGTTTTTACCGCTCTCCCAATGTATGCTCGAGCGATTTATATGTCGAATTGTTTTTTTTTTTTCTGGCAAACGTTATACCCATTCAAATGCAAAAAAACACGTGTACCATCCTGGGCATGTTGCTATTCCATAACTACAAATAATTGCGCCCGTCCTTTACTTCGTCCGTGTCTCCCATTTTTCGCGCAATTATTTTTAGTAATGCAAAAAACACATTTATCGATTTTTTTCTTACGACAGTGTTAAATGACAAGATGGATTTTTAAAAAATACACACGTAAAAAAAGGAAAGGTCTAACCGTTAATCTAATGCGCACCAAAAAGCTGGTTCTAGAGGCTTGAAATTTCGGGAGTATACATTGCTATCCTGCTTTAGGAGCTCAGTATTTCTAGATTTTAAACAAATACACTGTTGAGAGAGTAAAAATTGCTAACCTAGTTTTTTTCTTCAGAAATTTCTCACTTTATCTCAGGCCCGTTAAGATATCCAAGTGGTTTTCGTTGATGCAGGGAACCTATACCAATCTCTAAACGCTGTTCTCTCCTAGCAGCCACCTAGTGAGGGGAATCAATAATTTGGTAAAATTACGTGTTTCTTAACAGTTTCTCAAAAACTGAATAGCCCGTTGATATTCTCATTTTGTGTTTTATTACAAACGTGTATACGAACATATTTCAGCATTTTGTACTCACGAACATATAAAAAAAGTGAATGGGATTTCTCAAATCGAACACCTCGCCAACTTGAATTCAATGCCGTTTTCTCGCGTTCGCGTACTGTGTGCGCCATCTTCTGAGACAGCGCGCGTCACTTTCTTTGACAATCGCATGCCTCCCGTAGGAGCCCATGTTATTTGTTATGAAACTGGTACTGATAATCATCTATGAAACCTACTGAAATAAAGCTCGCCAAACGTATGTAGTCATTTGATTCCAACAACGTCGTACAATTTGTTTCTGTATTATTACAACAAAACACGGGTTACAGCTGTTTTCTAAACCACACGTTTCCTGTAGTAACCCATGTACATATGACAACAAACGAATAACTCATATCTGTCAGACCCGGTGGTAGACTGCCCCTCCCCCCTCGCCCCGTCAGGCATTGCCCGGGTACGACCAGTGTAGGGAATTCAACACTCGATAAAATATTTGGTGACCTCGCTCTCACACCGTTGGTTAGCTTTCCGGTTGGATATGACGATTAGTTAATAGCGTCGCCAAGAACTCTGCGCGATTACAAAGCTACTTATTTTTTGGCAGGTGTGGTCCTGTTTTTTCGCAGCCCTGCTTCTCTCCGCAGTCGTCATCGCCTCGACCGCGAACGCAAAACGGGTGTGGACCCGAACCACCAGCGGAAGGGTATCGTGGGCTTATGACTTCAACGAGGCCTTCTGGGAGCTTGTTGGAAATACCTTCTGCGAATGTGAGCGCGCTATGCCTGTTCCCGGGCTTCTGGTGCCTGCAATAATCATTACCGACCGAGTGCCGTGGTAAAAAGAAAAAAAAATGTTTGCAGGAGAGATTAGATGCTACGTAACCCCGCAACAGATTGTCACTATCGAGCGTGAATGGGTGCCGGTAAAGAAAAAAGCTACAAGCGAATTTTAACACAACGCTGACGGAGGTTATAAATGAATGGGGTAGTGTGTTAAAAGGTTGTAGAAATTCGAAATAAAGCCATTCTATCGATAATTATAAACCCTAAAATTGATCCCGAGATACTTATTGACTGAGAAAAATGAGCAGACAAACAACATTCGGAAGCCAAATTAGCAATCGTTGGAGGCTTCTGGGGCCGAGCCCTAAGTTTGCAAAGGAGAGGGACGAGATGCTCACGCATTACTCAAGATGCCCAATAGACCTTTAATTAATTTCTATTGCTTCACAATTTTAGCATAATTACAATAATTTTTTATGTTTAATAAATTCATGCAACTATATACGATGCTCCTCCGAATTCTTGAACTTAGATACACCCGCTTCCAAGTTTGTTAGAATGAATGTGTGAGGGAGCTCACTTCCCTGTTCCTTGTTATTTCTATTGTGTTTGTGTATTGTGTAAATAGTACTCTCTTATGCGACCTATGCATCGCTTTGGGTAAATGACTTCATAACGTTAAATCAGTTCGCGTTTTTAGTTTATCGCAACGCCAATTCGCTCTGCGTCTTCGGGTTCTCAATGAAAAGCGTATACGAAAGTGCCTACAAAGGCCAAGCGCGATATACTTGCGAATTCGCTCCACCGTTTGGTGTCCCAGTGACTTCCCTTTCAAAGATGTTGGGTACTGAACAGGCCACATGGGCCCGACAATAAAAGCCACCTCAGGCCGAAATGATGTCGCCAGTGCTAGTTTGGAGTGCCATGGTGAGAGCGCCTATAGCCCGGTGTAGACCGCGGACAGAACCTTGGAGAAAGGAATCAGCAGTTTACTTGGCAGAAGTTATCTCTGACGAAAAAAAAGACTCGTATGTTGTCGTTTCGTAATCGTCAGGATTTCCTTTTCAGCCGCGTATAAAGGCCATCCACCTCTCTGTTTTTTTTTCATTTCTGTTCGGCTTGTTTCACTCACTCACTCACTCACTCACTCACTCACTCACTCACTCACTCACTCACTCACTCACTCACTCACTCACTCACTCACTCACTCACTCACTCACTCACTCACTCACTCACTCACTCACTCACTCACTCACTCACTCACTCACTCACTCACTCACTCACTCACTCACTCACTCACTCACTCACTCACTGGCCTTTGAAAAAGCTTCATTTACTTGAAAGCTAGTGTATTTATCTGCGGCTTACAATTGTTTCATTGTTGACTAGCTGGCATGACGTGCAGCTTCACCCATGGTGTGGACGTCTGGACAGGGAAGGATCGTGAAGGGCGCCTTCTGGTTGCTGGTGATCGTGATGACCACTTCGTTCGCTGGGCAGATGAAGGCCTCCATGATGGTAAAGAAAGACACTGACCGAGTGGACTCCATCGAGGACATCGCGCACAAGTCCACGCTCAAGACCTATATCCCACCGGGGAGTGCCTCCGAGTATGCCCTCAGGGTACGTATAGGCATAAGACTAGGTATATGTATAGGTATTGGTATATGTCTAGGTATAGGTATAGGTATAGGTATAGGTATAGGTACAGGTATAGGTATAGGTATAGGTATAGGTGTAGGTGCAGGTGCAGGTGCAGGTGCAGGTATAGGTATAGGTATAGGTGTAGGTGCAGGTATAGGTATAGGTGTAGGTGTAGGTGTAGGTGTAGGTGTAGGTGTAGGTGTAGGTGTAGGTGCAGGTAAGTCTGCAGCTCAGATCTCAGCGACCCTCCTTGAATCGATTGGTGCGTTGCTGGGACATTAAATTAACCCGTACAAAGCCCGTACTTAATGTTACACAGTATAAACCTCGTAGAGGATATTATACCGCCTATCAGCATGAACAAGAATAAGGATCTTGTTCATCTAAATGTCCCATCCTGTTTTATAGTTCACATACACGCGCATCCCCACAAGCAGGAACGTTTACAAACACATTCATTTGATATCTGCCCTGTGATTAAGGCCCGCCGCGGTGGTTCATTGGCTAAGGCGTTGTGCTGCTGAGCCCAAGGACGCGGGCTCGATTCCCTTCTGCGGCGGCCGCTTTTCTGATGGGAGCGGAGAGCTAAAACGCCAGTGTGTTCGAGATTTCGGCACACATTAAACATCCCAAGGTGGTCAAGACGAATTCGGAGCCCCCCACTACAGCGCGCCTGATCGCCTGTGTAGCGCCGGCGCGTTAAACCTCACAATCAATCAATCAATCAATCAATCAATCAATCAATCAATCAATCAATCAATCAATCAATCAATCAATCAATCAATCAATCAATCAATCAATCAATCGATCAATCAATCAATCAATCAATCAATCAATCAATCAATGCTCTGTGGTTCAAGAGTCCACTCTCAATTGATTCCGCTTTCACAAAGACAGAACGGCATAATGAGCTCTTTAATTAAAAATAACTCGTAAACAAAAATTACGGCCTTCTGTTTAGTAAAAATTCGCTTCGGATTAGTTTTTACGAAAAAAAAAACAGGGTTTAAAAGCAGCGTCGGCAAGAAGAAATACAAAAACAGAACGAAACAAAAGGTACAGAAAAAAATCGCCGCGTATCTGCTCCTTTCGTTGCAAATGTCGTCAAAAGACGACAGTCTTTATCGTCTTTTGCCAAGTAAATGCCTCCCTTCGCTTTCCCGCTCACCTCTTATGTTGTTTCTCTTGCGTCGCGCTCCTCCCAACGTAAAGACGCGAAAGGTTTGCTTAAATCATTTTAAATTTCCCGCGTTCCACTGCTCCAAACCAGGTGTCTCGATGCCAACGCTGCCGTACGGCGAAGACACGCGTGAATCGAGGCGCACTACTTCAGCGTTTATAGAACCGCGTTTCCATACTCCACGTGCGTTGCAAGCAGAACTTGGAACCTTTCGTAACTGTTGCCGGTTGATTTCTTAAAATGGCGCCAGAAGCTATAGTGGCGCGGGTGACAGCAGGCGACGGCGAAGTGAATTTTTTTTCTGCTGTTGATGAAGTACTTAATTTCGCAGAAGTCAAGCATGTATGATTTTTTATAAAGGAACACTGCAAATATAACTTCTGTATTAATTTGTTGTCTTATATTTGGGTAATGTCTAGTTCTTCTTCAACAATGTTGACAAGTATGAACATTACACCGGACTTAGACGGTTAGATTTAGCTGTGACAATATAAGACTACTGCGCAGACATTGTTTTACTTTGGCATGGTGGCTGAATCGAGTCACAGACAGATAGATGGACAGACAGACAGACAGACATACAGACAGACCAAAATTTCTGGGTTTGAAGTAGCACAAGACTATCGTCTTTAAAAGCTATGCCTTGCACTGTCGCAGCGGCGCCAAGCATAAGGAAAAAAAACCCGCCCGCATCTTCCCACGGGGGGAACTCGAGTAAATGCGTCGCACAGTGGTGGGGGTATCGCGTGAATGTTGCGTAAGACTATCGTCTTTAAAAGCTGTGCCTCGCACTGTCGCACCGGCGCCAAGCATAAGGAAAAAAAAACCCGCCCGCATCTTCCCACGGGGGGAACTCGAGTAAATGCGTCGCAGAGTGGAAGTATCGCGTGAATGTTGCGTAATTGGATATGGTTTGGGAATGCTTAATTGTTATTTCGTCTTTATTATTCTTATTTATTGAATGAAGGAGAAGCGAAGGCAAGGAGTGTAAAGTTAAAGTGTGTCTTTATTGCTTGGTGCCGCCAAGCAAAGCGTCAAGTAAAACGAAAGCCAAGCAAAGACGCCCTTGACTGAATTCCGAACGTGCGCTCCGCCGCTTATATACACTCCGCCCGCGTTCGAGGGAGAGGAGTACGGGGGAGAGACGCGCATGCGCACACTTCCGTACACAAGCGCGCAAACTTTCCACGCACCCACCACGCCGTTATCACGTGTACACGCCCTGCCGCCATTACTGTGAGCGCGACGCAGCGCACGGGTAGCGACGACGCATGCGCGCACAGACGCGCTCCTCTCGCACCACCGCAGCTGTTGTTGAGAGCGACGGAGCGCACGGGGTACACGCGCTCCTCCCGCACCGCCGCACCTGTTGTTGAGAGCGAGGAGGGTACGGGGGAGAGACGCGCACCTGCGCCTCGACGCGACGCGCATGCGCAGTGAGCGTGTGGACGGCGCCGACGCCGACAACATCGACGAGTGACATCGCGAGCCTAAGAAATGCTCCGCATTTAAAAATTGGAGTTCATTTTACTATGGTAAACGCGAGTTGTAGCGGTAGAGCTTGGCAGGGCCTCACGGTTATGCACTGTAGCCGACGACGCCCTTCGAACGCTCCTCCCTCCAGCGCCACACGTGCACCATTATCCCGAGAGAGAGAGAGAGAGAGAGAGAGAGAGAGAGAGAGAGAGAGAGAGAGAGAGAGAGAGAGAGAGAGAGAGAGAGAGAGAGAGAACATGTTATTGAGCAAGGTCAGAGGATACTCGTGGCAGCAGGCATGAGCCGAGCGGCGACGTCGGTAGCTCGGTTGACCAGGGTGGTTTGCACGCCTGGATCCGAGATACGCAGTGCCTCCTCCCACCACTCCTCGGATGTGATTAAGGGAAAGATATTTTGAGGGCAGGCCCATATTACGTGAGGTAGATTGGCTGGGGCGCCGCATAGGGGGCAATCAGGTGTGCGGTATATTGACGGGTGAATGTGTGTTAGCCTTGCGGGGTTTGGAAAGGTGTTTCTTTGTAGCTGATCACTTTGTTCAGTTCTGCAGTGCTTGGGTTTACATAAAGTAAGGAATAGTTTATTCTGCTGATGACAAACGCTTGCACCAGCCTAATCCTCTCATCTTCTTTTAAACCTTTGCGTCTGTTTGAAATTCGGCGTATCAGACCAATTGTTTGGTTTATATGTTTCTCGATTGTCTGGAGGAATTTAGTGTTTACCCTGTTCTGAATTTGGAGGCCTGTGATTTTTAGTGATGAGACCTCTGGAATCCGATTGTTGTTAATGTGTATTTTAATGTCGGGGTATTGCTGCTTACTTCGTCTAGGGGGGATTAGAAGGAGCTCAGATTTATTTGGTGAACATGATAATCCTGCCTTCTTTGCTTCGTCTACTACAACCTGTGAGGCCTCCAGCAGAGTCTCCTCTATGTACGCGTCGCTACCGCCTCTCATCCACAAAGTGCTATCATCTGCATATAGATTAAATTTCAGGTCAGGGATCAGGCTAAGCTTTTTGGGAACGTTCAATATTGCCAGGTTAAATAGGAGCGGGGAGAGCACTGCCCCTTGCGGTGTGCCTTGTCTGAAATTAAAATAGTGTTCGAGGTGACGCTTCCTACGTTAAGTACTGCAGTGCTGTATCTAAGGAAGTTCCTAGTGTAGTTGTATGTGCAGGTTCGGGGGTTAGTTGATACTTGCCCTTCCATGATGGCAGCGTGGGTGACATTGTCAAAAGCCTTGGCAAGATCTAGTGCCAGTATTGCCGCCGTGTCTAGGCAATCAGCAGGGGTTATGATGTCATGAGATAGCTGGAGCAGAATATCTTCCGTAGACAGTCCGGCCGTGAAGCCTATCATTGTGTGTGGGAGCTGCTGTGTATCTTCTATGTGCTGTGTCAGTCTTGCTAGGATGATATGTTCCATTAGCTTTCCCAATCATGAGGTTAAATAGATTGGTCTTAGGTGTTCGAGAGTTAAGGGTTTGCCCGGTTTCGGAATAAATACAATTTTTGCGTGTTTCCATGCCTGAGGGATGAAGCCTTCTTTCCAACACGGATCTAAAAACTTCGTGATGTTATTAATCGACTCGTCATCTAGATTCTTCGACATCTTGTTGGTTATTTGGTCTGGGCCAGGGGCTGACCGTGAGCGAGGTTTAAGAATTGCCGAACGCACCTCTGCCGGTGTTATTTCCCTGTCTATCACCGAATTTGGTTGCCCGCTATACTGGGGGAGGAATTTTGGAGTTCCAGAGGAGAGGTAGGCGTTTCTGACTTGTTCTATCAAGTCTCCATCAGTGCCAGGGAAAGCTGGGATTATTTTAGTCAGTCCGTGTCTTTGGTCAGTTTTACTGTGACCTGGGTCGAGCAGATGTCTGAGGAGCTGCCATGTTTTCCTCATACTCATGTTTCCTTTCATTTGATCGCAAAATTAGTCCCATTGATTTTGACGTAAGCGCGTTGAATGTCTTTCTATGTCTTTTCCAAGTTTAGAGAGCCTAATTTCGAGTTTTCTGTTGCTTTTGTTTTTTCATCATCCTCAGTGTATGCTTTTGTAGGCCTCCCACAGATGGTTAAGGCAAAGTCCTTCAATGCTTCGTGAATGACTCTGGTTAAGGTATGGGTCAATAGCTTCGGTCGGTATTTCCAGATAGAGGTTTTTTGTGGCGGCTTATAGATCTTTCAAAAGCTGTTTGACCCATTCATCTATGCTTGTTATATTCTTAAGGCTATTGGGTTCATCGCTAGACTCTCGGATCTTTCGGAAGTCGTCCCAGTTCGTAAGGGTTTTCTGCCTAAGAACGTGTGTGATTTTATGTGTTGGCGTCAGTACAGTCTGTATTATACAGCGGTCACTACCGAGAGATGTGTCTGTTACATTCCAAGTAGTTTTGCTTATGTGTTGTGGGAATGTGAGCTACTTAGAAAAAAGAGCCAAAAACGATACGATAGGGAGCAAAGACAAACACGGCGCTAAACTGCCAACTGAGTTTTATGTAGAAGAACAACGATCAACAACAACAACAACGATCAACAAAAATAAACTTCCATTTTGTGTGTTTGTGTTATGGATTTCCTTCTCTCTTCCTTGTTAGTATATATTTGTTGTTTTTGTAAATAAAACTCAGTTGGCAGTTCAGCGCAGTGTGTATCTTTACTCCCTGTCGTATCGTTTTTGGCGCTGTTTTTTCTAAGTAGCATCATGCACCAACTAGCCCGTCTCAGTTCACTTGTTCAGTGAATGTGAGGTCAGGGGGGGAATCTCGATGTACACTGTTGCCTATTCTGGTTGGCGTGTTAACTTCGGTTTCTAGCACGAGGTGATGTATTTGTGACTCATTCCAGAGGTCTCGTCCTTTAGGATTGCACGTTGGGTATCCCCATGCCGTGTGATGTGCATTAAAGTCTCCCACAATGATGAGAACACGAGGCACAACTACTTTACACGCTAGTGAAAATAAAAGATTAAATTTATGGTAGCTTTTGGGAGCGCTATACAAGTTGAGTAGTAAGAGTTTGTCTTCTCTTCTGTTTTTCGGTAGGATTGTTATAAAGTGACGGGGAGTTTTCACACTATCGAATTGGGTTCTATGGGCGGGTAGATTTCTGTTTACGAAAGACTGCCGTTTTGGGATCATCAGTGTTTTGGAAGGCTTTTTAGCCTGGCAACTTCAGTACTGTGCCCGTTTCCTGTAGTGCTATTATTTCAGGAGGCGTTTGCAGGCTTTGTATATGCAATTGTAAACTGTCCCTTTTCCGTTTGAGTCATCGGCAATTGCACTGCCAGACTCACACGGTGCCGAGTTTTTATATTGGTTATTTATTTGGGGTGCCTGCGCTGCGCGGTTGCTTACTGTGTTTAAAACACCCTGCATACAAGTGTGCGACTCTCTGCGGAGGGATTATACGGCAGCTTGCAAAGTTCGAATCTTGGTATGTAATGTGTAGTAGTTCTTCTGGATTTCCTTCAACTCGCTATTTGTTCCCCAGCAACGCGATTCCTTGCTGGCGCGGTATTCTTTCCTTCTGTAGCCTTGATATATAAAGGCAGTACACTCCCACGAAATAATGTCGCCAAACAGCGCTGTTCCTTGGTCAATCGCATACGTTCGCTCTGACAGACGCAATGTTACGAGGTGGGGTATTTGGAGCTTTCGTACAAAAAAATTGGCCGTGTATCTGCTCCTTTCGTTGCAAATGTCGACAAAAGACGATAGTCTTTATCGACTATGGTTAAGTAAAATCCTCCCTTCGCTTTCCCGCTCACCTCTCATGTTGTTCCTCTTGCGTCGCGCTCCTCCCAAGGTAAAGACGCCAAAGGTTTGCCTTGAACCATTTCAAATTTACTGTGTTCCACTTCTTCTGGCCGGGTGTCTCGATGCCCACGCTGCCGTACGGGGAAGACGCACGTGAATCGAGGTGCCCTACTTCAACGTTTATAGAACCGCGTTTCCCTACTCCACTTGCGTTGCAAGCAGAACGTGGAACCTACCTAGTGGAACCTTTGGTAACTGTGGCCGGTTGATTTCTTAAAATGGCGCCAGAAGCTATAGTGGCGCGGGCGGCAGCAGGCGACGGCGGAGTGAAATTTGTTTCTGCAGTTTGTGAGGTATTTAATTTCGCAAAAATCAAGCATGTATGATTTATTGTAAAGGAACACTGCAAATATCATTTCTGTATTCATTTGCTTTCTTATATTTGCATAATGTCTTGTTCATCTTCAACAATGTTGACAAGTAAGAACATTACACCGGACTTAGACGGGTAGATTTAGCTGTGGCTATGTAAGACTATGCGCAGGCATTGTTTTACTTTGGCCGGGTGGCTGAATCGAGTCACAGACAGACAGACGGACAGACAGACATACAGACAGACCAAAATTTTTGGGTTTAAGTAGCCCAAGAAAGACTATCGTCTTTAAAACACAAAGGAACCCACGCTGCCTGTAACTGTCCTGCATCCTGCATCGGGGGGTTCCGAAGGCGCTGCCTCCCACCTTGCCTTTTTTCTCGGCAACGCCGTCAGAGGGACGCGATGCACGGCAAAGGCGTCCTAGTCGGATGTCGCACACAGTCCCTTCAGCGTGTTGATGAAAAATGTCATTCCGTTTAATAACTTCCTCAGTCTCTCTACGTCAGCAGAATTCTCTGCAGACGTAATGGCTAGGCGGGAATCGATGTGATTGGCCATCAGCATGTCCTTGCGCCAAACATAGTCAGTAAGTATTTTGACTGCGGCGTCATAACATCCTGAAGATGTTAAGGCGCTGTAGTCAAACATAACATCCTTAAGACGTCACATCCTCACGAAGCCTGAAGCCTTCGACCGCGGTCTTGGGCATTACGAGCTAAATACCGAAAGATATTAGGTTATTAGCCAGAGAATGCTGCGCATTGAAACTATCTAACGAAACAGATGGGGTAGCCGGGGGTAACCGGCTGCGATCGTGGAGATGACGCGTCACTTCCGCTGAGGCAGCGGAATTCTGCCCAGAAAATTCCGCGTGGTCTAGCCATTTGAAAGTCGAAAGAAACGTCCTTTAAATGTAATATTTTAGGAACGAAGCACACGCGACTGCTTCGGATGGGCGCCCAAGAGTAGTCTTCCCGAACTATACGCCTCGAGCTTCGCGATCGCTGCGCCGCCTGCCGCCGCTTCTCTGCGGCGATGACGGGATTTGCGCTGCGTGGTTCATAGGAGCTCGTGCAGTGTTTTGGTTCTGTTTCGCTTCTTTTCGCCTTTCCGCGCCCTAAAAGAACTTATGGTGACGTCTATAGGCAAAGAGTATGTTTAGGTCACTTAAAAATCAGCTGCGTCTTCGTAGAGTACGCGATCGCCTGCACAAGCTACCCGGGGACGCGGTTCTGCGTGCTTCGTCGCCGCTCTTCCGGGCGTCTGCGACGGCAGCAACATATATCACCCATGTCACCTCCAAAACATCAGGCACAAATGCACTCTACTGTTGCCTCGTTTAGACATGATACTGACACATTGAGAGGTTGGCTTCATTTTGCAGCGTGGACAACGAATGCGGCTTCGTTTCGGATGTATACGTCGCAGAAAAATAGTTTTCGGGGATATGATTACCCCAATCCCGACAATAACTTATGCCTTTTATAAGAATATAAATCATGCGAAAACGTTAAGTATATTCCAAGCCTGTACGTCGTTAAATATGTGCCAACACACGCCATATAGCAAGAACCAAGGCAAGTTAATGAAACTATGGAAAAATAAATGATCTGCAAGTGCGGAATTGAGAAACCTAATAGCTCTAACGGAAATAAAAAAAAAAACAGTTCAGCTTCTGACATGCTAAAGAAGTTCGTCGAAACTTAAGCCAGGTAGGGTTCACTAGACCAACTACATGCGAAATCCACTGCTATTTCGCGAGACATCGGTGGGGGGGGAGGGGGGAGGCCAGGGGGACGCTGTGTACAAATGCGGAGCGAAATCAAGCAATTAACGTTTCAGTGATCCCACACAAAAATCTCGCGTTCACTTTACTTTTGTTTTTCTACTTCAACGAAGAGCCTGATCGTACGGCGGACGCATGTTTGGAAGTATAAAGGGTAGGCTGTTCAACAAGCGATCAAGGTGTCGTTGGAAGAGTGTGGTATGTGATAAGGCCCTCTGATTTCAGTTTCTGCTTTATTCTGCGGGCTCCCTGTGCTATTTCGAAGAAGAATTTAGTCGCGGACAAGGATTATATTCGAAGCCCGTCTCCGCGCTGCTCGCAGAGGATATATGTAGCAGATTAATGTTTGCCGGCGCTCACCTCACGATAAGACGACTCTGTCGTGTGCTGATTCCCGAGTATAATTATGCATTGTCCCTCGTGCTTTTGTTGAATATTCCCGAAATTAACACAGACTGGCTTGTAAATGGTGGTGATCAATATCTCAGGAATAATATTGGCAAACGTAACTGGCGTGCTGTCAGGTATAAGTGCTCCGCTGATTATGTAAGCACACAAAACCGATTTAAATCGCAGTGTATAGCCATAGCATGAACATCTGAGGAACCGGTGGTTACGGAGACACGGCTAGTAAATTTAGGTCAGTGTAACTACAATCGGTTCCATCATACACCGATTTCGCGACGCTGGCCTGTGACAGACACCTGGCCCTTATACAGACCGAATATACCACACTAAGATCGCGTCAGAAACATTTACTCTCTCGTAAACACACCCCATTTGCGAACAGAGTGACTGCTCCACATAAACATGGATTTCAAACGCCCGCAAACGGTAAATCTCAGTCGTGAACGTGCCGCAAAAGCAGCGGCGGCACATGGGGAGCGGGGCGCGGACTCCCGCGGCTGCTTTCGAAACGGGCCGCTAGGGGGATTTCAGTGGCGCCCCTACAGGCCGCGCTCGAGGCGTATAGATAGTGTCACAGCCTACGCCTGGAGAGTGAGGTTGGGCTGTGTGTAGAGAGAAAAAAGACAGGGGAAGGACATTTCGTTTGTGCAACCACTTGAATTCCTGGCAGCATTTGTTGCGGTCCCATAGAAGGGACTCGATTAGCTTCGTTAAGCGAGTGGCAGAACGACCCTTACCTTCCAGATGCTGTGCGTGGCCTCTGGATGATTATTTTCAGCGCATCGTAGTGTCTTTGACATTGAGGGCGGACTCGAAGAGTGTAGTCTCTGTTTCAGTGTTCATATTCTTTCTGATCGCTAAATTTTATAGCCCTTTGCTTCCTGCATGCGTGTACGAAGACGTGTACACGGGTAAGCATCACGCACGCCCTCGACGTCCTTGCAGACCTCGGCAGACCCTTCGTACCGTCGAGTGTGGGACCAGGTGCAGCGTCACGGGTCCGTGCAGCCTATTCATCGCCTGCTGAGCCACGCCTTAACTCTGGAAACGATGCGTTCCGAAGCGGTGGTCATCCTGAGCCGTGCGTCACACGCCGACAGAGGGGAGAAGGCATGCGCCGCCAACGACTCGCGCGGGGAGCTGTACGTGGGCCGCACGCCCTGTTACTCCTACAACTCGGCCTTCTTCCTCAACAGGCGCCTGCCGCCGAGGCTTCGTCGGGACATCCGCGACAGGTGAGTTTAGGGCGAGTGTTATAGTGCGGGATGATGGCTACGAAAACTATGATTGTGTTCTTCAGGGTCAGCCCTCAAAAAGGCACGTATACACCATGGCGGGGAGACATATGCAACAAAAACCTAGCGTAAACATGAATGCCAACGCATTTCTGACGGTTCTAAGCAAACTCTCGTTGAAATTGTTCTCGCGAACTATAAATACTGTAAAGATCTCCGCACCTACCCACCGACAACAAATCATGCCATCTGATTTCCCCCCTTTGAATTTATGAGCCCTGTGCATAAAATTTAACATGCCTGGCCTCACATCACAGAAAAGTTATGCCTCAAAATTCGCCCCCTTCAATTAACAGTTGCCCTTATAAGTAGCCGGTACTCTCATATGACCCACATTTTTACTGATGGCGCATCTACATTGACCGCAGTTATTCTGGACTCTTCATTTCATCTACCGGCCAAGCACTCTCATGCCGTCTTGGGCGCCCAACATCATCCACATCTGTTGAGCTTCATGCCATTGAACAAGCACTTCGCTAAATTCTCCGCCAGTAGCCAGCACGGTGGGTTATCTTTACAGATTGGAAGACAGCGCTACAAACTCTTGGACATGACAGCTGCTTCAGCATTCACGAACATGTATCCCGCGACGTCTGCTACCTGAATCATGTAGTCTGCGTCGCCAGGCACCGCGTGATGTTACAGTGGATCCCTGCACACTGCAGCATAATAGGCAATGAAAACGCAGATAAGGCCCCCAAGAAAGGATTACGACTCTGGAACGTGAGGAAAATTTTCTTCACGAAGCACGATGCCTTGAGACTAGCAAAGGAGCTTGTTTTCAGGGAAAGAAGCGCCTTCTGTTCTCTCCTAGAAAAACCAGCACCCATTTCCGCATCATGTCGATCCTACTTCAGCAGTGAGGTTACCGAACGAGCTTCACGTCGGCTAGAGACTTTGTTTCATCGATTACGCCTCAACGTAGCTCTTACAAATACCTAGCGGTATCGCCTTGGCCTAACCTTGAACCCTTATTGCGACAACTGCGGTTCACCGGAAACAGTCGATCATATCTTACTGGAGTGCCCGACATACAGCCAAGCAAGAAACCACCTCGTACAGAAGATCGAGTGCCTCAACCACAGTTTCGTAACTTTCAAAGCTCTTCTGGGACCATGGCCATCTCCCTCGTCTCAGTGGAAAGCGCTAGCAGCATTAGTTGCTTACCTCCGTGGCATCGGTGTCGCTGAGATGATGTAGGACTACAACATCCTCACAAAATGCAACCATCTATAGACTTTTCACGTGTCACGCTTACGGTCGCCAACACACAGGCCACCTTTATTTTTTTACTTTTTTTCACTTCATTTACTTCCTTCTTTCTTTCCTCTCGTCGGCCTTACTTCCTATTGCGACGTCATTACCCCCTCGCCATCCCCGCAGAATAGCATGCAAGCGACAACATGCCGGGAGACCTCTCTGTTTTCCTCTAATAATGAGCTCTCTCTCTCTCTCTCTCTCTCTCTCTCTCTCTCTCTCTCTTGTTTCAGGTGAGATGTTTATACGATACCCCAACAGATTTCGACAACGTCTTTCTGAACTCTATTTGACCCCTGACCGTTAGCCTGACCAATCAGGCAACAGCTGATAACGCGACATCACAAGCGGAGGAAAGGGGGAGGGGTGCGTGAATGGGAGCATTGGGGATGTTACACAACATATCGTCATAACTGAAATCAATGGTGAAAGATTTTCCCGTTAGGCTGTTCAATTTGCTCGGCTATTTGGTATCATTTGTATCATCCATAGCTCAAGTTGTTTGCGGATAGATTTAAAGCTAAAACACCCCAGCTGCCACTTATTGTTCGCCCTTTTTCTTTCTTTCGCCTATTCTGCATTCGCCGCAGGATCGTTCGCCTGCTCGAGGGCGGCCTCATCCACAAGTGGTGGCTTGAGTCAAACGGCCAGTGGCAGGGCTGCGGTGAGGCAGTCAGCGGCGACACGCTCTCCTTCGAGGACTTTCAAGGAATCTTCGCGCTCCTCGGCGGATGCTTCGCAGTGGCCACTAGTCTCCTGCTGCTGGAAGTCACCGCGTTATTTGTTATGAGTGGCGACCTCCAGCGTGCCATAGGCGCCGCTCTCAGCAGCGCATTCAGCAGAGCTCGCCGAATTTGCCCCACTTCCGCTGGGCACATACACATCCACGTTGGCCAGAAATAAAGCCCCTGCTGAACCGAATAAAACCTAACGGAGGAGGGAAGTTGGCAGAAGAATGTCTCTGTGTTCCTCCAAAAGAACCTGAGATTATTAACCATTGATGATCCGTTCTACACGAAGAATTCAGAGCAGGCTGTGGGATTTCTTAGAGAAGGTTTTGAGGAAGTGTTCCACGCTTTTTCAATTGACATAAAGGACTTGTATTATTCATTGGCTCACAAACAAATGTTGGATTGCGTCAAGGCCACCATATAAAGCTTTGGTGATGTGAAGTCTCACAATTCCTCCAGTCTTACGGTTGCGAGTTTTCTGGAAGTGTTGTCTGTATATTTTCGACCAACGTATGTCAAATGGGATGATTCAGTGTACCTACAGAAGCAAGGAGTTTGTATTGGCTCTTCAATTGCTCCACTGTTGAGTGACTGGTTGCTGGCGCATTTTGATAGGTTGCTGGCTTCTCGTCTGCCAAAAAGTGACGTGATCCGTGTGTTTGGGTACGTAGATGATTATCTGGTGTTGTTTAAAAGCAACTGTAACAGTGTAGATCAGGCCCCAAAATGCATTCTGGTGATTTTTCAAGATTCCCTTATCCCGCTGATTCTTTTTTTTTTTATTGCGGAAGTTTGCTATTCAGCATAAGGGGAAATTAAATGTACAGATATACTCCGGATTCCCGAATGAATTGGAGCGACCCACGAAAGTTCAGTTGAAAGTTCCAATCGTTTCCTTGCTACGTCTGCTGTTCAAGGACTCCCACGTGTGTTGGTGGTATGAACCACGTGGTAAAAATCTGTTGCTTTTATATGAGTCTTGTCATTCAAAGCTTGTCAAGCGGGGTATTGTTCATACGTGTTGGTCAAATGTCATCAAAAAGTCACGCCATCATGCAATGTCAGACAACTTGCTGTTAAAGCCTCCTGTCTTCTGTGTGCAGGCTACCCTTCGCTTTTGTTCAGTGCCGTTGCTGAAAGATTGCTGAAGTCTCTTAAGAACATTAACAAAGAAAACAGTGACAAGTCATCCACAAAAAAGAAAAATGTTGTTATGCCATGCATTCATGGAGTGTCACACAAATTGAAGAAAGTTGCCGAGCGTGTGAATCTTCAGGTCCTGTTATCTGCACCGCATAAGTTGTCTAGGCTGTGTAAAATAAATAGGCCCAATTCTAAAGCGGTTGGTGTTTGCCCCGTAAATCACCGCAAAATTTTTGTTGAGTGTGTGGAAGGGGTTTTCTACAAGATCCCCCTTTCATGCGGCAAGAATTACGTAGGAGCGACGGGCCGCTGTCTGAATGACAGGTTGCGGGAGCATGATAGTAATGTTAGGCGTGGTTTGGAGCGAAATCTCAGCCGGCATTGTCGTTCGTGTGACCAGGCAGGTTGTACGCCACTGTTTGACGAGTGTCTTGTTGTCAGCCGTCGTGGTAATGCACTTACCTGAGAGATTATCGAGGCAGCTGTGATAATAAGGGATAAGTGCATAAGTGCCCGTCCATTCCGTTGTCAAAAAATGAGATTACTTCCTTGGGCGCCCAATCGTGAACTTTCCCTTGGATGCTTGTGCTGTCTTATTTTCTTTGTCACTTGTTTCTATGTATGCCGACAGTGTGTTTTAATCAGTTTTGTACTCGTGGCTGTGTTGCAGCTGCGCTATCTGCCATGTCATTGTGATAGAATGTATATTTATGTGTGTGTTTCTTTTCTTTAAAAATTAGTTGGAAGTAAGCGTTTGTTCGTAGTCTTCTTCTCGACCCTGGTCTTCTTTCGCGCTGTGTAACTCAAGCATAATTGCATATAGATAATTTTTGGGGATGTCGAATATGTTTCAGTGTTAGAACATACTAGTATGCAGAACCGTCCCAATGGGTGGGTCAGGTTGGCTGTTGCTTCTCTGAAGTTGTGCAGTGCTAAACTGTGAACAGCGACTGCGTAAAGGAAGCACGTTGGTCTCGAAGGAGCATTCACTGCTTCTGTTTAGAAGATGTGGAGCGGGGAAATGCAACAAAGCGGGAAGAAATAATTTTTTAAACAGAAAGGGTTTTATTCCCGGATACACGAAGATTTCGCTGGCGTCATACACGTCACGGAAATGACGCCAGTACACGTTTAACGAAGTGACCCGCCAGCAGGACGTCGCTCACCAAGCACACCCACAAGACAGCCGCCGACCAGCAAATCATGATTAGCTGCAGATTTCGCTGCACATCTCACTTTCGTGTTTGGCTGATTCCTATGACAGGGGAATCAACCACAGTTTTTTACTCATGAGATCCGTACTGGAGGACGCACGGCCTAGGTAGCAGTGTTGTATACGTTCTACTAAAACAGGAACGAAAGCTCGTTCCTCGTTCCTGCCAAATTTTGAAACGAGTTCCCGTAACAAGTTCCTTTATTGCGAAAGGAACGCGTTCCAATTCCACTTCGAACATTGGAACGTGTCGTTACATTAACGTTACATTACATAAAAAAACACGAAGATTTGTACACAAACAATCACGCAATCCACCCTCTCCCTCACACTCACACTCCCAGGTACTCATTAAAGTAAAAGTATAACACAGGCTGAAACCGACCAACTAAAGCAACTCCGAATGCTGGCCGCCGACCTTCGGGCGGCGTCTCTCAGGTGTTGTCCATAGGCGCGAGACGAAATTATGGCCAACAATGACGAAATTCTGTCTTTTGTCAACACGACGCGTGTAATACAAAAGGACCTGGCACTCCCGTCTACCCAATCCCGCCAGATCGGCGACAGACCGCGTCATGACGAACTGCGCGCGTACTCAGTAGCCCCGGATACATAGACTCGACGAGAAAGGGTCGAGTCGACTCGACTGGCGTTTTCAGCTACCTCGACCCCTCCCCCGTTTATATGAACCCCGTCCGAAGAATCGAGGTGAGGGGAGCAGCGAGGTTCTTGGAAAAGGAGTTACCGTATTTTCACGATTATACTGCGCACCCTCTTTTGTTAAAAGGCAGCCTTAATATTTGTGAGCGCGTTACAATCGGGTTCAAAACCGAAATAGGTTTTAAAGCGGCCAGCAGCATTGCCATGCGGAACGGACACGAAGTCCCCACAAAATCCAACTCAATCCAATAAAAACAATCCGTCAACACCACGTGAGTGAATTTCGGCGCACTAATTCCTCAATGGCATGTCGCATACTTTGATCAGCTGTTGCACATTTTGTTGTGCTGCTGAAATTAGCCCGTAACGCCTAGAATTATGAAGATCAAGGCACTTGAAATCGCGAACAGCTTCAGTGTTTCCCGCTATGACTATTTCCAGCAGGAGCTGGATGAGCAATCTTATGAAGCACAATCATTTTTGGCTTCCACAGCTGCATACGCCAAATAAAATCTCCCTCTTCCAGCTACGTGGTGTCATGTCTTTTCCATCTGCGCAGTACCGTCAGTGTCAAATTAATTTTTTTTTTAGAATTTTCCTGCGCGAACTTACCCGCGCGTTACGATTGCGGGCGCGTTAGAACCGCGCAAATACGGTATTATGCTCCCCGCGGCCCGCCGACTCAGCCCGACGAACGAGCCAACCCACCCCCTGCCTTCGATTCGACTGGACTCGCCGCGACGGCTCTCCGACCCAACGTTACGTTGCTCCGACCCACCCCGTCCGCTTATACATAGGGGGGTTGAGTCCGAAAAACCTGTTTATTTGGACTCAACGCGCCCTCGTCGGGTCAATATAAACAGGGCTAGTAACTTCAGGACAACATCCCGAGACACTGCGGTGCGCCCAGCTCTATTGATAGCCGGTGACCCTTCGAATGACCTCACAGCGAGGGCAACTCCCCCGACAACAACGCACCCGCGCCTCCCGGCCACTAATGCGGTACTCCTGACAATGTATAGATACTGTGGTTTCACAAGGGACCGCGCAGTGCCGCTCGGACTTCGACAGCCTCTCCCCGGCAGGGAACAATTTTATCGTAGCGTCACTAAATAAGGTACGCTTTTATTTATTTAGTAAAGCCTTTATTTAGTGACGCTATTCTATCGACCAGACGCGCACCCTGGCCTCCCCAGACAAACGATAAAATGTGAAAAGCATCCTCGCGGCTGCGCTAATCACTCTTTCGAACACCGCGTAAGCTCAACCGGCATGAAAGCACGCACAAGCTGCGGCCCGCTGTGTGATTATTCTTCTGCCTTTGACCTTCGAGGGAGCCCGTTCCGCTGAAGGGCGGGCAAATTGGCCAGCTTATAGGAAGAGAAACACAGGAGCGACTTGTGGATTTTTGTACTCGAGCCTTGGCATCAAAAACAGCCAATTCCTAGCGATGTAACGTTTGCAGAAGGAACCCCGTTCCTGCCGTTCCTTCAAAAACCTAACGAGTTGCCGTTACAGTTCCACCGACCCTTAATTGAACGGTGGCGTTCCTCCGTTCCTCCAAAAAGGAACTAGTTCCAGGAACGCCGTTCCTTGGAACGCCGTTCCGTACAACACTGGGTAAGAGTCTAAAACGGAGTGACCCCCGACGATAAAGTGGTCACTTACTGTAACATATTTCCTCCTGACAAAATTTTCTTGATGATACAGCCGTCCAAATGGCAGTGATGAATCAGTCCTGTGTTGGATTGGACTCAATGTGTACTACATGATGCATTTTCGATTTCACCCCCGGCAGACTTTTGCCCCTCTGCGCCTGACTCGGCGCAAACCGCGTGGACCTTAAACACCATTTTCTGCGAATGTCCTCGTCTTGAACTGGCACGAAACGCCGGGAATGTTTCTCTTGGTCTGGCCCCTGCCCTTTCATGTCACCTTGCGGATACCTCTTGACCCGTGGGAATCTTTAGGAACTACATGAGGCGGTATTGGCGCAGTTAAAGGCCAGCTGCACAAAGTTTATTTTGCCCATGTTTGGTACATAGAGGTAGTTAATGCTCTTGAAATCACTCCGCCGAAATCCCAAGACTCGTAAACGCAAAGCAAGCTAGGTACCGTAGTTGAAAGTAGCTCCGAGCAGGCGACGTTTGCACCTGGCGGAGAGTCGCCGAAACAAGTGCCGAGCGGCCTGTGACGGAGAAGACGAACCTGTCCCGTGGAGCTTGCGCTTCTCCGGCGACTTGCACGGCACACTGCCTGGCGCAGGAATGTGTTCTGCTACACTACCACGCGGTACCACCGTCGGCATCACATGTTTAAAACTAGCCGCATAGGTAGCAATATCCGCCATTTTTTCAATGCAAGAAAAGGCATTAGAAGTCTACAAACTATACGCGCGGATGCGATGGTTTTGGAGTCAGGGAGGCGTTTTCACTTGAAAATATATATTTTGCTGATAAAAATACCACGGAAGGAACACTTGCCTGTACACTTATCCTTCCTACTGCATCTGTCACGCGCACACACAGAAAAGGATCGTTCATAAATTCATAAACATTTGCTCTACAGCGTTTAATACTTGCCGTATTTGGGTTGGCCCAACGCCACTCCACCCCTTAGACCTCTCAAAAACTTCGATGACCTAACTAGAGTTGTTCTGCGTGGGGGAATAAAGATTTCTGCGATAAAATTAGTTTTGCTTGTGGTAATCAATACATCCGCACAAAGACCGCTGTTGTCTTCGCGAAGTGCGAAAGCTAACGAAACTGCTCCTCTCTTAAACAATAAACTACAATTTTTTCAATTTTTTTCAATTTAGGTTACTTGAAGTTAAAATGTTATAACGTCCCCATGCCTCTGGTTAAAAGTAGGAAACAGCGGTATATATAAACCTTTTTTCGTCTTTTAGTGCATTATCTAGCTGTAGAAGCTTACGTAAGGTATAAGACCCATTTTATAATTCCATCTTCCATGTGCAGCGAGGTGAAAATGCCGGGCTGATATTCCGAAAGTTATTTGAGTGTAATGACATAGTAAAATAGTTCGTGATTGATCACCGGCCGTGCGTGGTTTGTTCCATTCAAAAAGAGCGCTGTGATAGCCGAGGCGCCGGCTAACCAAAACTGCTTCTCGATATCGTACGAGCAAGTAGCTTTGTAAATCTGGAGCCGCTTTTTTACTCGCAAAGCCGAAAATTGCTGCTCCGGCAGTTATTCTGATACAAAAATAACTGTCGGGTGCTATACTTCGTCTCAGTTGATAGCACCGAGATGTCGAAATTGCGCCCAACTCCATTAGCCTCGGCAAACGTTAGAAGAAGTTCTTCTGTGGAAATAACTATATAATATGCGAAACGCAGCACTACCGCATGCATTTGGGCGCGCCTGAGAGCAGCCGCCGGTACTGGCGCGCCCGCTTGCGTTCCATCACATACGTCACGTCCTGCCGCCGGTAATGATTGCCTTCTTTTTCAGTTTTGGTTCCGAAAACGTCAATCTTTACAAGCCCTTCGCGTCTTTTTTTTTCTTTATTGTTATAAGCCCTTCGCGTCGCGCGCGTTCATGTTTGAAAAGCAGTATTTTGTATTTCCCACTTTTATTAGGTGTACTATTAAAGGATTATTTTTACGTTATCGAAAATTTCAGTGAAATTGGCCTTTAACATCATCTCGGGACACTACACTCGATAGGGCACTGTGAACGTTCGGTGATATGATCGTATGTGGGTGTGCGTGCGTGCGTGTGTGTGTGTGTGTGTGTGTGTGTGTGTGTGTGTGTGTGTGTGTGTGTGTGTGTGTGTGTGTGTGTGTGTGTGTGTGTGTGTGTGTGTGTGTGTGTGTGTGTGTGTGCATGCGTACCTGCAGTTGCGCTTGTGTGCCTAATTGCGTGTGCGTGTGTCTGCACGTGCGGGTGTTGTGTGGTTGTAGTGTGTGTGTATGCGTGCTTGTGCGTGTGTGGGGGGGGTGTGTGTGTGCGAGTGTGTGCCTGTGTGTGTGAGGGATTGCCTGTGAGCACGCATGTGTGTTTGTGTGTGCTTGTGTGTGTGGCCCTAATTCGCGTTTGTGCGTGCGCTTATGTGTGTGCGTACGTGCGGATGCAGGTATGGGCGAGTGTGTGTGTGTGTGTGTGTGTGTGTGTGTGTGTGTGTGTGTGTGTGTGTGTGTGTGTGTGTGTGTGTGTGTGCGTGTGTGTGTGTGTGTGTGTGTGTGTGTGTGTGTGTGTGTGTGTGTGTGTGCACGTGTCTGCATGTGCGGCTCTTTTGTGGGTGTATGCGTATGTCCGTGCCGCTCTGCGTCTGTGTGTTTGCAAAGAATAGCTTATTAGAATTTGGGTTTGGGCTAGTTGGTAGCGGTAATCCGCGACTTCGTGTAGCGCCAACAAAGCGCCTCCCTGTGTCCTCTGTCGTTTTGTTGGCGCTACACGAAGTCATGGTTTGCAAAGAAACAACTCTTCATACCCTACAGCCTGATTTGGTGCAGCAGGTCGGCCAGGTAGTTTGTCTGACATCGCGAGTTTCTTAGAGAGTTATCTCTCACTCGTTTTCTTACTCCCATCGACACATATTGATTCGAGAGCATTACTTGGCCCACTGTGCAAAAACACCGCCGTCGCCAGAAAGCAGAGGCAGAACAACAGGGCACGGAAAAAAGATGCCATTCAGGATTCTATGGCCTCCGCCACTTCTAGCACTCCGTATTATATGGCGCACTATCCGCTGCACTACCAACGCATTGTACCAGCGTAGCCACAGGCCTCAGTGATGGATACTTTCGGAGGCGGTACACGTGATTGGGCTCTGCCTGGCGGGTGATTCAGTAAATGACGCAAGCCGGATTAAGGCGAGTAGTTTAACTAGGGGTGAAAATGACACGGGGCACGTGGTTGGGCCCTGGTTCACGGGATTTAACGCTTCCTCATTAAAAGCGCGGAATCAGGCTTAAGTTTTCCGAGAAATTTTTGTGCTTCGCCTTTTTAAAGAAAAAAGAGCGGCGACCATTGACGAAAACCGAATCCACGACCCCATCAGAAGCAGCACGGTGTCAGTGGAAGAAGTTCGGGTAGCGCATAGACGAAACCAGGTAATCCTGAATAAAAACAAACAAACAAAAGAAAACAAGTGCAGGCACATGCTTCTTTATAAGACTACACAAAAACTCCGATGAGAAATCCCGTTTTAAACGATAGGCAGCTCGTTCGCAGCTATTTTAACAACATGTCCGGACTTTATGATCCTCTAATAATCCACACCGAACGGTTTATGTTCAAAGAAACTCTCCTAGAGGCGCTTGATGAATTAAAGATTCGTGGAGGAAAGCACAACGTCCTCAATATCTTGGCGGGAATCTATAACAACGTACTACATGGGGCCCTAATGTACTGCACGCTGACAACTGCGAACAAAACTTTTATGTTTCATCGCGTTGCTTATCTTCCACATTTGGGAAGCCACCACGTGGTTCCTACATAATTAATGTGCACGGAGATCACTACAAAAAGTCGCTCGTGGAGTTTGTGGCGGACATGAAAGCTTTGTGTAGTTTTGGCACGCCGAGATCTTTGTGGAAGAAAAATATGCGACATGCATGCATAGCGTCAAATTAGCATATGTGACAGTTGCAAGTTGGGCGAGTTGGTACGTGTTCATACTTAATCACAGCGCGGAGGACGGGACAGACAGAAAGATCAACCACTGGACAGGCGCCTGTCCAGTGGTTGATCTTTCTGTCTGTCCCGTCCTTCGCGGTGTGATTAAGTATAGCATATCTGATTCTGATTTACGGAGACGGAGTGGTCGTACTATGGTGGGCCGTACATCCGTACAGTTCCACGGTGCCTTTGGTGTATGAAATCAAATCTTTACTGAAAAAATAATAGCTCAGCCATGGTCCGAGTGTTTGACTCTTCCTAACTCTTATTGGACACTCCGTGAATAGACGGCTGTGTGAGCTTACTTCTCCACAGTAACCAAGCAAAGGGTCTAAATTTCGAAATATGCATGGATATACGGACAAAAACTAAAGGCTCGTCTTCTTTTCTTATTTTTCGAGCCAGTAATACCCTAAATACACGGTGATTGTGGGATATTACAAGTTTTCGTTTACCTCCAGATAACACGCTGCAGTTAAATACGCTAATGCTCAAAATAGAATGGCTAGTACTAGGGCTAACGTGCAAAATCCACATTAGGTTAGATTCTAAACCAGACGCCTGGAGATCATTTACCGCCGTAACGTGTTTTTACCTTCGCAGGGCGAATCTGTTGAGTGTTCCATCTGGACAATTTTGTTGTCAAGCAAGGATTACGATGATGCTGTAATTGACATCGAGAGTCACTTTCTTCCAATTCGAGGACCTCAAGTTTCGACCCAGATCGTTCGAGGATGAGCACCGTCAACCACAGCCTCGGGGCTATTTTGAGGGTTGGTAGTTTCTCGGTAAGTTTGAGTGAAGTTTTGCATCCCGCTTTATTAGTAAACGCAAGTGTTTACATCATGGCGGGAAGACATCACTCTTTAGGTGTTAGCATTCAAGCGTTACTCTGCGTAATGGCATGTTAGAAACAGGATCTCTTTATTTAAAAACGAAGAAAACACACAAGTGCACCGAAAAAGGCCGTTTAGCTGCGCGCGTCAGTGGTATGCCCGAACGTCCAAAGTGCAGACAAGGTATCTATGATCACCGATTACGTTGCTCCTCCCTCTTCCCCCCGCCCCGCCGGTCATTAAATCTTGCAACAGGATGAACACACTGGGCAATAGCGTGCAGTTTCCACTATATGTACTCTCGATGGCTAAAGCTGGTGCACACGTTTGTACAGATTCACCGCTCTATTACTAGACGGCTACCAGACCGCCCAAACCACAAATACTGATGACTTCTTTCAGAACACACGAAAACGTTTTAAGTTTTAGTTTCTTGCATTTTTCTTAAGTTTGACATTTTCTAGAGCCTTTGTTGCCTGGCGAAATCGTGACATGGGTTGCTTGACTTACGTGCCGAGCGAATGATCTCAGGTTAAATGCATTACCGAAAGGACGTACTTCCCTCCCCTTAACGGAATTATATGGCTACAATTTTTTTCTCTATGGTTGCGTAGAGGCCAAGGAATATATCTCTATAATAGGCTAAGTTGTTTAGTTCAAGTTAACCTATGTGGCAGGAACTGCTCCGATCAGCGCTTCTATCGTGGTGTTATTTTGAGAGTAATGTAATGGGTATGGTTCCAGCCTGAAAACTTATTTTACATAAAATCTAGACGCTCGAGCTTGAAAAAATATCTGTAAAGCATACAGATTTAACGATAGAAACTTCCTCATTGATTGCAGTACGCTCCTTACCACGTGTTTCAACGCGGGGGGATCAACGCCCGTTTAGATGGAGTCTGCGCCGAAATACTTAAGGCGGTATGTTTATCCCTGCATTTAAGGTACGTAAAGTGTTCTGTTTCATTCTCGTACTTTGTACCACTTGTAAAGAAAAACGGCGAAGAAAAGGGATTAACGCAATGCAATTAGCAGCTACTGTTTACCGCCACTTAAGGCTTTAGAACTGGCAAAGTAACACCGGTAAGTACATACGGGCGAAATTAAATGCGAGTAGAGTGAGTGATTGCTTCCCTCTTAAGTATTTTGTACGAAAGGAATCATCAGCAGACTGGATAATGAGTGAATAAACTAGGATAGTTAAGCTGGTAGAATGGAAGCCTTCTTATTTTATGGGAACTGTGCGGCCATACCGCACATGATCTGAAAAAGAATTCCAGTTTTCTGGGTACACCACATTTTTTAAAAAACACTGTTGGACTTTCGCTATCTAATGCTGTATTCACATTTTTACTTCGAATTCTCAGCAACCACATCTTCTTGCACTTTATGCGGGCGTTCGAACTTAATCTAAGCAAAGTATTCCTGCCATAAAAACACAAACAAAACAAATTTTCTACGGCGATTTCGGTAAGATTTTAATGTGGCAAATTTACATTGTCACGCCTTCCTCGGCATCTGCATGAATATTAAAATGGCAAATTACTGAAGCACAACTTTCTCGGAGCAGCCCTGCATCGGTACTGTAACGGCAAACTGCCTTTGCCAATGACTTGCGGGCTTTGTTTTCCCGTGCTAATGAACTGTTTATCTTTCTAGTTACGACCTGATACCGGCAGCGGACCCGTACTGGGGCCTGAGAAAGAAAGACGGAAACTGGACGGGAATTACCGGCATGATCCAGCGGGACGTGAGACGACATTGCTGACTTTCAAACCAGAAAATGTTTAATGGCGATGCCGATCACCTTATTTGCTTTCTCTCTACCTGTTTGCTTACCACGTAGAAAGGGAGACGCGCATGGGCGGGATGAGTAGTAGGGCCAGATTTAGTTAACTGGTCGGATGAGGCAATAAAAATGTGGTCGAATCATTCGTATTGTAGCAGAATACCCAGCGAAAGTGCTTCAACTTCACTGGGCTGCACACATTTGCAAAACCGACCACCAAGCCAAACAAACCCCAATAGAAAAAAAGAGACAGAAGCAGAAATGGAGAATAATTTTTAAATAAATTTTAGAACTTTATTCTGCTCGGTTTGTCCTAGTCACCAGCACTTTTGTGCACGCCCCACCAAACGTTGACACTGGGGGAATAACAGGTAAGAAGAGTGAGACTTCTTTGTCAAAGTTATAGAGTGCACTGCAGGCAATTTTTTTAAGCGGTGAGCTGTCGCCGGCCTTCTTACTGTACATGGTGCCTATAGAGTCGTTGCTGCTAGTCGCGCTCTCTCACCGGTCATTCTGCGCTTCACGACACAGGCTGTAAACGCAGCAGCTCGGTTCCAAGATACTCCCTTAAAGACGAACTGACGAAGTAACGCTAGGGCCTCTCATATCTTTGGACATCAACGTAGATGCGCACGGAAACATTTTTTTAGAAATATTATTGTTACGTGAAGCTTGTTTGAGGTAGTTAAGGTTTTATCAGCGCAATGTGAAAAGACTTCCGAACAAATATTTGTTGGCTCAGTTAAAGTGTTTACACCCCCAACCTGGAAAAAAAATATATTTATTATTTCGCCTTGGAGTGCTTTCCAGATATCCCTGCAGAAAATCAACGTGCTAGTTTCTTTTGAAACGAAACAATTTCCTACTACATAAACAAGAACCCCTGCCATCACGCGGAAAGTAAGGCCCAAAGAAATGGATACCCTTTAGCTTAGCGGGAACAAAAAAAAAAAAAGAAACTTGACGGTGGTGATCCCGTGGTTACCATAAGCTAATAATAAACATGGAAGTCTAGAAGAGATATTAAAGAAAGTGTCTCCTATTGACGCCCTATTGTTTTATTATGCGTCCAGGAAGTAGACTTAAGCATGGCCGTGCTGAACCCCAGCCATGAGTCGGAAATAGTGGCAGAGACAGCACCGATTTTCTTGTCCATCGAGCTGGTCATCCTTGCGGGCCGCATCAGCCGGCATAATGGCAGCCTACTGGACACTGTCGGCATCTTCAGTTGGCAGGCAAGCGCCATTCCTTTACAGCCGCTCAATCCAGCACATACCCCTCTATGTATGTTTTCTTGGAGACCATACGGCCTCTAGATAAAAGGCCATTTTATATTAAAAAGGGCCCCGCGATTTTTAGTTAATCTCGTGTCACTCATCGCGCCCCGTTTTACGGACGGATGGATGGATGGTCGGACAAATTTCTGGGTGAAGTCACCAAAGCATGCTTTCCCATTAACATGCAGGTTGGTCGGCCAACAACTTCCCAGGGTACGCACAAATTATAACTGCTTAATTCCTGGCCATGACAACTTCGTTTTGCAAGAGTGTGCGTGTGCATGCTTGCGTGTGTGCATTAGGAGTCCTAACAAATTCGCACATAAAATGTTTTAACATCGCAATATTTCATTAAGGTTTAAAAAATATTTCGGCACATTAGAAAATTCTAGGCAGACACTACTTCGGCAGAGCCCAATGTCATGAGAAGCATTTAGGGCTTGGTACCAGAATGACACTGTTTACCGTTGTCTAGGTTGTCGTCCGGCGAGAACCAGAGCACCTCTAAGACACTACACGAGCTCCCGAACAACCCGTTAGTGCAGTATCTAAGAATGACAGATTTGTGTTCGCTGGCTGAATTACAGCATCTCCTCCTCATCAATCTTCCTCTCTAGCCATACTTTCTTTCCAGTCCCTTCTACCAACCCTACACTCCTTAAGTTTGTTTAAAAGTCAAATTTCGAGCCTCCACCTTTATTCTTTCGCTCTTTCACGAAAACGATAATAAACACCGTGAAACCGGGATGCTGTTGTGCGGAATTCTCATCATTGTAAAAGGCACACCTAAGGTATCGCGATCCAGAGTCTTTTGCGTCTCTAACTGATATACGCGATTACAAAGCCACTTTTTAAGGGCACAGCACTTTGGGCGCTCGCTTGTCGTCGTAGCTCGCTCGCTGGAACCAAGTAGAGCAGCAGGGCGTCACCTGGTAACGCTGTCGTTCGCGGCGTACCCAAGAGGCTTCGAAAGTCAAACGGTTTATATAATCATAAGCGTTCGAAACTCGTGACCCGCTGGCGGTTGTCCAACATCCACCCGTTGTTTAGCGTAAAGAAAACTGTAGGTACATTCGAGGCAAAATATACGTAATTAACCGGCAGCTCCCGCGTTCATTTAGTGAGGAACGCCCGGTGGGTTGGTTTTTACGATAGTAAGCGAAAAAAGCAGCCGCGCAAGAAAACAATGGCGCGTTCAAAATGACGCAGAAAGGCTCCAGCCGAGCAAGAAAAAAATGGCGCGTTCGGAATGACGCAAAACAAGGGACCATACAAAACAGCTCCAGCATACGACAGTGAACAGAACTCCCGCTGGCGAAGTTTCAGGCAGGGGGCACGCGAGCACTGCGGAGGCGGGAAGTTTGAATTGCATGGGGTGGTAACAGTGAGCGGATAACGGCAGTACAGCCCGTTATGGCGAATCAGTGCTCTGCACTTCCGACAGCTTTCACATTTAGTGGAACGGCTTTAATTTTTGTTGCAGGTATGGGCTTGGTTTTTCGCAGTCCTGCTTGTCTCCGCGCTCGTCATCGCCTCGGCCGAAAACTCACAGCGAGTCTGGACTCGAGCCACCAGGGCAAGGGCATCTTGGGCTCATGAGTTCAACGAGGCCTTCTGGGATCTCATCGGCAACACCTTCTGCGAATGTGAGCGCAATGTGCCTGTTGCGAAATTAAATCCGGTTGTTGGTGGTACTAGTCGTCTTCACGGATTGAGTCACGGTCGACGCACAAAAATGCTGCCAGGAATTGTTAACTGCTACGGAAACATACAATCCGTTCAGAGACGAATATCCACTGAGAATGTTCACTGGGGAAAAAAAGAAAATAGCTAGAATCGAATGTTAATACAGCGGCAATGATGTATATTAGAGAATATAGTAGTACGACAGAAGTACGAAAATAATGTGCTAACAGGGCATTTCACCAATGCCTACGCACTACAATACGACAAGAGTGATCACGAGTAAATCAACTAATGGCAACGATAACAGAAAATAGAAATCTGACCCGCAGATTAGGAAATGTTGGAGGATAATTATGCGCATGCTAAACTGGTATATACGTGTCCGTGTATCAAAGCGACTCGTACCCCAGCTCAGGGGACACAAACTTAATTTTTCAGCGTGATGCTAGGAAATTGATTGATTGATTGATTGATTGTAGGGTTTAGCACGCCGACGCAACGCAGGCGATGAGGCGCGCCGTAGTGGAGGGCTCCGGATTAATTTTGACCACCTGGGGATCTTTAACGTGCGCCGAAATCTCGTACACACGGGCATTTTTGCTTTTCGCCTCCATCAGAAAAGTGACCGCCGCGTCCGGGAAGATGCTAGGAAGTCGGTACCACTAAACAAATTAATCCTATATAGACTGTAGTGATTGCGCCTGAGAAAATCCAAGTAATGGCGCTTTTTAAACCTCTAGTAATTAAAGCTTTTTTTTTTGCGCGGCTTCACGTCAATTTTAATAAAACGAATTCGAGAATATCGGGAAAAGCCGGCGTGGGTTTTCCGATGTCTATTTGAACAGAAGTGCGCAAAAACGTTTTAAGAATTTAAACATCTGTCATTTGTAATATTTGATTGATTGTAGGGTTTAGCGCGCCGATGCTGCACAGGCGATGAGGCACGCTGTAGTGGAGGGCTCTGGATTAATTTTGACCACCTGGGTATCTTTAACGTTCGCCGAAATCTCGAACACACAGGCGTTTTTACTTTTCGCCTCTAACAGAAAAGCGGCCGCCGCGGCCGGGAATCAAACCCGCGTCCTTGTGCTCATTTGTAATAAATATACAAGCTGGTAAGCGGTCCTGTCATGGCCAAATACCATCAAGAAAATTTTGTGATGTTTTAGCAGGAATAAATCTGCACAATCTTGCTGCGCCCATCCCTTTAGCTACCTTGTAACAAACAACGACCAGTCCGTTGTCCTTTATCACTGTCTAGTACTTGGGCTAGCATTCTTTTTCTTTCCGTCCTTCTTTTTCTTTCATTACTAAAATTGTTTCACGCGAATGTTGTTTTTTACTACCGAGCGTGCCGATTTCCACCTTCATCGCCAACCTCCTCCGAGTTATACATATTTCTTCAAAATCCCAGCATTCTCAGAACAACTTCTGTTTTTTGGCAAATTCGTCCAGGTCACTTACATAACCCACCAACTTTACAACTTGGATGCATACGCTTTCAGTCTTTAGGATGCGGCAAAATTCACGTTAACCGACGCATGCAATGAATGTGGTTCTGTTATTTCTTGTTTCCTTTTTGTGCGTGTGTGCGTGTGTTTGTGGCAAACGAGCAAAGTAATGCTCGTATGTCACTAACATTGAGGCTGCTCGCATTTTAAGGTTGTATCGACGCTCAACGACACTGCCTCACCAGGCTGTGAATGAAAAGCACACGGAAACCCTTCGAAGAAGTAAAGAATCTACATTTGTATGTCGCTCATTTATTTGGTCCACCGAATAGTCAACTCACATTCCCGGAATTCCTTGACAGAACCGGGCACACCGGCAGTCAAGGAAGACCGTATCAGGCTAAAATGATGCCATCAGAACCGGGCACACCGGCAGTCAAGGAAGACCGTATCAGGCTAAAATGATGCCATCAGTGCCGCTCAGAATAACGCTGTGAAAGTCAGCCATAGCAGCCAAGAATTGGGCACGGACGGCTTTTTGGAGTGTGTTTTGTTACTCCAGAAAGTTCTCGCTGCGAACAGTATGTTGTCGTTTGGGAATCAAGGTGACTTTTATCAACCATGCCCGCTCGCTTTTAAACAACCTTCATTTGATGGTAACCTGCTGCGAGTCACTGCGTCACGTTATACGGAATCACACGCAGCCTCCCCCGTCGTGCTAAGCTCTGGTCCATCGAAGCTGGTGAAGGGGGCCTTCTGGTTGCTGGTGATCGTGATGACCACGTCGTTCGCTGGACAGATGAAGGCCTCCATGATGGTTAAGAAAGACACCGACCGGGTGGACTCCATCGAGGACATCGCGCGCAGGCCCGCGCTGAAGGCATACATCCCGCAAGGGAGTGCCGTAGAGTCTTCCCTCCAGGTGGGTGGTAAATGGAACAGGCTTACCTAAGAAGTACCTAGAAGCTGAACTACTCTGCTTGAATAGAGCGGAGAGTATCTGCAACATACAAGACGCCGTGCACAGCTTATACTAAATGTTATATATGCACGCTTTATATTGCCCCTATTCTTCGTTTGGTGACTGTCTGGTAGCCCGCTGTTCCCGATCAATTGAATTTCACCGGGTCTGAACCAGCCGCTTGCTCACTATCTCACCTCCATTCTTCCTTGCTTGCTGGCTTGTTTGGTTGGAAGCTTCATTTATGGATTTTATTAATGGCTAACCCATCGTGGGCTGAACTTCGATTTCTTTTTGTCTCGCCCCTTGGGACAGCGAGACGAAATTCCTCTAAAGGACTTCGGATTTCCCCAGTGACCCTTGGACACATGGCGGCTCCGGACGGTTGCAGGAGCACAGTGCTGCCGCATTATGGATAGTGTCACAGCGCACGATGAAACCATACGGATATGATGTGCGTACTGTGGGGAAAGGCAGGTAGTTAGCCATGTCTTTGCTGTTCATTCTATAATTTGTGGCTGCATCAATAGCGGCCCTGTAGGAGGAAAAAGATTTACTGTGCTCGACACGTAGCGCAACGAGCCATACAAGCTGCCGTACGTGCCGTCTTTTTTTTATTGTGGAAGTTTGCTATTCCGCACAAGGAAAAACTAAATGTGAAAATGCATTCCGGATTCCCGAAGGAATCGGAGCAAGGGGCCATGATGTGCCCCTTGAAATCTGGCGGACGTACGGGGCGCAGGCCGCAGGAGGTGATTTGCACATAGGCTTCGCCGGGCAGGGCAGCTCCACACCAAGTGCTTCGCTGTAGCCTGTTCAACAAGAGCGGGGCGCAATGGGCACGTGGAGTCAAACTGGGCATGATACTCAGTTGGACAGGTTCTCGTCACAGCCGGCGTGAATGCCAGTCCCAGACGAAGACGTCGAAGCAGGACCTCATCTTGGCGAGACAACCCGCCAGGGAGGCCCGTACCACGCGGGAGTATGAGAGCGCGCGCGGTGCACCGTACACATTCTTTTGCACTGGCTAGGCGAATGCCGTCTTGAATTATGTTTCGAGTGCATTTTAGTGTCTTTTAGGTCGAATGCAGGGTGTGGTGTTTAGTGAGGAAGCATTATATGCCCCGATACATGAAATTCCAGCGTTGGCGGTTGTGTGAACGAATGATGGTGTCAAAAATCGCTGACATGCATAGAATAATAAAAACTCATCAGAGAAGCTCAAATTAACGAGGATCCGAGTTTCTTCGGGGGTTTCTTGTACACAAAGTAAATGACTTGCTATGAAAAGAAACATTGGTACTTTTCAGTCTGGGTGGTAATCCATCCTGGGCCTTCGGGGCACGTGACTAGCGCTCTACCTCTACACTTGGACTGTTCCCGTTTTTGTCTGACTGAGGGAGTGCTTAATGCGTGTCTCAAAATGAGAGCAAGCCGTTCGCGGCCTGCGAGGCATACGACCTCGTGGCTCTATAGCGCACCTGGCCCACCAGGGGGAGCCACCAGTCGGCCTTGTGTCCCTCGAAGCTGTCACAGTAACTCTGTCCGTGTTTCGAAATGGGAAGTGCTCCAACACCGGTGTACCGCCAGCTTCAGCGTTGGCTAATCGCGGTCTACCACGCAAGAGCGCCAACAAGGTCGAATCACAGGAGGCGTACCTTGCAGTGAGTAGAACCAAACGCCACAAACTTGCTGCTACTCTTAGGGCGATTCCTTGCGAACTAACGTGTGGAAACACAAGTTTTTTTTTATAAGTATCCAAAACGAAGTCATTATGCTTTCGCATTCAAGCTACGCAAGCAGACTTCAGTGCCCCGAGGAATATTTTGTATGGGTACTGGCCAACTTTCGGGTAGCTGAGTTTCAATTGCTGTTTGCGCCCTGGATGTGCCTATGAAGACCTGCAGTGTGAGTGTTCCGCCATGTGAACGATTTTTTGCAGGATTCGCGAGACCCTTCGTACCGTCGGGTTTGGGAGCAGGTGCAGCGTCACGGGTCCGTGCAGCCTGTGCAGCGATTGCTGAACCCAGAGTTGATTGACAAGACGATGCGTTCCGAAGCGGTGATCATCTTGAGTCGCGCTTCGCATGCCCTGCGAGGGGAGAGGGCGTGCGCCCGAAACGACTCGCGCGGGGAGCTGTACGTGGGCCGCACGCCCTGTTACTCCTACAACTCGGCCTTCTTCCTCAACAGGCGCCTGCCGCCGAGGCTTCGTTGGGACATCCGCGACAGGTGAGCTCAGCGCGAAAGTATCAGTAGTAACTCAGTGCGAGATCATGGCAACGCAAACCATGATTCTCTCCTGGATTATTTCCCAACATAGCGCGCGCAAACTTTGGCGGGAAGGCACGAGAAATGAGAAAGCACTGTAAATATAAATGCTGACGCATTTCTGACGGTTTCCTGTAGACCCTTTTTGAAATTATCTTTATTTTTGAAGCGTTTGTGCGACACCCAATCATTGATAATGTTTGACTCAGGCGGACTTGGCTCCTGACCTTTAGCCTTGCCACATGCGGTGCAGCTGGCTACGTGACACCGAAGGGATGACGGGTAGAGAAAAGGGGCGGTGCTTTAAAGGGAGCACGGGAGTTGCGGGAGGGTGCGTGTGACAGCATATAGTTAAACTAAAGCAATGTGGAAACTTTTTAACGTGGAGGCTTTCGATTTGCCAAGCAATTTGGGGTAATTTCTTCTGCTCGCGCATCGAACTGCTCGCGTGTGGAGTGTACTCAAAAGTAAAACACTCTTGTTTACCCTTTGTGTGTTTTTGTTTTCTCTCCCCCGCCCCTCTTCTTTTTTTTTGTTTTGTTTTTCGGCAGGATCGTTCGCCTGCTTGAGGGAGGCCTCATACAGAAGTGGTGGCGAGAGTCAAACGGCCAGTGGCAAGGCTGCGGCGAGGCAGTCAGCGGCGACACTCTAGCGTTCGAGGACTTCCAAGGGATCTTCATGCTCCTCGGCGGGGGCTTCGCAGTGGCCACTGGTCTCCTGCTGCTGGAATTCACTGCGTTCTTCGTTCAGAAGAAGGGCTTAAGCGTGCGAAAAGCGCCGCCCTCAACGCCGCAGCTATGAGAGAGCACTGAGATGACGCAACCGCTGGGCACATGCACATTCACGTGTGCGACAAATAAATGAACGGTTGAACTGAATGACGGCGCGTATTGCAAAACAGATTGAATAAAGAATTGTTATGCACGTCCAACATGCTTCCTCGTTATAACATACTGGGAGAACATAGAACATACTTTTTTCTTGCTTTCTTTTGCGGAGGGGGGAACACGGAAAGGAATTGGAATTGGGAGGGAGGGAGGGAGAGAGAGAGTGAGAGAGAGAGAGAGGAGAGAGAATAAGCTATAATTAAATCAACGAAATGCTTCACAGAGCGAGACAGAGAAACGTTTTATTTCATCTTTATTAACGTTTTATTGCGTGGTGACCGGCCTACCGGTGGCCGCAGCGGCTATCGCGGTGATTACCCGTTGTATAGTCATGTCGGAGCTACCAAGCACCCCAGCCCGAGGCGTCTTCTTTCCAGGATGCCTTGAGCTCGGGCCGCGTCGACAGCCCTTCCGATCAAGCACAGCTGGTCTTCGAGGCAGGAGCTGCCCATGGCCCTCTCCCAAAGCTCTGTGAAAAGGTGGAAGTTTCGGGAGATGGGGTGCAGTGTAGATTTGTCGCAGCCACTCACTGTGTGTTGGCGGGTCTCAGGTTCTCCGCAGAAGCGGCAAAGCGTAGAAAATTGTGTGGGATCAAAGAGGTGCGTTCTGGTGGGGTATGAAAAGTATTAATCGGCAGGGCACGGAATAGTCTTTCCTGCTCCCTCGGTAGTGATTTGTGTCGGGGAAAGGGGGGGAGGAGTCATGTTCTACGGGAGATCCTATAGTGCTGCCTGATTTCCTGGTATGTGACTAAAGGATGCATGTGCTCGGGCTCGGCTTCATCAGCGCTGGCTCGGAGAGTCAAATCTCCAGCCATGAGGTTGGCGACCTCGTTGTCGGGAGTGCCACTCGAGCTGGTGCCCATACATTCCTTACTTGTCTTGTCAGTGGTGTCTGATTGGTTATTTGCAGCGTTGTGTCGTGTAATCGGCTACTTGCAAAGTGTCGCCACGCCCGCTGACGATAAGTTTTGCGTCGCTTTGGATAGACATATTGGGGCACATAGCCGGCTGCCAAAGCTGGTGTTCGGAAGTGCCTGAGTTAACTGCTTCTTTTCTGAAGGTGTGCACTTCTCAACAGAAAAAAATGACTGCGCAGAAGAGGCGCGTTGGTTTCGACGATTCGCATAGTGCTCCTGCTCCGGAGTCATGGAGAAAGGGATGCAACAAAGGTTTGGTGTTTACGTTAATGCATGACCGAGAGAGGGGGTGGGCGATGAGGGGCATGTCAGGACTTTTTTCAATCGAGCCTGTATGGATGAGGATTTCGTTTGATAAATAATAGCGGCACCCGTCGAGTGACAGCGTGACTTGCAGTAATATCGCCGATTTCGCCATCGGGGGTGTCTAGCGCCGCTGTAAATTGCGTGCGGAAGCTTTTTCCCAGGACCAGGCCGCAGACAGCGACCGCTTTGGATCCCCAACTGCGTCGCAAGAATAGGGACGTACCGTACGCGTGGGGCTGCCGACGTTTGCTGCTATTATGGCAGTAAATACGATCCGGCAGCAGTATAGCAGGGTATTCAGCTGATCAGTGAGCAAGCTGCAAGCGTCAATGTCATCATGGTCCCGGACGTATGCGATTCGTGCGCTGCAGCTGAAAGGTAACGTAGTCGTCGCCGCCGCCGCCGCCCTCGTCATCATCATCATCATCATCATCATCATCATCATCATCATCATCCTGTTTACGACCACTGCAGGGCAAAGGCCTCTCCCATAGATCTCCAATCATCCCTGTCCTGTGCTAACTGCGACCAATTTATGCTCGCAAACTTCTTGATCTCATCTGCCCATCTAACTTTCTGCCGCCCACTGTTCATCCTGTTCACCCATCCTGTTGCTTTTAATGACCAACAGTTATCTTGCTTTCGCATTACATGCCCTGCCGACATCCAGTTCTTCTTAATTTGTTAAGGTAACGTACCGGTTGTCTCTCCCCTCAGCCGGACAGCCCTGTGTGGGTGCTTAGGACCCGCTTTACAGCTCCCGTTCCTGAGCTATCACCGCAATACGTTGAGGAAGAAAGGCGGCGCCTGCTTACCCGTCTCCATGAATTCGAGGTGCCTATTTCCAGGGGCTACCTACAGGCGGACGACGTGTTCCTAGGCCGCATTGTGACCGCTTGTGCTTGAACGTTGCACCTCCTGCTCCTTATTGGTTTGCATAGAAGGATGAAGGGTCATGCGATCACTGCGATACTAGTTTCCATCCAGCAGTGGAAGGGACCCAAGGCGCTGCAACCTGACGCAACTTCCTCTGGCACGTCACTTGCTGCTGGAGTACTAGCAAGACATCAAGGGATCAAGCAAGACATAAAGCAAGAATACTAGGAAGACATCAAGCAAGACATCAAGACATCAAAGTAAAAAAACGAGCAGTACTGACACCGCTGTACTACAGAAAGCATGTTTCACAGGCAACACGCTTTCTTGTGCTACCCTAAGGCGAAAATTTCGGCCTGTCTTTCTCTCACTCGATTCATCCTGCCCATCAAAAGTTTAAATAACGCTTGAGCAAGATGTATATGCGCAGGTGCACTACAAACAACTAAAAGCAGTGGGAAGGTCCTACACGTTCTTGTTCGGTGGCCACAAGAAAGCCTTTAGCGTGTTTCAGTCAAAATGATAGCACATAACTGAAAGAAGCAAGGTTTTTTTTAATTTAAAAATATACGTTGGATTGGTTGTTATGATAGCAAATCAAAGAACACGGCATAAAAAAAAGGACTTAGGGTTGCGCACTCTCCAACAAGATGGAGCGCGAGAAGCGCAAATGCGGGAAATTTGAATACAGTTGAAGTGAGAGAGAAGACCAAGAGCTGGAAGGGTAGTACAGGGAGAGGAGAAAGCGCTACCTTGCCGGGACGTCCGAAGACTATGGTATTTCGACGACAGTTGCAGTGGAGCGAGCAGATAAGCAACAATTTTTGTTATTCTCTTCTGACTCCCATTAGGCTGACTGGCCAGGACAGTCTCCTGTAGCCACAAACTCTCCCATTTCGCAACCCACTTTCCTTTCTTCGTCCCGAGGAAGTCCGCAGCCGTTTAATAAGTAGGCCGTTTTAAACAAATACCGTTTCAACAACAACACGCGTTGAACCATGATTGCACGTGCGGAAACAAGTGGGGTAGGTTCAGGAAGGGATTACTCCAGGCAAGAAAGTCATTGCGTTCGGCAATAAAATTCCGCTGAACAAAATTTTTTTTTCAAATTTGATAATATCCATATGATATGGCCAGCATAACACATTAGGTCTTCGCCCATCTACTCTCATTATAACCTGGTAAGGGGACTGGGGTCAGGAAGGCAAAGACTGTGAAGTACCTCCGGCCTTGCCTTCCCTCGCACAAAGTCCCAGCTCCTGGACGTCCCCTCTCTTCGGCTACGGCAGCGTCATAATCTCACTCCGCCGCTTTTGAAGCATTTCCAACATAAACTCCGCCTTGTTCTTCGCGCTTAAGCGAGCGTACGCCGCAGTAGACGTCCATCCACGTATACTTCCATGGTCACCATCATCACCACGCCGAAGCCAATGGCTCGACGGAAGCTCGTCTGGTCGGAAGTAGTCATTAAAACAAGGCATACAGCTGAGGTCGGTGTTCGTGCACTCTGTTTTGAGAGGGAGAGCGATTTTTAATGAAGTCTGGCGATGTTAGCTGGGCTAAAATGCCTAACTTGTTACGCCAGTTGATGACGTGATGAAGATGATGGCGATGATGTTCAAGAAGTTGATGCGTACAGATACGGCGAGTTATTCACAGCGACTGGTCTAGACCTCTGTGTTGCAGGTACTCTATCAGGGCTTTGATAGCCCTTCAAGCACGTATGGGACAAGCCCATGGTCCTAAAACGTCCTTTAGCTGCATGTCCACGGAAAGCGGCAGTCCCAAAGCCACTACGAGGGATACTCTTTGAGCATCGAATCGAGCACATTCACAGAGCAGGTGCTGCAGGGTTTCTCGCACATCACAGTGTGGACAGAGTGGCGACGTAGCCTGTTTTATCTTGAAGGGGAAGTTGCGCGTGTATGCGACATTCAACCGCATGCGATGTAGAATTGCTTCTACTCGCTTGGAGAGTCCTGGTGGCATTTTAAATTTGCGGTTGGGACCGATGAAAGATAGCGGCGCGTAATGACGTGATACGTCATCCCAGGCTGCATGCTGCATGTTCCATGCCACGCTGGATGCAAGTATAGATGCATCTTTCCTGGTGAATGGTATAGCTACTGCCGATGCACGATGCTTATGTGCAACGGATGCAGCAATGTCCGCCTTCACATTGCCAGTTATCCCACAATGGGCTGGAATCCACTGAAGTGCTATGTGATGGTGCGCTTGTAGAGCTTGGAGATGTAAAGCGTGTATGTCAGGCACAAGCTGGTCTTTTGGAAAAGACGCTAGACATTGAAGGGCAGCCCTTGAGTCTGTGAAGATGGCCCACTCTCGAGCGGGTTGCTCACGATATGAGCGAAAGCCACAATCAGAGCTGCAAGTTCGGTAGCCGTAGTTGACGTTCTGTGACTGAGCATGGCACTGATGGTAGTACGGGATGACGGTATCCACACCCCGATAGTGGATGATGTTGATGACACCGACGCACCAGTGTACACATGAGTGTGGTCTCTGTATATCCGTGACATGTATATCCAGGGCGAGGAACTTTAGTGCGGGAGCCGGAATATACTCCTTCCTCGTGATAACGGGCACAGTAGTTGTGACTGGTATGGGCATGAACCTCCAGGGTGGGTGCTCAGGAGGAGAAGGCTCTTGATACACCTTCGGCAGAAATTCAAGCACTTGTTTTAATCATCAACCTCCATCTCACCATTACTATCATCTGTCTTCAGAAGGAACCCTTACCGTCACCCTACCTCTCCCTACTTCCGGACCTCATCTTTCCAAGAAGCTCTCACTGTGTCCTTACTTGTCATCCTGTTTTTCGGTGGGTGTTCTGTTACTCGGGTGGTTCAGCTGTTTAACACGCCGTATCACATGCCCAACAGCAAGTATAGGCGATATAAACATCTTGACCAATTCCGACATATTTTATGGTATGATGTTTTGCATGCCTGACTGCAAGTCCTGCCATCACACTTTCAACGTAATCCTCCCCGTCACCTCCATCCTCCTCGTCATCAGTAGAATCAAATCAAACAGCAAGATCCATGGATTGCTTCCGCCTCACCGTCACATTTCAATTTCGCTTATTGTTTGACGCTCTAAAGCTCAAGCAGGCCTAGGTGGAGAGGCCGCTCAGAACAGGCAAGAGTGCGCTGAATCTGGGGTGGAGGGAGGCGGAGGTATTGACGGGAGCAACAAAGATGGGGAGTGTTTCATTGAATAAACGTTACTATGTGCGCTATTTTGTCGCAGCGGGCTTGTCAAGCCCCGTCGCCAGTGGTGGGGCCCTTAGTCCAGAGCGCCGCTGGCTTGTGCCGCCTGCTTGGCTTGCTGGCTGACTGACTGAAATAACATTTATTGGAAGAGATGGCGCTAGGCCGTATGGGGACAAGGAGGGTAGGAGAAGGTGGAAAGCACGTCGTGCACTTGCCTTGCTGGATCACAGCATGTTGTTCCTGCTCGCCCTCCTTGGTCAGCGCCTGCTCCCACACCGCTTCCCTGCCCGAATGTTGTATCTGTGGTGCTCGTGACGATCAAGGCTGATAGTTGGGCTCGTTGGTGTTGACTTGGAATCATTTTACCAGCGAAAAACGGACAGGGACCTAGAAAAAAGTAGACGGGGCACTCGCTAGACTTCAACTGAACATCTTTTACTTGAGACATGTAATATATGAAACCGTTACCAGACAGGGCTAAAAAGATAACAGTTACAAGTGATAAAAATGATAAAAACAATGTACAGTCATAGATGCGTACCACCCACACGTCCAAGCTACGTCCCGCGCAGGCGCCCTTGAAAGGAGCTTAGCTATTTTGCCGTAAGAGCGATGGAAGGCACGCTGATACAATTACCTGCCTCCCTGTGAATATGGAAGGCCTCAGAAATCTCTCGTTTCACGTGGTCGCGCCCGCTGCCTAAGACACGTGTGGCACCAAATGCTGGGACACAACCAGGACGCCGCTTGCTTGACAAGTTCTGGGTTTCCTCGGGAACTTGTTGCCTCTGTCGCTGAAAGCCTCATCAAGAAGGTTAAGGTGGGTGCCTGTCCTCCAACAGGAGACTCCGCCAGCCAACCCAGGTTGCGGCGGGTAGCAGTACCGTATGTTCACCAGCTCACGCACCGCTTGAAAAAAGTGGGCAAAAAATGCGGTGTCGATGTACTGCTCCTGGCTACTGCTCCTGGGAAGCTGATGCGGATGTGCCCAGCCGTCAATGAGAACAAGAGGCAAGGCTGCACAAAAAAGCCCGCCACCAGGTTTGTCACCTGTAAAATTGGCGTTGTTTACAGCATTCCGTTGTCCTGCGGCAAATGCTATGTAGGGCAGACGGGGCGCTGTACAAATGACCGTATGAGGGAGCATCGAGCTGCAGTGTCATCGCTTGCCGCGGGGGGCCACTTGGCCGACCATTGCTAGCGGTGTCCTGGTTGTGTCCCAGCATTTGGTGCCACTCGTGTCTTAGGCAGCGGGTGCGACCAAGTGAAACGACAGATTTCTTAGGCCTTCTATATTCACTGGGAGGCAGATAATTGTATCAGCATGCCTTCCATCGCTCTTACGGCAAAAGAGCTAAGCTTCTTACAAGGGCGCATGCGTGGGACGTAGCTTGGCCGTGTGGGTGGTACGCATCTTTGACTGTACATTGTTTTTATCATTTTTATCGTTTGTAATTGTTATCTTTTTAGCCCTGTCTGGTAACGGTTTCATATATTACACGTCTCAAGTAAAAGATGTTCAGTTGAAGTCTAGCGAGTGTCCCGTCTACTTCTTTCTAAGTCTCTGTCCGTTTTTCGCTGGTAAAATGATTCCAAGTTCGTGACGATTTGAGGCATAGCCACGTGACGTGGTACAGTACGGCCATGTTCCGGCAGCATGGATATATGTGTTTATATCTGGTTGGGTACATTTTACACAGCATTTACGAACTGGGGTAGGCTTTCATTTCTATTTCACTCCTCGCTGTCGTCCCTTTTTTGTCGAGTTGTTTTTGTGGTTCTGGGTATGGTGTACTAGTTTCTCTCGTATGCGCTGTGATGGCCATTCAGAATAATGCGTGGAGTGACTGGAGATAGAGCGAATTTTCTTTCACTTCAACAGGCGACCGCGGAGCTCGCTCGTAACGTTTAAGGGCCATTGTCCCTCAAAAGTGGACCTGTGGCAACACACACCCAGACCAATAGCCTTAACAGCAGTACTGGGCTTAATGCCACGGGCTGTCTCCCGTTACGATTAGGAAATGCTGGGCGTTCTTAAAAGCCCAGAATGGCTTGGATGTACTTCAGTGGTTATTGTGGAAGCTCAGCCATACAGTTTAACCTTGTACAGTAATGGACAAATCAAACACGATCTCAAACAATTATGAACCAGAACACACAAACAGCGCCATTTCCTTTCATTCAAGTCTAATGGACGCCTAGCCCAATTACAGTACATAGTTGGGAAATGTGGCTTACCAGACATACCAATATTGCGCCATTATTGGACCTCCACAAAAATTGTTCTTCAATTTTGCGTGTTCTGGTTCACATTTTTGTGTTCGCATTTCACATGTCCATGACTGTACATGGATCACCCTAAAAAACACCTGAAAATGGGATGAGACTGTACCAGAAGACATTAAAACTGTATTAAGCTCGATCGACCTTATAGCCAGCATTTTTCTTATTTGTTTCTGGCCTGCTCGTGCGCAGCAGCTTTTGCGTCGCAGCTACTTAGAGTAAACGGTGCCTTTGTAATGAGCAGTATTAACATCCACGCCGAATGCAATCTTCCCAGCAATCAGCAATATACAGGTCGCGGTCGTACGCACATGTTCATATTCAACAGAACGGAAACTGAGTGCATTGCTAATTGCTTCGATGATCAAAGCAGGAATGTTAGTACGCGCATAAACATTCATTCGTAGTGGGGGTCTTAGTTTCAAGATGTTATCACGATCTAGGTGATTGCGAATTCATACTATTGAAGCGATACATATGGGTATACGAGAGAGCGACTGGTTACCTTTTTCCTAATGAGGGACCCGAATCAAATATGGTATTTAAATGTGCGCCCATGGACGTAGTTTTCTTCTTGTGGAATAAAAAACAAAAGCGGGTTCTGTTACCACCTATCCACACAATGCTCTCAAACTTGTTTGCTTTCTTTTTTTACCTTTTACTAGCGTTAGTTCATTAGTGCAGGCTTTTATAGCGAAAGAGAAAGAGAAAGGCACGCCGCAGGGTTCAGTCCTCTCTCCCTTCCTGTTCTACGTTGCTATGATGGGACTGCCCGCAGAATTCGATAGCGAGGACGCTTTTTCTCAATCTCCACCAGTTACCGGCATTCGCTGCACTCCCCCTCCGCGGGTTTCGTGCACGGGGAAGTATTGCAGTGCTGTAGTGAAACGATACGGCTCCCTCGTAATGTCAGGTTATTGAGGCTACAGCGCACTCGAGGAAGCGGAACGTGAAGCGTGTTCGGCATGGCTACGGAAGGACTGCTGCGTTTGACAACTTTCGACGTAAGACAAGACACGTATCTTCCACTTTGGCCCGTTAAAAGCGTGTTAGTGAAAATTCAAAGCCCGGATAAATTAAAAAAAAAAAAACTTTAGAAAATGCGTCGAGTCGTACCCGTCGTTATTAAAAACCCCAAGGAATTCTGAAAGGCTGGTGGGCAGCGTGTTGCGTAAATTACACTGTAGGATACGAGAGATAAGAGCAAAAGAGACCCGAAAAATCATGGTCCAAATTCTATCCTGCGATCACCTTTCTGTTGAGCGAGCGCCTGTTGTAACCTTTGTTGTCTTATGTCTTTACTGTCTTATGGTACACATGTTTGAAAAAGTTAACGGGGTTCCTGCCCCCTAGCCACAACTATGCTATAGGTATTCTTCTAATCCAGGCGTACAAGAAATAACAGGATCTCAATACTCCATAAATATAGGTTAACAACCATAGTCACTAACCATATAGTCCGCTGGCGTTTACATAATTTCAACGCTGGAGTACTTCCCTGCTATTTTAATGGCACTCTTTTTTCTCCGTGGCACCCAGGCGGAGCAGAAATCGTTTTATTTGAACACGTAATGCACGCAAATTTTGTTAAATGAAGTACAAAATATTTACGTGCTCTGTCGGAATAGGGAATAATGATACATGTACGCCAGAGCACTCAACGAGTGTGCCCTAAATTGTAAATGGTATATTAGGCCACGACAAAACAAAAACGTATCGTAATAAAGACGACGTGGAAAAAAAAAGACAGAAGAAAAAAGTTTTCCCTGTTATATATCCACACGCGAGATGAGAAACTAATGCTTATTCCCTCATTCATTTACACATGGCGGATCGGTTACGTTTAGAGCCCTTCACGGTTATCGCATGCTGTCAAAAGCTGTTCGGTGCAATTCAACTGGCTAACCAACTTTCACCCGATGACAATAAGCATGCGTCAACCACGCTTGTTCGGATGCAATTGCCAGCTGCTAGTTAAAATATGGTTCCCTACAAACTAAAGGTTTACTGAGAACCTTTCCGAAGGTACGTTCGGGAAAATGTCACTACTTTACGGTAGGTTATTTGTTCCAATTAATTATGCGGGGCTCAGGGATTAAGCAATGGGGCGATACCATGAGCATACTTGCATGCAGTGTACATGCATTGTACAGAGAATTTTCTCGTTTATCCTCGACCCCAGGCAATTTTTTCACGTCGAACCCGTTGCCCATACCACAAAGGAGGAACATTTTTTTTTTCTTGAGCTTGCAGTAGCTCAGAATAACAGGCGCGCATGCGCACAATACATATCTGGAGTGCGATAGACAAATACGCATGCTCGGAAAAATGTTTCGGAGTCGGCCGCATCAAATGAGGCAGTCAGGATACAGGCCAAGGGCTAGGTAGATCTAATGCTTTAAGATGGCAGCACTCTGCAGAAAGTGTATATGCAGGCAATGTGCATACATTGTATCTTCGCAATGTGCGTCCGCCTGGAAATATGGCCAACAAAGCTGCGTTCAGAGGTTCAACTTCAAGCGTCTAGTGTGAAGCAGCAGTTGCTCAAAGTCATTGTTTTACCGAAATAACGTTTCGCATCCCAGTTAACACCTGTTTCTGGCCCGACCTTACAGTACGCTCCTTACCACTTCATAACCAAGCCAGGACTGAACGGGCAAGTTGGTGGCGTCTGCGGCAAAATTATGGAGGCCATCATTCAATCTCTCCGGACCAAGTAGGTGCCTCCGTTGTCACACCCCGTTATTGCAAACTGCCTGCAACATTTGGCGCACCTTGAGCCGTTGCGTCACGCATCGTGCAAACCTGCCTGCCGTATACCAATGCAATGACTTTATGTACATGAAGACTGCATATTTATTCAATGTTTACAAGTCTATACATACCAGCAGAAGGCCAGCTATCTTATTACCAGTTGAAATCGAGTGCAGTTATAACTACCGTAATGACGTCGCATCGGTTTGAGATCGATCTTCATGCTACCCCGGCCTTCAAAGTTATACTTTTCACCGATTTATCCGCCAACTACGGGCGCGCACATGTAGCACCGGCTAAACATGCTGCAGCTCTCTAAATTTAGCCTTGCCTGTGTGTTGCCATAGCTGACGTAATCAAGCAGCCGTGGAGGCCGGTGCGTGAGAAGCGACACTTTGGGCCGCAATTCCCTGGCTTACAGGGGCTTGTAAATCGGCCGCAAAAATTCCGGATGTTACACTTACGTGTTCTAGATTTTACTCGGTTAAAGGAATTTGTTCAATGTTTACAACTCACTTCATTGTCTTTTCAAATGCTGCCAGAAACAACCATTCAACAGTAGTCCAAGCAACCTACGCAAACAGAATTTTATATTTTCTATTTTTCTATTATTTAGCTACAGCGTGGCTTTCCCCCTGGACTCTTTCTGGGGCCTGCGGAAGCCAGATGGGAACTGGACAGGGGTCATCGGAATGCTGCAGCGGGACGTAAGACATGAAACAATTTTTTTCCTCATCTTGCTTCCTCATTACTTGGCGCCGAAACAAGCCAAGAAATTCATTCTGAGATAAATTCGTTTCATGAATTCTTCCTTCATTGTAGGACAAGCTTTAGATCTAACAGAGACGCTATAGGCTTACTTCACGCGTTATGTAGATGGGGGGATGTGGAAGCGTAGATATTTACGGTGGGAACGCCTACAGTTTCGAAATAATTGTTTTCGAAGCTAATGTTTGCTAATCTCTTCAAGAGGCTTTTCCGTCGCGTTAAATTTGACCTTCATTTGACCGCAGCTGCGCCGTACCCTCGGCAACGCATCACGTGACCCGCCGGGCCGAGCTCCGCCGGTGGCCGCATTCGCCGCGGCTAGGTTGGCGAATGCGCTCTCCGCAGCTGGTTCGCGCCTGATCACGTGACTCGCCGCGTGCACGCGAGCTTGACAATGAATGAGAGCGATGCCAGGCCGTCTTATCGTTGCGTGGGAGCTGGATGTTTTGATGAGCCGTAGTCGGGAAGCAGCGCCTAACCACCCCGAGGATATTGCCCGGCGCGCCGTTTGGCTCGCAAGACGACGCAAGCGGGACCACAACCGCAGACAAAGGCAGGCTTCGGACGAATAGTATAATAATCACAGCTAAATCAAAGGTTGTCCACTGAAACTAAGACTTAACCAGGCTAAGCCAAGCTTTCGCTTTGCATATGCAGGGTTAGCTGGGCTAAGCCGCAGCCCTTTTTTTAGAAACTATTCTCCACTACAAACCTGCGCACGCATAAACCAGCAACCAGTCATGTGCGCGTGCTTAGATGTGACAGACGACGTCGAAAATATCACCTGAAAGCCCTCTGAAGAAGTGATATTGGCTCACGCCGACGTTCCAAGCGGGCAATTTGCTGTTCATCCAGGAGGGATTCGCTGCTACTCCACGAGCTGAACTTGAGGCGGTAACGCGGTGCCAGGAGCTTTCCGTTGTTTTTGCCCCCATTCGCGCTTGTGTTCGGGCCAACGCTTCGATTCTTGCTCTTCTTCCTCGAAACGAACGGCATGCATCCACCCCATAACGATTTAAAACCTGGAAGCCCTGGAGCTCTATTCTCGCGTACAAACTGTCCGTTTTTCTTCCCCCTCGTATGCATCTTACTGTGTGTGCAGTATGTATGTGTAACACATCAACCCACACCCTAACCCCTCGATTGAGGAGGACGGCCGACTAACCGCATTGATCCATGTATTTTCAACATCTAAATACCAGCACAACCGGCATTTCATCGGTAGCGGCATGAAAATTGCCTGTGCGTGCACGCCCCCCTTTTTGTACCCGCAAACCGTGCACGCATAAACCGGAAACTAGTGATGGCGCATACTTAGGCGTGAAAGACACCGGCAAAAATGTCGCTCGGAAGGCCTTCCAAGCTGAAAAAGAAATATGAGCTCAAGCAGGCGTTCCAACTGGGGAAGTTTCTCTTCTACCTGGAGGGATTCGCAGCTACTTGGCGAAGTGATTTTCAGCGGAAACGGCGACGGCGGGTTTCGGTTGTTTTAGGGGGCAGCCCTTTGGCAGCCATTACCTGCTCTTCGCAGGAGCGGCGTCTGTTTATGTCCACATAACCGAGTGAGCGAACGCAGCAGCGACGAAAGAAAGAAAACGGAGAGGAGCGTCTAGCGAAGGGGGAAGTAGAGTACGACACGTGCAGCTACGGTGTTATCTCTCACTACCTTTCCCTCAGACGTTTCATGTGTCGCCACCAAGGAGCGCCTTCCCCTGACACTTTCCCCAGACGCTGTTCCATTCTCCGCTCATCCAAACCACGTGACGTTTGCGCGGGAGGTTCAAACACGATATGCAACTTGCTGGCCGCGGGGGCGCACTCCGAAGTAGCAGCAGAGTAGCGCACGCCGCCGTACGTTCGCTGACCGCTGACCACGCGAACACTTCCATATACGACGCAGAAATGCGCCGTGACCGAGAAGACTGCAGCTCGCGCTGGGCAGAAATTTCATATTATGGAGTGTAGTTATCGTCAGTGCATTTTTTATGCCCATCCATGCTTCTGTTTATTTTTCGCAGTCATCTGATAACCGTTTACCGCCGTTAGCTACGGACTGCGCAACTTGCCAAAGGGGCATCGGTGGAGGCGAGGGGCAAAATAGTTGTGAAAGAGGTGTCAGCGATGATGAGGAGGAGCCCCGGAGCGGCGCCGTGTAAACAGATGACAGTGGAATGAAAACTGGGGTTTAGACATATACTGCTTTGCAGTAATATAAATGAACGTCTCCTCTCCTCCCGCCTCCTCGCGTGCCTTCTTCTCCCGATATCGGCCTAAGATGCTGCATTTCTCGAACAACGGCGTGCAGATGCAACCTTTGCAATGCGCAGCATGGTGACCGCCAACAGACCCGTTGAGCGTGATGGCGTGCTCGCACAGACGGTCATTAATGCAACAGCCAGTCTGGTCTATATTTTCAATTCAGTGGGATGCTGTAAACAACTATAGATTTACATTCAACGAATTACATACCATACATGCATGCCAGACTCACCAAACACATAAACCAAACCAACGCCCTGCCTCCCACCATGTTCGGTTTCCGGGCTGGACTCTCGACAAATGATGTTCATCTCCAACTCTACCACGACATCGTTTCTTCCCCCCAACAGTCTGGCACAGCAGCGATTTTAGCACTAGACCTCACGAAAGCCTTTTACCGGGTCTCACATCAGTCAATCCTCAATGGCCTTTCCTCTATCTCCCCTGGCCTACGAACGTACAATTATGTGAAAGCATTCCTTTCCTCACGTACGGCTACCCTCCGACTAGGAACCTTACAATCAGGCGAGCTTCACTTACCCCCAGTAGGCACTCCGCAAGGAGCTGTACTATCCCCTCTCCTTTTCAATATAGCCATCCTTCATATTCCAAAGGCTCTAGATTGCATTCCCAACCTACACTTTAGCCTGTATGCAGACGACATCACACTTTGGACAAGCGGAGGTAGTGACGCACAAGTAGAGGAGACTGTCCAAGCAGCAGCGTCAGCCGTGGTTGAGGGAGCCACTATAGCCGCCCTCCAATGCTCCCCATCTAAATCAGAGCTACTTCTCCTCAATCCGACGCGCGCAAACCGCACAACTCCCAACATCTAAATCTACATAGATTCAAAGCCTGTGCCAGTCGTCCCACAAATCACAATCCTCGGCCTAGTCATAAACAGTAATCGTTCAACCACAGAGTATAAGCGCCTTTCTTCACATGTTTCCCAAACCATCGGACTCCTTCGCCGCATTGCTTCCAAAAAACATGGGCTTAAGGAAGCAGATAGGATCTGACTCATTCAAGCATTCGTTGTTAGCCATATCACCTATGCTCTCCTGTACCACCTCCCCTTTAATTCAGAACTGGCCAAAATCAATTGCCTTATCCGCACAATATACAAAGCTGCTCTGCAACTCCCGCCCGGCACCTCCAGTGCCAGACTAGAAGGAACAGGGGTGCACCACGACCCAACAGTTGATAGAGGCGCACCGGATGAGCCAACTAAGCCGCCTAGCCAAAACTACCCCCCGCAAACACCTCCTCCAACGCCTACAGCTAAATGCGCCTATTATTAAAAATCCAAAATTCCCCCTACATATTGAAACCCACGCACATATTGAAACCCACGCCTGCCTCAAAGTACGTCCCCTACTCCGCAATATGCTCCCTCATATTCACCAGCGCCGCAGAGAGCAACGAGCCAAAGCCTTAGCAGAATGCTACCCCATACGGCCCGCCACGGTGTACGTAGATGCCGCCGAGTACCGGCACAAGAACCCTTTTGCACTGGCGATCATTAATGCCTCCCCCCCCCCCCCTCCCCAATCAACTCCCTCACAATTCGTACCTCGGAACCTGCGACGGCGGAAGAGGCGGCAATCGCACTAGCCCTGTCGCACCGCGACCCCTGAATTCATATTATCCGATTCGAAAATGGCCATTAGAAATTATGCTGCGGGTACCATCTCAGCCCAGGCCCTAAAACTTCTTATGCAAAATCCACCCATCACCCAAGTAGAACTGATCTGGACTCCTGCCCACACTGGGCTTGGAGGAAATGAGGCGGCTCATGCAACAGCCCGAGCACTCACCTCCCGGGCATACCCCAGCCCCATTGCTTCCCACGGAGCCAGGTCAGCTCGCGACAGCCTAGTGGGCTACCACGACATCACCATGTATTACAGCCTATCTCATCTCCGATACCCCCCGCCCACCCTTCCCTCAGCTACACGGAAGAACGACTCTGGAGACTTGCGGCGCGCAGGCCACCGTGCAGCACCATATGTGGGCCTGTCCCGACGACCCCCTACCCCCAATCACCACCCTGGAGCTATGGGAGGTGGCGCTGGGCTGCTCTGACCTGACGACGCAACAAGCCCTGACAGCAAAGCAGCCAAGGTCGCTGAGCAGCTGCGGCTGTTGGCCACCCGCCCCGCCTAACAGGGCCCGATTTAAATAAAGTCTCTCTCTCTCTCTCTCTCTCTCTCTCTCTCTCTCTCTCTCTCTCTCTCTCTCTCTCTCTCTCTCTCTCTCTCTCTCTCTCTCTCTCTCTCTCTCTCTCTCTCTGTTGACAGGTATTATCTGCGTTGTGGTTGGAATTAAGTTTCCTACACAAGCGCGCAATTTTTTTCTGTGCCGTGAACACGACGCGAACGCCGGATCTTCCCACTACCTTTTTCGTATTGCGGAAAACGTTATGTACAGTTGTGAATAATTGAAGTGATAACAGAGAAATATGAATAAAGCACGCAAAGTCAAAGAATATGGATGCTGAAAATAAAAGAACGACCAACGAGGCAGTATATTTGGAAAGGCACACTTCCAAGCTTTGTTACAATAATAAAGGCAGGCAGGTATTCCAATTGCACGGGAATAAATCGCGCTTTTTGTGTGTTCCGGTTCGTATTTCCGTGCTAGCGTTTCATTTGTGCGTGACTGTACATAAAGGATCGCAGCCGTGCAACATATACTGCATTGGCCCCTAAGACTCTCTATATATTGCCGAGTTTCATTTACCTGTCATTAGTTAATTCACAGTGCAGTTGTAAATAAGGTAGAATTTTCAGATGCTGTCAGTACATGTCGTCTATGCAGGAAGCGCGGAAGTATGGTTGTACCAAACGGCTGTAGCTCTTGTTTTATCGAAACTATTTGGAAGCAAATTACATCACTATTTGTAGCTAGGACGATATCTAACTTTGCATCGAGTTTTGTTTACTCTTCATAATTACATAGTTCCCAATTAAGTTGTAAATGCTGTGAAATTCCCATCTGTTTTCAATACATGGGCTACCACGGGAGGGAACCGTACAGCCTAATGTTTGTCCGCTAGAATAAAACTCAAATCTTTTAAAGTTTCATTCCGCTGATTGGATGGGAAGTAATCGAAATCGCGAATTTCAAACGTATTTCGTTGAGTGCACTCCTCAGACTATGCCCAGCTTCACGGAGCATTATTCTTACTCACAGAGTGAAAGGGCATTGAATTTTTACACAGCAGTTTTTACTGAACGTTCCATCGGCATTGCTCACACCTCTCCCCAAACCGAATCCGTTTATCTCCTGAGTTCTGGAGGCGCGCCCTGTCCATCTGATGCCTGTCCGACCAGCTTCGGCTGGTGGAGCGGGCTGTAGCGGCTGGCAAGGCATATGGGGTCTAGGACTGCGGACTTCTTCACCTTCTGAAGAGTCCATGAAAATTTTGCCAACAATAAAAATGTTTATCCTCCTCCTCCTGCTCACAAACCTTGACGATGGGAACACAGGATAAGTCGCCCTCCCGTCTGCGCAGAAAGTTGCCTAAGGGGTTAAATGTCATGATGTCATGATGAACCAACCATTGTCATAACGTCCAAACCAATCTCATTTGTCCATAAACAACAAACCAGCTGCAAAAAATGAAGCGTACTATTGTGCAACGTCATGGAACGCATAAGCTTGAAATGTGTGACCGACGAAGGAGTGTTCTTGTTATTAGATTTATGAGCAGTGTATTCAGCACGCCCTTTGTCTCAACAGCTCGTTGGTCCCAGACGCACTGCAGGGATAAAGCGACGTGAAAGCTTCGACGCACGTGACCTCCTCAAAAAATTATGCACCGCTCCGTCTAACGACGACGGTGGATAAACGGGAAGCTTTGTCGTGAAGGATTCTTTGGTTGTCATCTAAGTTTTGACTTTGACTTGCGGACGGTTTATTTGACTCCTTGAGCTTTGACATCGACTCGCACAAAGTTTGGACTTGGCCAATCCCCCAGTGCGAGTGTGAGCTACAACACTTTTTTAGAATTATGGTACCTGCTGCTTGGCGTACAGGGAGAGATAGAGAGAGAGAGAGAGAGAGAGAGAGAGAGAGAGAGAGAGAGAGAGAGAGAGAGAGAGAGAGAGAGGTTTATTATGAATAGCCTCGAGCTCACTCTGGGTGAGCTAGGTCTACAAGTCGCACCTGAAAAAACCGAATTTATGGCAGTATACAGTGGTAAGCCACCTGACCCATCCCAAGAAATTGCATTCAACGTAGTCAACAGCGACATATCTGCTTCAACTGAGTCCGTTACTCTCCTAGGCCTTCCAATAGGAACCAAAAAACAGTCCTGCCATGTGGCTTAAACGATTAATACAGAAATGTAATGTCATACTGCACTCAATTCGTCGATTGTCCAATAAATATGGTGGAGCATCGCAGAAAGCTATCTTGAGTATGGCCAGGGCTGTCACTGTGAGCACCCTCACGTACGGTGCAACGGCTTACGACCTCAACAAGACCCACATTAAAACCGTTCAGGTGCTACATCGGGCACCCCTCAGGACAGTCACTGGCTTACCAAAGCATACGCCTATTGGCAACCTGCAGCAAGCTGTACCTCTTCCTCCTATTGAGGCCATCATTCAGGAGGCCAAACCCCGGGCGGACCTCAACAGACCCCTTCCACACCAGGGACACGCTTTAGCCGCGTGGGACGCCAGAAAACCACCAGTACTTCCCGATTACCCAGTCCTCATAGCACCCTGGCGGCGACCAGCACTTGATACTTCTACGCACAGCAAACCTATAGAGCGGAGTAATACATCATTGCGACAGCGGTGAATCCGATGCCTCCAAAGAGCTCACCTTCAGAACGAACTTGACATTTTCACGGGCGCAAGCGTAAACCATCATGGCGCGGGACTTGCTTGGACATGTCCTGAGGCCCCGGATCTCTCAGGGTACACCACCATACTTGGCAGAGAACTTTCCAGCCTCGATACGAAGCTGCACGCTGAAATCTTTCGCACTTTCGGGAGTATGCAGCGTGTGTTCCCTGGCAGTTTGCACAGATGAGATTTTGTGGGAGACAGTTGTCCGAAGGATGATCATGTTGTGCACATTTCGCGCATGTTAGTCGACCACGGCAGGTGTTAGTGACATGCCCAAATCGCTGGCATTTAAAACTCCGGCACCGGTTGGGAATCTATGGCATGGCGGGGCAATCAATGAAACCTGCATTTACTGATTCAGGAACTGTGGAATGGTCGAAAGTCAATATTACATGTTTTGTTGGAATTTCCTTGTTATTTCGACAAATCATGATACGCCTCACTGCTGTCACACCTTGGTCTTTGCCTTCCAACAGATCGGTTTCAGTTTCATTCGTCAGATCTGGCTCAGAGATCACACCCTGGAAGCTTTTAAGGCTGATGTGGGGCGTGACCCTGGTGTCCAGATCTGCGATGCGAGTTTGAGTCGGGAGATTTGCAGCTTGTTGCTTATTGTTGACTTCTACAAGAACTTCTCCGGTTCTAAGTTTCTTGGCTCTGTAGGATTGACCAACAATGCCCTCAAGAAATTTGGAGATAAGAAAGACAGACTTTGTGGCAAGGGGGTTCGACGTGTCAACAGATTCCATTATCAAAAACCTAGGATAGTTGTCCGGCTTTGGGAAACTCGTGGTTGGCAACGGAGGAAAGGGTACTTCAGTGCGGCCCCTTTTAGGGGGCCGGTCTTTGGATTCGGAAAATTTGGATACCATATGGCATGTAAAAGAAACAGGGGACGGGTTTTGGCCTCGGCGTTAGGCCTCCTGAAGCAGGGAAGCAGGGTCAGCCTTACCCTGATAGCTGAAGATGTCCTGGAGCCTCCTGCCAGGTAAACAGACGCAGTACATCCACCGGAGCTTGACCTGGGCTCCGACGGCCACCGTTTGTGGTTACTAACATTCCACCTTAGAACACATTGCCATGGTAGGTCAAAACTTATATATGGGGGCTCAGGGTCCACGGTGTCGCCAATACCGTCACAAAGAATACTCAAGGTACCCCGTGCGGGGCGGTGGCTGCTCTGGCTCGTTGAAGTTGGCTCGTTGAAGTTCTTCACTGATTGTTGAAGTCAGCTCTAGACAGCGCCTCACTCCACTGCTCCTATATTTGAGGATGTTTGGGAATTCGGTCGCACCCTGTTGTCGCATGGGAGAGAGTGACTAGTTAATTGCACTTAGGGCGCAACTTCGGTTATTGGGTTGGATAAAGCTTGTGTAGTCCGAAGAGGTGGGAGGAGGTGTTTAGATTGAGGGGAGTGCTGTTTGACCCTGCATTTCCAACTTCGAATGAGGAAGCGGTAATTTATTTCGGGTTGTTTTGTAGTAGTTGAGAATCTCAGAATATGAGCCTTGCGGGGGCAGAAACATCCTTCTTTTTCGAGTGGGTGCCGGTTCAAGGTAGCGTTTTGATTGGTTTGTTTTTCTACACTGCACCCACGATAATCATGATGATGATGATGATGATGATTGCTATTGGTTTCCCCTTTGTAGCGGGGTGATGACATTTCATCTTGCCAAAAAGGACTAATATACCCATGTTTTATACTCTTGGTTTAATACTAGCGCTGCTTAGGGCAGGTACAAAAAGAATATTAGGCACAAAATACTTTTTTTTTCTGTTACAGGTGGTAACTGTCCTAAGCAATATTCCCCTCTCCGCTTTTTGTCCACCAGCATTCTAATTTTCTTTTCGTCCCCTCGACAGCCTTGAAGTTAACGTCCTCTGTGCTACCCTTAAATCCGAAGGCTTCTGGAAGCCGAATATTTCCCTCGTGTAGATTTGGATGGATACCCTCACATTCTAACACAATGTGCCGCATAGCTGGTTTATTTTCCGCACACCACGCATACCCCTTCATTTTGTGAATACTTCCCCACAAAGCTCTTAGTTCGTAAGCAACCTACTCTAGCCTCAAAAGCAAAGCACTTCCTTGGGAATTGTCGTAGAAATTTTCCTTTCTGATGTTCAATTTCTCAGCCCTGTACACCTCTAACGACGTTTTAGCTTCCATTTTTTCTCTTCATTTATTCGTTTCAATCTGCCTTGCCACTTTTTTGGTTACCTTGGCTGTTTTGGATTCTCCACTGTTCTTTCCGTATTTCATCGTTAGCCTTCTAGTCTTCCTTAACCACTGCGTGTAGACGCTTTTCAAGCATAGGTACCTAAAAACCTTAGCTGCCCACCTTCGTTGATCTCTTGCTCTCAACCTCATCTCAAAACATATTTTACTCTGAGCTTCTCTAACTTCAAACGACGCCCAGCCCATATCTCCCTGAACTGCTTCGTTAGTTGTTTTTCCAAGCGCGCCTAATGCCAAACGTCATACCGTTTTCTGATTCACATCAAGGCCTGATAGAACGTCAGATTTTAAACAGAGTGCAGCATTCGCAAATGTGAGACAAGGAACCATTACTGCTTTCCACATTACTACTTCATATTTGTTATAACCCCACAGAGCTCCATGCTTCATTATAGCTGCATTTCGCTTTCCCTTAACCTTAAGTAGCTCCTCCTGAGTACTTAAGTAGTTATCCCCTTGGTTTATCCACACTCCCAAATATTTATATTCCTTCACTCTAGGTAATTCGCCTTGCTGGATAGACACTACGTCGGTGGTAGGGTCATTGAAAACCATTATTCCTGATTTTTCTGCACTGAAATTTAACCCGAGGTCAGTGGCTTGCTGGCCGCTAATATTTATTAGCCGCTGCATATCGGTTTGGTTATCAGCTAAAAGAACAATGTCGTCTGCGTATAACATTCCCGGAATATGCTGTTGTACCACTTCGCCTTGCAGCATATGGGTTAGGCTAAACCCTACTTGACTTTCTTTCAGTTTCTTTTCTAACCCTGCCATGTAAAGCATGAACAGTATGGGGCTCAAAGGGCATCCCTGTTTCAGTCCTCAGTGGATGTTGAACTGCTGGGCGCATTTCTGTCCTTCTCATGTAAGGTGCCCTCCATTGTCTTTATAGATTGCTATAAGGAACTGTATTAACTCGTCATCTAATCCACCCGCCGCGGTGGCATGGCTAAGGCGATGCGCTGCTGAGCACGAAATCGTGGGTTCGATTCCCGGCCGCGGCGGCCGCTTTTCTGATGAAGGCGAGAAGCAAAAAACTCCCGTGTGTACGAGATTTCGGCGCACGTTAAAGATCCCCAGGTGGTCAAAATTAATCTGGAGCCCTCCAATACGGCGCGCCTCATCGCCTGCGCTGCGTCGGCGTGTTAAACCCTACAATCTATCGTCATCTGATCCCTGGAGTTTCAGCATTCTCCACAGCCGTTCTCTGTTAACGTTGTCATATGCCTTTTTAATGTCAAAGAACTTCATCGATAATGGTCCATTCTGTGCTTTCGCAATTTCAATGCATTGCGTTATCACGAAATAATTGTCATCCAATTGCCTGTCTTGTCTAAATCCATTCTGCAGTTCCCCAAGTATTTAATTTGCTTTCATCCATGCTTGAATATTTAATTTTATCGCCTGCATTACGAATCTATACACCACTAACGTTACTGTGAGTGGTCTGTATGAATCAATACTGGCTTTGTCTCCTCTGCCTTTATATATTGAATTGATCCTACTTTCTAACCAGTCCTCTGGTATTTGTTTGGTTTCTATCACCTTATCTATTGCCCTCATAAACGATTCCTTACTTCTAGGTTCAAGCAGGTTTATCATTTGCATTGATATTTCGTCCGGGCCCACTGCTGTCTGGTGGAAACCTTTTGCGCTGCTTTTTTCCAATCAAGGTTGCTCAAACTTATTTCCCTTTCCGCAGTCTTGTGTGGCGCTGATGTTATCGGCTCAGGCTTCCCTTCCACTATTGCCCCAAACTTCTCACTAATCACTCGATGAATATGCGCCAACGCGTCCTCTCCTTGTAAATGTTTCCCCTCCTCATCAATCAAGAGTTTTCGATGTATATCGTTTTTTAAGCGTAGTAATTTTACATGGTTCTAAAACTTCTGTGCTACGCTTTTATCCTTCTTCCGTATTTCTGCCATCCATTGTTCGCTTTTCCGCTTCATCTTTGCTTGCACCATTTTCTGAACTTCTAGTTTTTTCCTCCGATAGATATGCCATTTCTCCTTTACTACCTCCGGTTACATACCAGTTCTTTTAGCTTCTCTCTGTTCTCTCGACGCCTTTATTCACTGGTCAATAGCCTCGTTTACGTCGTTATTCCACCAGCTTCTCGGCTTTTTCTTCCCTTTTCATCGGTTTCGTTGCTTTGCTTCATTCATCTTAACCTTTACGAACGCAATCATTTCGTCGTAATCCCAATTTTTGTCTGGGTATTTATCGATTTCAGCTTTCATTCCATCAGCGATGATCTGTAACTGCTCATTGTTCAAATTAGTTCATCCTATTGTACCTATTTCTAAATTTGTCCTGGTTGCGCCTCCAAAGTGCAAGGTAAGCCGCTTGTGGTCGCTTCCCAAGCTGTCTGTTCCATTTTCATCCATCCTCATTTCCCGCAACCTTTCGTATACTGTCTCGGACACTAAAGTGTAGTCTATCCTGGACTGTTTGTTACCGCTTTCCCACGTTATTTGTCCGTCACACTTGCTTTCCGTGTTTACTGTTACAAGCCGGTTTTGCTGACATAGATCTATCACTTGAGAACCGTTGTGGCCTGTGTACCCGTCCAAACCTTCTATATGGGCATTCATATGTCCAACAAAGATTATTTCGCCCGAATCTTTGAACTCGCTTATCTCTCTTCTCACACAGTTTACCATTTCCTCATTTTCCTCCCTAGCACTACTTCCGGGAAAGGATCATAGCAGGGAAAGTTGGCTTTCCCGCAGTGCGTTTTTGCGTACGGACATCATCAGTGCGAGGCAAAACCTTCGCCTTGAAAGAAGCAAACTGCCCGGATTGGTAAATTGAAAAACCGGAGTAGTTCAAATTTTAGCTCTACGGCGCTGAGCAGAACGACAGGCCTTTTCACGGGAAGCTTACAATGCCTCACTGAGGGCGACCGTCTCATCTCCAAAACGCATTGGAGGAAAGCCAGCTTTACACAAAGGGCTTCACAAAACGACGATGTGACAAGCGAAGGCACATAAAGCGCCTCAAGAAAACAAGATGAACCTGGGTCCCCGACGCCTATTCGATTGCACCATCCTGACACGGTCGAAGAAGCTTCGTGTCTCAACCATCTTCTTTAGGGGGCTTTGATTTTTTAATTCTCAATGGGTCAAATCGGTTTATTGATTATTGTTCACTAGCCCGACATTGCGCATTGGCGCATCTTGATGTACATAAAACCAACAGAACAGGTATAGACAGTATTACAAACGATGCGGACGTTATAAATCCACCGAGTCTACACGCCTCCAAGAATTATCTTGTAGCGGACAGCGCCAGTGGTAATTTGCCTTAGCTGTGCTTGTTGTGGTCAGTGCGATCGTTTGGTGTGGTAATGTTCCCTTTGAAGGTCTTTTATTAACATTTAGTAAACTATTTAAGGCTCTACATATCATCAAGGCAGCGATAATTGCCCACAGTACTTTTCAGGCCCTTTTCCAATCATCAACATGGGGCTGCAGGTCCACTTTGCCCCAACGCACCCACAGGGTTCGTTGCCCTAAAAACGAACTCTGCGGTCAGTACCATCCGACTGCTCCCGAAAACACGAGCGAAATCTCCCTAGCGTCCATCTGTTGTCCCCCTCAGGCATCCAGGAGCGTCGACGTAACCGGCTGAACGCCCCCACGCAGGGACGAGCAGCGCTAGAGGGCCACCGAGCCCACGGCCTCGAAGAAAGGCTCGGTAAGGGAGACGCTGAAGAAGTACGCCATCATGCCTAGGCTGATGGACAAGGGCAGGGCGGGCAGGGGCTTCTGCAGAAGTACCAGCAGCGTGAGCGTGAGGAAGATGCCCATTATGATGAACACGTAGCAGGTGATCACCGTGGCTGCAGTGCCGTACCTCGAGGCCTTCCCCACGAGCACGCTGTAGAAGATGAAGTCCCCGAGCCCCATCTTCATGCCTTGGTCGGCCTGTGGCTCTCCTGCGGGTTCATGGTGCGGACACCGTGAGGCGACGGCGGTTTCATGCCGGCGGTAATGGCTACCACCGGCGCCACGAAAGGGACTAGCGTTTTCCTCCGGGATATAACGCGGAGCAGGCCCGAAGTCGTGCCACGCGCCACGTCCCCCACCACCTCCACGCCTGCCGCCGTAGTACGAGCCCCGCGAGTCGCGCATTGCTTGAAATCCCCGGGCATTCAGTTGGGGCACGGTGCGTGGTGACGGCAAACCTGGAATCTGCCTCTCCGTGTCGTTCGTATCATTGGCCTCGCCAGGAGAAGTCGCCTCGTGTGGAGCGTTGATTACCGCCATGTGCTGTTTGCTCATGGAGGTGCACGTCATAGCAGGCGCCTCTACACGCCTGGCGGTTGATCCGTTAGTGGTTTCCAGCATCGTTTCTGTGTCTGTGTTCTCCAGCAAGGTAGAAGCAGGGCGTGACTCTTCCACAACTCCTTCACTCTTGGGAAGTGGTTGATGCGTTTCTTCGTCTCTATCCTCGTCGTCTTCGCCGTCGTGTGCCAACGCCAGATTCTGAACGTCAGCGTGCGCAGTGGAGGTCGGCAGTGAGCTTTGTGTGACAGATGCCTTGGCGGGGTTGTGGCCATCCGCGTTGGCGATGAACGTCGAAGAAATGTCGCGGACGAGGGTCAAGCTGGCAGAGCGCTCGCCAATGTCGTAGCACCAGGCCGAAGACGTGGAAAAGACGAGCGCTGGGAAGAGCGGCTCGTTGCGTTCCTTGGCCGTCTCGAGAAGCATCCGGAGCGGACCCACGACGCAGAGCACGGCGAAAACGTCCCAGATGGAGATGAGAACGAGGAGGACCCAGGATGTCCACTCGGGGAGGGACTCTTCCAGGACCAGCGCCATGAGCACGGACATGTACACGAGGTAGCTCTGCTGCATCATGAAGGGGCCGTCGAAGTAGAGCGCCGCGATGCCTGCCATGCCAATGTTCCACGTGATGAACGAGCAGGTCACGTGGTCCACCGGTGTGTTGAAGTAGAAGAGCAGCCGTCCGAAATAGTAGTAGCCCGTGGAGAAGAGCAAGATGCCCGAACCCATCATCAGCCAAGCCTGCGCAGTTTATGTGCGAGCTTTAGTTGGGATACGGGAGAGTTTCTGTTGCGTTAACTACACGAGCATCAGATGTTCGTCATAGTATTTGGAATGGAGAATGCTTTCAAACAACGTGCTTTTTCCAGGGAACGATAGCCATAAATATTTCGACACCGAATACAGAAGATACTCGCTAGCGATTAAGAAATTCCCGTTAGTTTTGTTCTCTTGTACGGGTACTCTCCCTCACCTCCTACATTTTGACAATATTTTATGGTCAGACTACTAAAAGGCAATAAATTTTTCGCTTCCATTCTGGGCATATATTAGTACCAATCGCGTTAGTTGATAAAGTCTCCCTCTTTTTTATCGGGCGTTAAATCAGCTCGGTCTCACACAGTCAGCGCCAATAGTAGTAGTCAGCTACACACTGCCTCGGCTATGCTCTCAGCATTTACTGCTCTGACTGCAGAGGTACGCAGTGCTCGCCTTGATGATGTTGTAGTGTCCGCCCTTGTAGAGGAGCACCAGGGTGCAGTTGACGATCATGATGACGGAGAGGAAGCTGAAGGCGTTGGCAAACGAGTTCATCATCACGAAGGACTCGCCGCCGTCCAGGCCCTCGTCGTCCTCGAGCGGGTAGCGCACGTAGCGCAGCTGCAGGTCCTCGTTGTGGCTGCGCTGCACGACGCGTGTGAGAACGCTCACGCTCAGCATGCACACGGACACGGCCGTGATGAGCGTGATCACCTCCCGCAGAAGGTGCTCGTACAATCGGGACAGCTGCTCCAGAACGCGCCGGTGGTCCATCTCGGAGAAGAACTGCAGCCCGCAAGGTCACGATCCTTCGTGTCTGCTTCTTCGTCGCTTTGCTCGTGCATCCACGTGCGACGACGACGACGACAACCACGATACCGATGATTCGGGGTTAATGGGACGTACCCAATCATAAGCTCGAAAAAAAACCAGTTGTTGAAAACGATGGTTCTCTCTCACACTCAAAATTTGCCTCATCTTCCAGCGTGTTCCCAGGAGCAGTGGAAGGGCCAGCGGACCAGCTCCCACTTGGAGGATCAGCTTCAGCTGATCTCCCGGGCGCAGCTGGCTTCCCACACCAAGGTCATCCTGGACTAAGGACGTCACCCTAGCGAGTGAACCTCTCTAACAACTTCCGTTTCGCCAAAATTAAACGTCCTTTCTTCCTCGTCTCTTTTACAGGGTTGGAAAACTAAAAGTCGACGTCGTGATCGTGAAAAGAAATTCAGAAGAATGGGATAAAAGAAAAATCAATAATTTGCCAGAATTAACAAAACTAAGTATGGCAAAAATTTATTAGAATTTTCATTGAAGCTCCGGAGGGTAGAGCAGATATCCTGGTGGCAGAACTGGCTTTCTTTTTCTTCCATTTTCACCCATACCGCTGCTGCCGACAACCAGCGTGGTGGGGATTGACCGTGACTCATTGCCAAGCTTCGTCCGAATGCAGGCTGCAATGAATAATGATATATGAGGGCCTAGTACCACCTGTCATATTCAAGGTTTGTTTAGTATTTTCACTGTGTGCATCACACCCTGAGACGATGACACGTTTCGTCTGGTCTGCCCTTCTCTATGGACCTTTATTTTATCTTTGTTAATTCAACTTGTCTTGTTGTGCCATTGACCCGCCGTTATTAAAAGGCTGTGGTAGAAAATTACAATGAGCTATCGCTACGAGAAGGTGGTTACGCGCGAGCGAATACAATGTGTTATAAGTCTTATTGTGTGTAAATGTTGCCGCCTTTTTGTGCTGTTTCTTTATTTTTAAGTATTATGCTCGCTTTTTTATTTTCCTAAAGTGTTAACTGCCTTTAGACAAGGTGGTCAGCCACTGCAATATAATAATTGATTTTTCTATTGGAAGAAATCAGCTAGTGCCAGTCACACTTTCCATTTCTTGTACTAGTGCTCCTTCTTCTCTGCATTCTTCTATGGCCTCTTCATGCTGGCCGTGTTCTTGATTTCTACGGTGTCTGTGTGTACACCACCGAGCATGTTTTCGAACTCGACTCCACCTCACCCAGTACGCACGGTAAACCACAATCTCCCTCGCCCAGTCCGCCTTTACTGGAATACCAGAAAGAGTCATCAATGGACAATCTCTTGCTCCTGAGTGCGTCTAGTCGTGTTGCCGAGCCCACTGGTCTACCATAGGGCTCAGCGAAGCAGTTCGGATAATGACTAGACTCCAGCGGCAGTGGTTATTTGCAGCGTACTTTGGCCGTCAACGAAATTTCATTGATTGAGCAATAAATGGAAAATTTCTGGCAATAGTTTGCGCAGTAGATTACAAGAAAGTGGGGGAGAGAAGAACAGACAACGAAACAGCGCGTGCGGAGACGGGCGACGTCAGCCAAGCCAGCGACCGCATTTGCTGCGGTGGCGCTGCGTTCGCACCGCTTCCGGTCTATAGTTGCTAGGGGGACATCAAGCTCAAGCGCGGCTCGTCCCCTCGTCAGCTCTACGCGTTCGTGACGCTTGTACGCGCTGCAAAATGGAGTGTGCATCGAGTGCCGGGCCGAGTAAGCGGCAAAACGGGATGGAATAGACGCTATGCGAAATTGCTTGGTGATCTAGCAACACTGGTGTAAACAAGACCGTCCGCCATATTGGTACGGGCGACGATCGCGAAGTCTCGCATTGTTTACTGTGGAAGAGTAGGTGACGGTAACGCGGTATGGCTCAAACTGGACTGCGTTTTTCGGGTACCGACCACGGATTGTGGACGAAGGACTCGTCTGCGCCGCCGACTGTGTCTGAGGACTCACACCACTCGTGGTGCCGCGCCGAAGACCCATCCGAGCCCAGCGCAGCAGGGCATGCCGCCTAGCCACCGAGCCGCATTGCTCGCCTTCATCGGTGCGGACAAACACGTGCGACTCGCAGTAAGTAAATCTTTGTTTTTTCCTTGGCGCGAGTTAACCGGTATGAGCATTTGTACAGCACTTTGTTCACCGTTGTTTACCATGTAAATGCGTAGCGGGGACCCTGTTGCAGTAACCCTGAAAGAGGAAAGCGACAATCGCCAGACAGTACCGCTAGTGGGTGGATTAGGTATTTTCAAATGCTGTACATCGAATTTACGGGACGATTTTTGGCGAAGATGTTTACGGAAAGGTTGCGGCCGTTTTCCGTGACGGTCATCCGCCCGCGCGTTTGCCGCAAAGCATTCGTACTTTGCGGCGAAGTCAACTACAAAAGTGCACATGCGCCTTGAATTTTCTTTTTTGTGTGTGTTTTCATTATTTATTGCGCATGTCCTGCCGCAAAAATCTGTTTGTGCGTCTGGCTTGTCCTTTTTTGGTAGTGGGGTGGTTGTGGTAGCTTCTAAAGCGCATGTTTTGAGTGTGCCCGAACAGATAATACCGTAAAACCTAGCTCGAACTCACTGAACTAATTTTTTTTTTAAATTCGATGGGTCATCGGTATAGCCAGAATGTTTACCTGTTTATCTGGAAAGGTTTTGGAAGTGAGTTCCAGATAATCATAATATTGCTTGCTTAAGTTATGACGAACACGAATATGCGGGTACTGGTATCATTACCCACGGTGAGGTTCTCTTGAAAGTACATTAACAAATCATGCAGCGATACTTGCACGCTCGAACTTGAAAAACAATTTTGACATCATTGCTGTTTGAGGCGTAGATTATTGCCCTTGCAACAGTGTTAAGCAAGACACAAAATCTGGTCATTTTGAGTCGAGATGTTCCTTGCGGCCACTGCTTTCTGCTCTGTCCCTTTAGCATAAACTGTAGCGGACTAGTCCTGTTCTTCCCTGAGTGCTATTTACTGTTACTCTCTCTGTTCTTGCAGGTTGGGCCTCATCCATGTGGTCAGCAGCTGCTTTCGCTCCCAGAGAAAAATTGACCGGCCCTATGTTGTGTGCCTCACCTCTGAGACGGACAGTGGGGCGATTGTGGAGGCAGCGTGCGAGTGCCCGGCGGGTTGCAGTGGAGCATGCAGTCACATCCTGGCAGCTGTACTCGTCCTCTTGCAAGCCCAAGGTTTTAAAGAGGCGCCACCGGAGCTTGCGTGCACAACTGCCACAACAGTGGGGACGTCTGAGACAGCAGGGCATCAAGCCAGCGAGTGTCCAAGACATTGACTGGAGAAGCCCGCAAGAAAATGGCCCCTCCCTTCCCTTGCCAATGCGTCTGTTCGGCGCACGTCGAGTGCAGGAGCAATGCGAGCAGCAATAAAGTGCCTTGCAAGCGCTCGGGAGAAAACTTGGTAGCCTTTGGAATGGGTTTTTTGCCTCAGTTTTGCTGGCCTCACCCCCCCCCCCCCCCCCATCCCACACACACACACAGTAACAGAAACGAGGACTGGCATGTCACCTGGAGGGTCACCTATGAGCTACCAGCAAGCATTCAAGCAACATCACGCCGTGGTCATCTCGCGAGCACGCAAAGGCTGGGCAATGTCGTGTTTACTAGACCGCTGCATGCAGGGGTGCGCGAATGCTGTTCCATTTATATCCACAGTTTGCTATATTGCACGCGCTATAAATCAGCGAAGTATTTTAATTTACTTGGATTTTCACTGTGGATACAAAAAAAGCAAAACCACTCAAGCTGTTGCGCGGTGGACTGAAGCAACTCAGGCCGTTTTTCTTTTTTTTTTTGATGGAAACTTGAAAATTGCCTCACCTACCTACATCAATGGCCACTATCATTACGTCGGAGGCATGCATGCAGTATGTGACAAACTAGAGGAGTGAGTGTGTATTTTAGTCGCAAAATATTCGACAGTAAATACATCGCGGCTGAAATGACAATGGGCAACAAGTTAACTTGGCGTAAACAAACCTGTCAGCCCGGCAAATCGGGAACCAAGTGCAGAAACTCGAATTTTCCAACGTCAGATCATCATAAAACAGTGTACGCCACTTCCGCAACGACAGGCGGCTAAATGCACCGAAAAGAAACGAACAACATACTCCGATACCGTGCGCGCCCGCCACAGAGGAAATTTTCAACCGCGCCGTGACGGCGTAGTGCAGCAAGAAAAGTTTACAGCCCTAGGTAAGATAAAGGCTCGTGTAGGGGCTAAGCGGTACCATTTAACAATGAAATGAAGCGGGCGTAGAGCCACAGGGACGAGTGAAGAAATAAAGCCTAATTTTGACAACGTGTGGTACTGTTTCCCCGCTCGAGCACCGCTGTCAGTCATAAATAGGTGACGCACGCTCAGGCTTCATTTATAATACAAAGGCTGAACCACGGAACTCCAACGCAGCTGTATTTTTCATCCGGACAGCGACTACGAAATCCCGCGCTTAGCGAACCAATGACAAATACTCGCTCCCAGCGCAACGCGCTCAGCGTGTCACAAAGGTTGCTCGCGCCGGCGTAGTTCGCGTCAGAAAGTTCGTTCAAGAGCGTGGAACTTCACGTGCCTTTTCTCCATCTGGACCGGTATTTCCTCGTTGCGTGCACTGCGGCACGCAGCAATGCTACGGCATTGTAGTCCATCAACAAGTGCGGTCAATGCCCGCCTTCTATGTTTTGCTACTTGGTTTCGGTTTCAAACGACCGTACCAAAATGGCGGACCTAGTTACCGGAGTCGACGTGAGATGGCGGGGCGCATTTTGCATAGGGTCTATTGGAATGACGATGACAACACGGTGGATGGTGGAAAGCAGCACGAGCGGCAGGCAGCCAATGACGGTGCTAAAGCGATCAAGCCTGATTATTGTGAGGGTTAGAATGCAAATTAAGGTTAGTACGGTGTGCGAGAGGCGTGCGAGAAACGTTGTGACACGGGCTTCTAAAGTTGAAGCAAGGCGCGGGCATCGGGATGAGCCTAAATTTTGGCGAGGGAGAGGGATGAGATGATCACACAGTCTTAGGAATCCACCAATAAATCTCTCATAAATTTTGGTCTCCAAAAGGTGTGCGCAAGCTTTATTAATGCGAGAGAATTAGTTAGTACTGAAGGGAGGAAATTCGGAGTCGTAGCCAAGACTTGACGCGCAAAATAGCGGACGGATTTTACACAAATGGCCGACCACTCAAAAAATAAACATCTTCTCAAGGGTGGGTAGGATCAGTTGGTTGGTTGGAACGGGCCCAGTTGTTTCCCTGGGCATTCGTCGAATCCAGCCCTTCTCTAAGTTGAACCGAAGGGCGCCTGGTGATGTTTGGGGGCGCACACGGTGAAATGATCTTTCGGAGTTCTGGACTTCGTTCGTCTCCAATTCCTGGTAGCCTCCCGGCGCGAACCGTACCTTCTAGAAGTAGTCAGCTCGTGTTCGGAGCGGCACGAGCATAGCTCGCAGTGACAGACACGACAAAGACGACGATGGTTATGATAATGATGATTACCATTACCCCTTATGAGCGAATGTTCTACACACAGATCGGTTCGAATTTCTCTAGCCAATGCGTCTTCTGTGACCACCAACAAGCTATTTATCGCGTCTCTCATTTTGCCACAGGGAATATCCAATGCGGCAACCCTTACTAGAACGAATCAGTTGTTGGCGGCGTGTTTCATTTTGCCTTTCTGTGATCCTTTCCCTGTTGTCACGGCAGTCTTTGGTGTTTTCGGACAGTGACATTGTGTAAACCGTTCACACTTACTGTACCGCCCCTTACCGCTAATCCGGCTAGACATATTTTTATTTATTCTTGGGTTTTCTTTGTTTCCTTTTCGTCTTTTTCTCGTAGTCTAAAAACAGGGCCAATTATTCCACATGGTATTAATTTCGGGCCCATAGCCTTCCTTCCAAAAAGACTTTCCACTGCACTTCTTTGTTTTTAGTTTCGATATGTTTGTCCAATCGCCTGCAAGGATAATTGTTATTTTTTGCAAGGGTACGGACTGACCGATAAACGAGTCAGCCAGTCATTGCTCATCTGTGGCTTAGGGCCAAAGATCTCGATGGCTGGTCAGTTGGCTGCATCTTTGGCCACGAGCGTGCCTGTTGCGTCAGAGCCCATTACAATCATCGGTATCATGCGGTACTTTGCAGTCAGATGGAATTTCGGTTGCAGGTATAATGTTTGCCCTTAAAAAAAGGTGCCACTACTAAAATCGTTGTCAAAAGCTACGGTCGTAGATGAAAGCTACAATCTCCTAGACATGTTTCTTGGTGGTGGCTTAGGTCAGTTGCGGCCAATCACACAAACAAAATTAATGTGACGTCATACATAAATCTCCGGGAAGTTGATGTGGAGTCTTCTTTGCTTCTTAGGTTTTGTAAATACCTCCGTTATTTGTTTGAAATTTGGGATAGAATTGGTATAATCGTTGTCGGGACAAATAATTATTTTTAATGAACCAAGCTCGTATTTTGTCTTTAAGGCCTCTAAGGAGAAACCGTCAATAAAAGGCTGTCGGTCCGGCTTGTCACTGTAGGCCCGGCCCGCAAAAATTGCGGTTTCGTTTCGACCCGAAGTTGTTGAATATGCTGACCCCATCGACGAAACTCTATAGCGTCAAGGTCGTACACGAGCGATCCTCTAGGTATACGTTTAATGGAACAGCAACGAATGATTAAGAAGATGCAATCTGCGCCAATTTTTTTCGCGCAGCTTGCACTACTGGTGCAAGGTTGGAGAAACCACAGAACTGGCCGCCCATCTCCCCTCGTTGAGACCCAGCTGTTGCATCTCACATAAATTTCCAAACTTACCGCTGAACGTTTTCCACGACTGACAGGCCCGGATCGTTTTCACCGCTGGCTTTCACACCTCTCCTAAAGTGGACCGCGTTAGCGCGCGCTAGAACCCGCGGCAACCGGCTTTGCGAACTCGGCGTCTGTAGCGCGAACTCAGCGTCTGCGCTCCCCACTTCAGGCGCGAACACACGTGAACTATTGAGGAGAACAACAGAGATCCCGCCTCTAACGCTGGGCAGATTGTTCTCGAAGGTCGAGCTGGCCGACACCGGGCACTTCTCACGAGGCGCCATTTTTTTCTTTGATTTTCTTGCGAGCTCCTCACGCGGCGCAAGTCCTCGCGCAAGCCTGGACGACGCTGGACTAAAAGCTTAAACAGCTGTGCTGTTAAAACAAAACGCGCTCATTCAGCATGGCGCATGATGGCATCGATGCGAGTCAATGTATACGTCGGCCTCAGCCACGGAACAAGAACAAGGCCGGAGGGGAAACGGTACATCCTAGGGCGGCCAGATAACGTCCCAAGCGCTTGGCCTAGGTTAAGCTAGCGACATCTGTCCCGGGAGCAGAAACTGCGTGGCCGCAGCAATGGCTATTTCTCAGCGCCGCCCCCTAAATGAATTGTGGCCGCCATCATATCGTCCATCGGGTGCCGCCCGCTACCCGCTCCTTCGTCGTCGCAACTACGAAGCTTCGTAGACCGAGTTTGTTTGCATTGTGACAATATCGTTGCTTGCCTGCGGCCGCCGCAATGGACAATTTCGCCTTCTATATACTAATTTTCTTGCTCTGTGGCCTCCGCCCATCAAAGATAATAACCCACAGTAGCAGGCCAATGGCGGTCGAAAGCGATGGTATTGAGACAACATCGAAGATTCTGTGCATTTTAAAAAGAATTGTGAGGTCCAATAATAGTTATTTTGTTATATTTCAACAGCACCAGGTAGCCAACGCAATGCTACCTGTACCTGCAGATATGGTTCCGTGTTTGCGGTACGTACCGATAAACACTGCTAAGAAAACTCTGACATGGTCTTGAAAAAACAATGCAGAATCCGAGCTATCCTTGACAATGGAAAACTTTAGTTTCACGGGAATTAAGTGCCTTTTCCCGGCAGGGTTGTAGCCGTTGTGAAGAATGTCCTCCTTTTGAAATAGTCACTGCATAAGCTTCTTTATACTTCGCAGACTAGTGTCCCTCCTTGTCGAAAGCTTCCCTCGATGTTCTCAGCAACCCGTCTCAAGCGCGTACTCGAAGGACGCATTTTGTGACCGGAGTTTTGTGAGCCACAAAAAGGCCAATCCTATGAGAAATAAATTGCTTGCAGTAAATATTAGGAATTTTGTAAAAAGGCATCGACTGAAAGGGGAAACAATAGACATCGGCAAAACACCTGAAGTAAAATAAGCTCCCAGTATAGGGAACCCGACCATTAAAGGCTGTATGACAAACGTATTTTGAGACACAGTGAATAAGCCGTAATGAACATCTTCCTTTTCTTTTGCTCTTTCTCTCGTTCTTTGCTTACTTCCTTCATTCCTTCCTTCCTTCTTTCTCCATCCAGCCTGCCAGTCTGTCTGTCTGTCTGTCTGTCTGTCTGTCTGTCTGTCTGTCTGTCTGTCTGTCTGTCTGTCTGTCTGTCTGTCTGTATGTCTGTCTGTCGGTGAATGCAACAAACAGGCCAGCGAATTGACCAACTAAATGCCGCCTCCTTTTTACAGGAGGCTGACTGGGCCCTGTCCGTGATCAACCCCACGAGCGAGAAAAAGGACGTGGCGGTGGAAACCGAGATCATCCTGCCCATCGAGCTGAGCATCCTTGCCGGCCGCCTCTCCCGCCACGAGAGCAACATGATCGGCGTCATTCAGATCTTCCCGTTAGAGGCGAGCAATGGACTGGCAACGAGTGCATGCTCCACTGACTACATTCGAAATCGTAACTATATATCGACAACAATAATCAAAATCGCAAAGCACCGTACTATTATGAAGCGTTAATAACTAGGCGATGAGCGCAAACTTTCTGTTGCCGAGCGTCCTCTAATCGTATCCCATTGTTGTTCGTGACCATTAAACAATGTCTACGAAAAATAAACAACTGTGGAGTTTTAAAATCTCCGCATATCGCGACGTCACGTCACCGTATATTGGTCAGAACAACACGTGTTTTGATTCAGGGAATTTTGTGTTGGTGTCTTGGAGTTCTCTCAAATGTAAGGACACGTTGAATCACACAACGGGCCGACTCTGTGCAGTCATGGAGAAATGAAATGCGAACACGAAAATATGAACAACACCACCAGAAATTGAGAAATAATATTCGTGGTGGTCCAATAATGCTGTAGTGTTGATGATGATGATTGTAGGGTTTAACGCGCCGACGCAACGCAGGCGATGAGGCGCGCCGTAGTGGAGGGCTCCGGATTAATTTTGACCACCTGGGGATCTTTAACGTGCGCCGAAATCTCGAACACACGGGCGTTTTTGCTTTTCGCCTCCATCAGAAAAGCGGCCGCCGCGGCCCGGAATCGAACCCGCGACCTTGTGCTCAGCAGCGCAACGCCTTAGCCACTGAGCCACCGCGTCGGGTAATGCTGTAGTGTTGGTATGTTTCGAAAGACATATTTCCCGTCTTTGTCACTATAATTAGGCCTCGCGTCAATTTGGCTTGATTATGAGGTTTAACGCGCCGACTCTACACAGGCGATGAGGTGCGCCGTAGTGGACGACTCCGGATTAATTTCTTCCACCTGGGGGTCTTTAACGTGCGCCGAAATATCGAACACACGGGCGTTACTGCTTTTCGCCTCCATCAGAAAAGCGGCCGCCGCGGCCGAGAATCGAACCCGCTTACTTATGCTCAGCAGCGCAACAATTTGGCTTGTAAGGAAAGAAATCGCGCCATTTGTGTGTTCTGGTTCATATTATTTTCGGGGTCGCATTTTATTTGTCCATAACTGTACATAACACAAAAGTTGATTGGTTGATTAAAACCCGTCATTTGAATTTCAATCTGAGGCGTTGGAGCAGCCAGGTTTGGCATATCCACAGAGAGATGGCGGTAGCTGCCTGAAACGAGCCCGTTTGGCTTTCTTGGAAACAAATGTCCGTATGCTTAGTCCACTTCACCTTCTTCGACCCTTTGCGAACCACCACGGACGCATTCGTGAGCTTTAACAATGCCCTTTATCGAGCCTTCCTGGAAAAATATTTGCCCCAGAGATATTTACAATAATAAAATAAGGCTGTATCGGGAATTGCGGGCAGTATTTCTGAAATTGAGATATCACTAGTAAGGGAATGGATAGCGGGAAATGTTAATTAAAGTACACAGCTTCAGGAGAACCTTTGGGAAACGAAAACGCTGAAAGGTACTAAATATCACATCTCTCCTTTTTTTTTTATTTTTGTTCTTATAGTTCCTTACAGTGGTTCATTACTACACTGCTTCTTGTTCTGCAATCACAAGTTGTAGAAGTTGCTAAACAATGGTAACACAGTGTGTTGACAATTAAATTAATTTCGTGAAGAATTGATTACCGTTACCAATTACCACAGAAAAAATACATTCAAGACTTCTTGAAGTTTTTGTTTCGTTGCTTTCTAACATGCCTCGGTTGTAGCGGCATGGAATCAGCCGTTCGAGGGAGGAGGAGGAGGAATAAACATTTAATTTTCTAGTTTCCTTAACAGTTACCAAAAGTAACCCAAAAAACTTAGAAACACTACTGTCCATGTATGTCCTTGTTGCAAAGCGCAAGCGTCTTTTTCCTCTACGCCGCCCTCCCCCTACCCCCACTTTCTACATTTTCCGCTTTATAGTTTTACCGCTGTTTGTTTTTGCCGTGTCAGTGTCTCCAAGCAGGAAAAGCGCTCACGCATTGCGCAATACCCAATTGCGGACGCTGTTATCAATCAGCGTGAATTTACCCACACGGTAGTTTACGCATTACAACACCCCGGTTCTCCAAGATCTCGGGAGGAACGGGAGAATCACCGATTCAGAGTTAACTTTGCAACAAGGACATACATGGACAGTAGTGTTTCTAAGTTTTTTTGGGTTACTTTGGGTAACTGTTAAGGAAATTAGAAGGCTAGAGTACAAGCTGCAGGTTCATCCTTGTAGGTTTGATATTGTTTCAGTAACCTATACACCATTTTTTTAAGTCTATTGTCTTGGCAGCATGAACTCGTGTCCGAAACCGCTGGAAACGGGTGGACAGGCGCCTCGCCAATTGTGCTGCAAGCTCGACCAGCTTTTCGCTGTAAAAACGATTGATTGATTGATTGATTGATTGATTGATTGATTGATTGATTGATTGATTGATTGATTGATTGATTGATTGATTGATTGATTGATTGATTAGCCAGGTAGTGGTATCCGAAATTCCCATCGTTTTTATCAATAGTGTTGAAGTTTCGACCACTGTTAGGCATTAATTCGTAATCTTCGACAGACGTAGTATCTAGAACTGACAACACAAATCACAAAACTGCAGCCAACCTCAGCAGCTTTGGTGTTCTCACACACCTTTTGTAGTGGCGCAAGTATTAAACCTGAAGGTGAAATCGGATATTACGACAAAGTTGAGCATTACGTCGATAATTACTGCTTCTGACTCGACGTACCACTAAGGACCAAAGGTGAGCACTCATTGGTTGATTGGCTGGCTCGTCTATAGAGAGAGAATGCTCTTTATTGAAAAAGCAGAGAGTTTTGCCGGCGTTTGCGATCGCCTACATGCTTCTCTGCTAGGGGTCGGGGATGTAGGGAGAACAGGCCCTAGAGAGAGGTGGGCAGAGAAAAAAACGAAAGCAAAAAAAAAAAAAAACACTGGCGTGGTTTAGCGGGCTTGGAAAACTTCCAAGAGAGCTCCCTCGTAGGCTAGACACATTATATCATCGCCTACGACTGAACACGGCCTACACCAACAGTTACCACTTTCACCTCGGACTGACGACGAACCCGTACTGCGATAACTGTTCTTCCATAGAAACCGTCGAACATATTTTATTAGAATGTGTGGCCTACTTGGCACCAAGATCCCGTTTTTTTGAAGATATTGAACGCCTAGATCAAGGGCCGGTAACTTTGAAGACCATCTTAGGACCATGGACTTGCCCCTCGAAGCAGCGTCAGGCCCTAAAAAGTTTGTTTTCATATTTGGAGGACATTGGCCACATTTCAAAATTGTAAATTCTGTGACACGATCTAAAAAATAGTCTGGCTCGTCTATAGTTCCGTAGGTTGTTGGTAAGTCGGTTTCTCGGCGCGTCGTAAACCATGACACCTACCCTTGCAGGTATTGGCCGAAATTTTCGAAAATAAAATTGGAGGAGGTGGAAAGTGGAAAAAATGTTTCATTAGGAAAGAAGACTTCCACCGCCAAAATTACTAACATATGGGGTGGTTAACGCACTAATCAGACTATAGAGAAAATCCGAAAACGCAACAAGAAAGCAAAATAACAAAAAACGAGTTCAACAGGATTACCAGTGGGACGACGACGAGTAAGTATGAGCGATAGATATGATATTTCTGCTAGAGAACCCCACACGCACCGGCGCCAAAGGAAACAATAACCAAAGCCAAACATGAGAGGCACAGCCGACCATTGGTCGTCTGCTGGCGGGATCTTCGTATACTGTCGAGACACCGTGCGGCAAATCAAAGGACGTGCTCAATAGTTTCTTGTAGTTACAGAAAGTTCATTGGCTGGCGAAGGTCAAACCGGTCAGTGTGTATAATAATTGCTCATAAAGGGTTCATAGACTATTATTTCTTTTCATAATCATCAGTGTCATTATCCTCGTCGTCGTCATGTTTGTCACTGACTCTGCTCGCGGCGTTCCGAGCACGAGCTGGGTGTTTCTAGAAAACACCGTTTACGCCTGGAGGTTACCAGGGCCCAGAGGCGAAGGAAGTCCTAACGCCAGATGAGGGTTCCCCTGTGCACGCCGCCAAATATCATCTGGTGCTCTTCAATTCCACCACGAGGAGGCCTGGGTTCGACGAATGCGCAGAGCGACAACTGAGCTCGTCACAACGATCCAGTTACTTCAGAAAGCACTAGAAAGGCATGGCCGGCGTCTCGGACAACGTTTCCGGACCGTTGACTTAAGTCGTCTCGTCGAAGAAGGTACCAGGCAGGATGATGAAAGAGCGAAGGCCGGTCTAAAAGGGTGCGGAGAAGACGGCCCGAAAGAGGTACCGGGAGGGCCGGTTCGGAAGAGGCTGTCACCGTAAACGGCAAAAAAGGGGACGGAAATCTTGCGGGTTGCGGACCAGACCAGCGCCTACCTGAGCCGACCAGGCCAGCATGGGCGGCGTTTCGCGAAAGCTGGGAGGTACTTTTTTAGTTGTTTTCTAAGTGTCGAACTTTTTGCTGTTTCTCCGAACCACTTTAACATCTTGTTGTTTATGTTAGCTCACAATTATCGCTTTTTTTGCGTTGTTGTTGAGGGCCTATTACGTCGTTGCGACACTTTGAAATCTTGCATTTATACTGTACCCGTACTATGAGGTACTTCTTTGTGTTGCTTTTAAAGAACCGTGTTTTTGTTGTTGTTGTTGTTGCTGCTACAAAACAGTCTTCCGTTCGGTGTTTCTGTTAGTTCCGACCATCGTATTATTTTCTGTTTTTGTATAGTGGGCTCGTTTAGCTTTTGGTATCTTGTTGCGGCACTCTCAAACATTGCTCTCGTTTCTCATGTTTTGGGCCTTTTAACGCCCCTTGAAGTTTTTTATTCCTTACTCATCGCTTATTATGGCCGTTGTGTTTTTTTTTGACGGCCTAAAATATTCTCGCCGTGCTAGTCGCGACTTTTTTGTTCAAACACACCTTACTGTGTCTTACCTCTGCTGTTACTGAACTACTGAACACCATCCGGTTGCTGCCACGATGTTCTCTGGCGTTTGTCAAACCATTCGTAGTGTTTTCTTTTTCCTGCATTCATTTAACACTACTTAAGCTACAGTCATTTTGGTTGTTAAAGCCTATTATACTGTTTATGATGCTGGATGCATTGGTGTTGTTTCGGCAAAATTAATGCTTTTCTTTTCCTGTTGACTCCAGCCCTTCGAGGCTCTCGTTTAGTTCGCAGTCTGTACATATGATCGTTTTTTTTCTCTCGCATTCAAGCAGAAGCAATTTTTGATATTTTATGTTTTGGTTTCAGGCCAGTTCGGCTTTTCTTTTGTTTTCACTTACGACCTGTTCTAGCATAAATTTTTCGTGCTGTTCGCATCCCTTCGAAGCGTTTGTGTAGTGGTTCCACCGGCTGTTGACAGGTATATTATGTTGTTCGAGCGCGTAGGACGTTCTCAATGTTATTGCTGCAGCAATGTGTTAGTTTGTGTGTTAGTTTTGCTCTGCCACAGCATTTGCTTTCTTGCTCTCTTGTACTTGCGCCGTTACAAGCCTTGATGTTGGCTTTACGGACCTTAAACACCTTTGCTATTGTTTGGGGACTATTCCGAGGGGACTGTTCTGAGGGGTCTGTTATGAGGGGTCTGTTCAGGGAGGACTGTTCAGGGAGGACTGTTCAGGGAGGACTGTGGTTTGGAGGTGGTTTATGGTAACTCTTGTCTATAGAACGGTTGTAACTTTTTTCTGCTTGTTGCTTCACAACCATTGAAGCTTTTCTTGTTGACGTTTCACGACGACTACGACTATCAGAGCAACATTAGTAATTTCTTTTTTCTTGAAATAATAATGCTCCTGATTTCAGGTTTTTTATACCCTTGCAGATTAGTTCTTTTCAACACAATGTATATATATATATATATATATTTTTTTTTTCGGGGTTGTCTGTGCCCGCTTTATTGCGAGGCGTTGAAAATTTTTTTGTTACTGGATCTTTTGTTTACTGGAAGTTCCCTTGTTTACACTTAGCAAATTGCAGTTTTTTTCTTTGTACATTACCGCTGCTTCATGGGCGTCTTTTCATTGCGTGATGCTTTGGGAAAAGTTTTTGTGTTGCCAACGCTGCTACAGCTGCGTGTCTGGTTTGTTGCTCTTGCGTCGCTGCTGAAGCCATTATTGTGCTCATTCGCGGCCGTTGCTGCTGATTTTTTGCTCGTCTATATGTTTTTTGGGCATGTTGTGGCTTTTGTTGTTTCAAGCTGTCGGTAGACCTCATTTTGCTGTGTTTATACCATGATAGCTTTTTGGCGGCCCTTTAAATTACTTCTTGGTGAACTTTTTCAATATAGTTTGGACTACCCAGCATTTGTATTATATGGCTTTGCCCAGGCCTGTTAAGCTTGAGTTTGGTTTCTCCGGCCATTTAGCCCTAATAGTTTGCATTTCTCACCCCATTTTTAGCTTTTCTCTCGTTTATAACACTTTCATCGGTCAGAATCCCTGTTTCCCGCAAGGCATACGTTTTCAATGTCAGAGAACCAATCTATTGTAACCACGCAGACACTTACACAAGCCAGATGTCATGCAATTAAATGTATCTCAAATAATTAAACATCATTACAAGGATTTGCTAAAGTGTGTCATTTCGATGCATCAATTCCCGTCAACCCCTCGCCTGAAACTGGACTGTTTGTTCAAACGGGGAGAGAATTTCCGAGACCGTAGCCAAAAGCAATATCGCGTGGAGGAAAATTGGACAGTTTGGCTAGTTGGTTGCAAATCACTAAGCCTTCGGAAATCTGACGAGGTGATAAATGAGCCAGATCCTGCCTTCTCTCACACTGGAGCCAAACGCGAGATCTGGAACATCAACAAGCACGTGTGTATATTTGGGTTCGAATGATTACTAGCTTTATTGCTGCTTTCAAGCGAACATACGATAGTTTTGAGTGAAAATTGGCATCTGTATTCGGAATAAACGTTATCTGATATGTTTGGAATCTTTCTTTCTTAAATTGACTTTGACTACAAAGACAACTTGTGACAACACCAATCGTAAAGGCAAATTTTAAATTAAAATCAGCATTTATTATTAAGAGACGCGGATACGTTTTTCTATCTGTGCGATCATAATGTTCGGTGGCAACGACCCACCATTCCTGCTAATCCAAAATACATTTCTGCAGACAAAAGTAGCCATCCCACACGAGGATTTCTAAACTATTATTAATGCATATATACTTTCTCGCGCTGTGTATTCCTTAGGTATTTCTCGGGCCCTCCAGTAAACCGGTTATAAACACCTCATTTACAAAACCTGTAATAAATTACTAGGACAGGGCAAGCCTGCATTGTCTGGCTTATAGCTGTAACTGCGCTCCTGTGAATATATCGTTCCTGTACTGAAATCTGAAATTCGAAGCACGTAACTGAAGCGTAAATTATAAATTATAAGTGGTGGAATTATAATTATTATTGTATTATATACATATACAGTAATTGCTTAATTTGTATATTTATTGCTACAAATTCCTTCTGCTATATGCTATGGATTCACATGAAGACAAAATGCAGCACACAATTGAAACGCAATAAAATAATTAATGTAGTCCTTACATAGTTAACATAGTGCTAACAACACGATATGAACCTATGGAGACCAACCTTTGAGCCAAAAGGGTATGGGAGATGCCTTCCTCCAGCTGTGGACATAAATAGGCTGATAATAATGACAACAATTATATTGATAATAATTACAATTATCAAAATAATATTAATAATAATAACAACGACAACACATGCTACGAAAACAAACTAAACCCAGGCAATCAAAAGATAATAATAAGAGTGCAGATAAGCTCACACTGTTGCATTAGTTATTGTATATGTTGATATACATTTTGCTGCATACCGTGCATTCACTTGTGCTAAAATGCAAAACACACGATCGAAACGCATTAAATCAATAATGCACGTATAAATAAACGTGTGTAGCTAATGTACTCACTGGATTAATTGCCAGATGCTCTGCCACGCATTTGATGCGTAATTCAAGAGAAAAGAAGACAATCAGAATGTAATAAATAAATAGTGCACGTGTATGCTCCCTTAAATTATGAACTACTGCTGCAACCGCATCCTGCAATGTCATGCAAGCGTGGAAAAGCAAAACGAGCAGCATGCAGATCGTACCTTTCGTCTGCCGGGATCCAAAAGAGTTTTATGGAGGCCTGGCGTGAAGAATTTCGACACCACTCAGTACAGCACGATCTGTAATGACGGCGCGAATCCATTCACCCGCCTGTTTCGATGAAACAAACTTTACGGTGGTAAAAACGGCCCTTGGAACACCGTGGATCGTAGAATACAGGTGGACAAGTCAAGAAACGCCCCTTTTCAGCGGTGCGAAGCAGAAAGACGCGGTTCCAGTGTTCCACTCCGGGTGGCGCTCGTATTTTTGCAGTCTCGAGCCGCAACTTTTAAGTTCACTAGCATATCAAAAAACCCCCGTAATTAATAAGTAACCTGGTAAAAAGTATAAAATGCAACAACAACGTCCATTTATGGTTCGTATGTAGTACAGCCTCCAAACGTTAGGATCGCTGCAGTCACGCGACAGAAAAACGGCGGAGTTTCATCCCCCTGGCCTGAGCAGGTGCGCGGCCGAGCAGGGGCACTGCGCTTGCCGCTGTCAGCTGGTTACGGGGCTTAGAGAGTGAGGGGTACCTTCGCACTTCCTTTCTATAGTATGGCTGGCGTGACAAGGGCAACGAGACCGGTTCCTCAAAGCAGGCGCACTTCGCTTCAGCGCAGGCACTTTGCGCAGCCCTTATCGCGCCGGGCACACTACAAAAGCAAGAACACGAATTCCCCTTTCTCTCTTTAGCTGCGCAACCAGCCAACAGCGGAAAGCGCAGCGCCCCTGCTCGCTAACGTGCTTGCTCCGACCACGGTCGCCGTGGCCCACAAAATCTTGAGAAAGACTGCACCTATCTGGGAACAGAATGCAGGGCTTTTGATGGTAGCTGTCGTTGTCACTTCCCAACTTTCCACAGTAAGTATGGGGAAATGTTTATTGGTGATGTAGACGTCGCAGCAAAATAGAACTTTATGATTCGGGTGAGCTTGTAACAGCAGCAGACACCACCATTGGTCAATTCTTTTGTACGGGTATGTGGATTGTGGGCGGGTATGTTGACATTGCAGCCGAATGGGAATTGGTGACATGACATGAGCTTCTCATGGCAGCTGTGATCGTCATCGGTCAATGCATCTGGGTGTGTATGTGGTTGTACCTACAACCGCCTTAAACGTGTGGTTGCAATGTTAAACATAACGAAGTGCCAAACAACTCCAAACTTCAAGGAATTTTAAAAACTTCAAAAAAAAAAAAAGAAACCCATTGTACCTCGAGCTGAGTGTACCGCAGTTGTCGGCATCTTCTGCATCGAAGGCCACAACGCATTCACGAGGTCCACCTTTAGTCAGATAGGCCCACCGAGCTATGTGATATGCATGTCGAGCCACCAAGATTAACAAAGTCGTAATTCCTAGCAGCTGTGGCATTTTTACATAGTGTGTATAATTCTTTCAACCAACCACCTGTGACAAGAATACGGCGCCCTTCAAGGACGAAAGGCGGCTTTAATGAGCCTCTTGGAGACCACCATAAGTCGGCGTCCATGACTGAACATGAAGACCGTGTAGTTGAGATGCAGGAGCAGGGCCCATGCAGGCGAGGCCAAAGCCACCATTAGGTGTCACTTTTTTCCTCTATAAAGTTCCAACAACCTGACTTGCTCCTTCTTTTGAACGCTTGTCAGTGTTTGCGCGAATTTCAATGCATTTGTGCTTGCCCTAATTTTAGTGTAGTCTCTTGTCTGCTTGACTATCTTCACTACCTATATGCTGTCCTCATGCTGTCGTTACGTTTGAGCATATTCTCCCTTTGTTCCACGTTGTGTGAAGCCGCTTGCCTCCCGTTACTTTCCCTTTTTTATCCTTCCTTTCTTATGGTGCGCTGTGGCAAAATGGCGCAATTAAAGAAACGCATTAAAAGTTCAAAATGAGTGTTTGCTTACCCAAGCTACACCTTATCTGTGAGGTACGGCGTAGTGGAGGGCTACGGACTAACTTGAGCAACCTGGGGATCTTTAACGTACAGAAACGTCTTGACGCAGGGCTGTTTTCGATTTTCACCTCCACCATAAAGACGTCCGCAGTGGCCGGCATCCAGTGCGCCCTCTCAACTCCTTAATCAGCCGCCGCGGCGACTAGAACATTAAGTGTGTATTCCCCAACGTTTCACATCTAGGCGTAATACAAGGAAAGAGAACTAAACTATGGAAGTTCATCGGTCTTGCACAAACCGGGAAGTTTGAAATCGTTTGGCCAAAACTACAGGATATATACAAACCAAGCGCCGGGTGCGTTCAGTTGTGTTACACATCGGTGAGTAAGTTTAGACGGGTTGTAAGCTTGAGGCAAGTCCTTTTCGCTGCTAAGCTTAAACCCTCGCGGTGCGGATGTTTAATTTTATTTGTTTATGTATTTATTAATTTATTTATTTATTGGTTGGTTGGTTGGTTTGTTAGTTTGTTAGTTAGTAGTTAGTTTGTTTGCTCAGCGTTCGAAAGCTTTCAGGGGTAACAAAGTTAGTAAACGTCGAAATGTTGCTCATGAACATGTTCCTCCACACGAACGCCTACCCTACAACGTATAGTGATGGGGTGCAATGGACTAACGACGCCCGAACCAATCACCGCCCTCCGAAAGTCTCCTCTTTTAAAGGGACACTGAAGTGAATTTGTCAAGCTCCCGTTTTTGCTTGCACTGCGTAGACTGGCTCAAATTAGCACACTTTTCATCGTTTATCCGGTTGACAAATCGGTAATTATTTTACAAAGCGCGAAGGAAGAAAAACTACCATGCGCAGTTTGCGGCGGCCGCACCAACTAAGGCTGTGACGTTGGGAGGAGGGGCGCCGTGATTGGACGATGCCCAAGGTTAGTAATCAAATAAGTTTCGGTTTCGGTTTCGGTTCTGTAGAACATAACCAATGGCGTTGTTGGATGGGCATTCTCAATATCTCAGTAATCATCGTACCGCGCTTCTGCCATGTTGTCGGCTGTAAAATGCAGAAGATCAGCCTCCCAGGACGGCTTGTAGTCGTAGTATTCACTAGCCGAGACCTACGCAGTTCATGAACGCCCTCCGCGTACCCGCAGACGCCCAAATGTCATGCGCTTTTCCCCCATATTTGGAGCTTGCCTCCCTCATGCCTGTATCGTAAAAAGAGTGTTCGCACCAGGCCAAGGGTCTGTTCATTCTGGCCTGTGCCCACTGCCTGCAAGCAGTCGGTACTTATGGCAACAGCACGCCAACGAGAACTCGCTAGCGCGCCAGTGCCAGCCTGCGCGCGTTTTGTGAACTAGTTCGTGTAGCCATGAACGTCGCGGGCCAAAAAAAGGTGAACTCAATATAGAAAACATCGGCGGTAAGCAAAAAAGTTAACTTACAAAAATAAAAGCACGTACTCGCGGGGATTCGAACTCGTGACTTGCAAAACACCTGCGGTGACATACCAAGCGCCCCAGACCACTGAGCAACGGAGCGGGCTCGCAAAAGCATTGCTAATATAGGGTATATATTGTACAACCGGTTTACACTTTTATTTAGTTTTGGCATTTCAAGCAGCTTAGGTGACTATTTGTTGTACTGCGCTCGTGCAGTAAGCGTCGCCCGAGTTTCCACAGTAGCTCACGTCTAGCAATTGCATTTCGTAGACGGAAAAGCGTTCGCAGATGCGTAGTCGTGCTGCTGACCGCTGTGCTTGTTCGCCCAGCGCAAAAAAGTGCTTCCCGCGCCCTAGTTTTACGCTGTACGGTAAAAATATCAGTTGATTTTATTTCCTTAGTACGTATATTGACTTCGCTGACTCTTCTCCCGCCTTCAAGAGGCCTTATATTTTCCTACTGGCGTACCAGTCAGCGAAGCGTCGCATGTGCGCTTGTGAAGCGCTTGAGTGAAGCGACCTTGACTTGGAGCTAGGTACAGTGTACAAACAAGCCAAGTAAAGAAAGGCACATTCTTTCATTCACAAACGTGTCCTGGCTTCGTTTCAACTAAGCGAACGAATTGCGACCCAGCAATTTTTTTTAACCTCCTTGATTGCGACGACCCGCCGGCGGCCGGCGGACGAAACGCTGGGCCGACTGACTCTGTCTGAAGGCCGGGGAGCCGTGCAGTAGCGCAGCCAATTGCCAGCTCATCCCCTCCTGACGACAAACGCCACAGAAAATGGGCGAGCGTATAGAGAGGAGGACAGCATTTTCGAATTAGTTTTTCTACTAAATAAAATCGCGTAAACGCGCCTAGAGTGGTCGAAACATGGCCTGGGGACTCCGGACTACAATTTACGCTAGTAATCCCGCAATGTTTACATATCACTTCAGTGTCCCTGTAGGAGTGGATTACGTCACTGCAAAACCAAAATTGGATCCCGCCTTCATTGTGGGGTTTCGCCTGTGAGGCACTCACAGTGCGCAGGACTCAGCCACCAACTTCCTTAACCACATTTCCCAAGCCAGCCAAGCGCCATCCCTTCGTCAATAAATTGCTCCCTCCTCCTCCCTCGCACGTGATTTATGACCAAGCTACGAGTGTACTCAGGGCAATCATTAGAGATATTCTACCGTTAATTACGTCGTTGTCAACGCTTGTGACTGCAAAAACGTGCAATGACCAGCAACGTGAACGTTATCTGTTGCGGCCTTTCATAGGGTGCACAAAGTTTCACAATGCCAAAGGTACAGCGAATAATAATTTTGGGCAACCCTGCTACCTAATGTACACTCCTAGACATTTAGAAGATTCATTGCCACATTAAAGAGTGTTCTTGGGCTAGTTGGTGGATCATTTCAAGGGTTGAAAAAACTGCGCATACAGGACAAAACAATAAGGAAGGGACATGACGTTAGCAGTCACATTACCTGGACTACCACATTACCTGGGGGTTCATGCATCACTTGTGTACCACGTAGAAGACCACATTACCTGCCACGTTACCTGGAGGTTCGTGCACCGCCTGTGTACCACGCAGGTGTGGCTGCTTTTCCTATGCGCCCTGCTCCTGTCGGCGTTCGTGTGGGCCTACAGCGACTACGTGCACTTCAGGCTCGCCGGCGGACTTAGCAGAGCCTTCGACCTGTCGGGCATTTACCTACAACGGTTCTGGACCTTTGTCGAGAACGCTATGCTGGAAGGTACGGACACTGCCTGTGTTCTTTTAATGCATATATCATTCTTTGCCGAGTACCCCCACAGCCAGGACCGTGTAACGACCTGCATTCCCACAAAAATGCTGATATCGCGGAAGTTCCGCCTGTAATCGTTATAATAGCCCGTAAATGGATATAACTGGTCGCGCGAAATTCTGAAACACTGGAACATTAAAAATATGAAAATTACGAAAATGGCGAACCATGTCCCTGCATAACCACGCCCTGCATTTACACAATAATGCAGATTTCGTGACATTTCCACCTCATCTTTATAATAGCGTAAATGGAAATAATTGGACGGATAGGATTTAGAAAAACCATAAAAATTGGCTGTAAAGAACTCTCAAGACAAGCGGCATAAGAATGCTACACATTAGTAGACAATTCTCTGAATTTCTGCATTTTTTTTATTCGCTCCCTGTCGTTAGCGACCGATACAGGCAAAAAAACGATTCTTTATCGTCATCGCCATCATCCTCGTGATCAACATCATTATATTTATTCTCACTTGACGACGAAGCCTTTTCCGGTGGGATTTTCTTACAGCTCCTACGTGCGGCATTAAAATACATTTTTTGCCCGCCTGGGCGCTAAAGCGACTCATTTACTCTGTAATCAATTAATCAACCAAGCAATTATGTAATAAAAATTGATACATCAATAATTCGATCAAGCTGAATGTTGTTCGATTTCAGCAGATGCATATTTCACGATGATCAGGTTACACAGGATATGAGGTGTTGGAATCTGCATAAAGATGACTCGTTGCCGTGGACATCAACCGTCTGACTGCGATGATATGGCACAAGCACCTACTCGGCGCGGGCCGCCTCGTCTGATTAGAAGTTATCCTGAAACGCAGGTGTATTTAAGCAACTACGTCACGCTGTAAACTCATGTTCATGGCTCCAACCATTTTTTAGCTGCGTACTATCACCGTTATTCACGGCCTTTATTATTAACCATCGAGCGCCTACGCTGCGGCGTATGCTGAGCTCTCATACATGTAGAAGGCCTGACACAATTTCCGGCACGGCTTAAAAATAAAAAAAAGGCTCGATTAAGAAAGTTTCAGGTTAAAAGTTGCGCAATCCTCCGAAGTGTGCTTCTGACATTTTTTTTTTTCTTTTGCATAACGCCCACGCACAGTATATAGGTCGACGAAGTTACGTCTGAAGAGATTGCAGAGACGCGTGTCATACTTCCGACAGGCCGAACACCCGCGCGATATGAAAAGCTTTGCATGACGTCAATGGCATGGATAGAGTGCGTATGCTTATACGTATTCTCTGCTGTGGCTTGCTCGTGGAGCTCGCGTCATTCAGGTAATGCTGACTTCGCATTGAAGCGCTGACACGACAAGTACGGTTGCAGGACGCTGTAAGAGGCATGCGACAGTAAAACTGACTGGCGCCTTATCTAACCTGGACTATTTGTAACTTTCTTCAAGTGAAATGTATTTTATCCAGTGTGTCGAACCGAAAAAAATACCGGTTCGGTTACGGTTCTGGTTCAGGCGAAATCATTTCGTTCCGGTTCAGTTCCGGTGCGACAAAATCACGTACCGAACGATTTCGCGAGCCGATTCGGGAGCTTGAACCGGTTTGCGAACAGGTTCGATGAGTTGAATTATCACTGAAATTAGAAAAAAAAAAACACTTCGTAGTTTAAACCAAGAGCCAAATCAAAATACAAACAAATATTCGAAATGCTGCTGTTCCCCAAGGGCAGTGGCGCAATTGCAAAGCCAACTTTGAGCAATTACGAGATATTAGAAAAACAGATGAAGTGGCGACAATTCACCACCCACTTTCTCGCCCAGACTTTATGCGGCCCTAGCGACTATTCATACAGCCACCGCCAAGAGATATGACTGTGGGATACATTTTCGCCCTTTCCTTTTTTGTCGAAATCGCAATCGTCGCTGTGGAATCGCCCATCACGCTAACCTTGAAGCCTTAAATTTAGGCCTGCGTAGGTGCTTTCAAATACCAGCGCTTAATACCAATGGCACACATTTTTTATATTTGTAACAAAACAGAAAAATCTTACAACAGGCACATAAATACTACCAATAAATTAGATTATTTGGTCACCCTGAATAATTTGCTGGCTGTCACCTTATCGAATGTGTTAGCCACACTTTTGCTAAAAGTAAGCTGTAGTTAACGCTCAGTCACTGCATTGTTGCTCTGACCACTGCAATTCCTTTTGCGATAGCTAAACTGGATGTGTGCATTACGATCAATATGTCATCATACCGCCTGACCCCTGGACATCGTACACATTGCGGAATCTTATAACAGATTATGCTGTTACAAAAGGAAAATGAAATTTGACGCGTGGAGCATGAGATGGGACTTTTTTGAGTAGACGCTCTTTAATTTGTCCACAGCAGTACTCCCCTCCGGAACAAGTAGCAGTATAAGTAATGTAGTGAGTTGGGCAGTCAGTACAAGTGCACCTTCGAAAAACAGCAGATCTGAAAGAGACAAAACTGCATTAGCGGCAAACGGCTTAGCCACTGAGCAGCTCCTGCGGTCACACTTGTCAAGTATTAACAATTGGCAGGTGTCGGACCTTTTAAACAAATTGCGAAGTGCAAAAACTTTGCACACATCGGGTGTGGGCTTTCGCTGTTGCGCAGTGGAGCACTCCTGCAGCCTGACTGCTCCAAAAAAGTCACAGCTAGGGAAGGGCGAAGTTGTTTTATATCCCGTGTAAGCTGCCGAGAACAGAGTTGTACACGTTCCTCTAAAATAGGAACGAAACCTCGTTCCTTGCTCCTTCCAAATTTTGAAACGAGTTCCCGTTACAAGTTCCTTTATTGCGAAAGGAGCGCGTTCCAGTTCCACTTCGAAAATTGGAACGTGTCGTTACATTAACGTTACAATTAGGTTTTTAAATTAAAATATAGTTTCGGATAATCTTGGGGCGAAATTAAGTGAGAACTTTAAGACTCACATCGAACTACGTATATTATACAGATATTAATTAACACTGCCGGAAGCAGATTATCTGGAGATAAAAATAATCAAAAGAAAATCTCCTAGGCGAATTTTTTCAGAGCACCGGACAAACTCCAGACGGTGCTGGGACATTTCGGTGCATGATCTTTCGGTGCGGAAATTTCGGTGTACGGACATTCCGGCGTACGGACATATCGGTGTACGGGCGTTTCGGTGCTCGGACATTTCGGTGTACGGACATTTCGGTTTGCAAACTTTTCGGCGACCAAATTATCCGGTGCTTGCCAGTTTGCGAGAGCCGTGATATTTTTATATCCGCTTAACGTGAGTGATGGACAACAATCTGGAGCGGTGAATTTATTTATTGATTGATGCCATCTTTGATCTTTGCCAGGTATTTTTATAAATTCTACATTTATATATTTTTGTTTAATACATATTCCTGGGGACACCTGTTATGCAGCCGATTGAATTCTTTAGCACGCGTTTTTTTTTTCATTTACAATTGGTTGTTAATTTATATTCGCTCTTTTGTAGCTAAGACCGGTTTTTACGATGGTCTGACGCCTTTTTTGTATTTTTTAAAAACTATACACCCCCAAAATTACATAAATTGCATGACACTCTCAATATCCAAACCGTAAACATTAGCTAGCCCCCCGAATGCAGAAAACCTTAAGAAGGGTATTACTTAGGCTGGGCTGCCTTGCTAAAATAATTTTGCGAACACTGGTCTAGGATATTGTCGTGGAGGAAGAACGGGCCTTTTTAAAAACAGCCGCAGCTTCTAATGTCCTAAATGTTGATTAAGGGCGTACGGGCTGTGCATACAAATTCCACCCATCCTGTTCGGAAAAACCAACCTTCATTTTATGTTTACATGCCTACATTCACCACATTTTAATTCTATGTCTTGCCCCCCTCCCCCTTCCCATCTGCACGCTCTAATCTCGACCACATTTCTTTTTCAATCATATTATTTTCTGTTTCCCCTGAAAATCCTACAGGCGTGGCGGAGTTCACGGTCTCCGAAGCCTCACCGCAGTGATACAGGAAAACGCTTTACATTCACCAGGAGCTCACGAAACCTCTATAATGTGCAACAAAAAGCCACCCAAAAAGCCGCTGAGAACACAATGGTCACTATAGTTTGCTGGCAACACCCTTCCGCGCGTCGCGGTCATACCGATGGCGCCCTTACTCCAGGAATCGCTCTGTCTTCGCCTTCAGTCTCCCCATTGTGAATCAACTCTTCAAGTCGCGCATATCATGGACACCCCAGGCATACATCGCTTTCTCCCATTATCAGGAGCAGAGAGAGAGAGAGAGTAAACTTTATTCAATTTGCCAGCTGTGTAGCTTAGTCGTCGGCCGTGAGCCCTTGGGCTCTGGCAGCGTCCTCAGCCAGCTGGACGGCCGAGAGTTGATCTTCCGGGCTGGAACTGAGCAGCACGGTCTCCCACTGCTCACTGTTAGTGATTGTGCGGCCATTTGTGATCGCCTGCGGACACTGCCATAGCATGTGCGCCAGGTCCGCTCGTTCCTGATATCTATGACACTGGGGGGAATAGCGCCCTAAAAAATTGAATAAGGTAGTGTGATGAGAGCGGCAACAGTCGTGTCCAAGTTTTCGAAGTCCAGTTGACGCAATGGTGAACCACAAGTGACACCCCTCTCTCTCTACCAAGGGGGCTGGTAGCCGGCGGGGCTCAGCCTTCCCCTCCCCTAAGTAACGCCACCGTAAGTGCGATCGTTGGTTGGTTAGTTTGAAGTAGAACCGACACCGAATGTAACGAATACGACATTGATGGAGAAAATAATTAAAACGGAATTCACACGCGCTTACTACCTCGTTTTTCTGTTGCTTTTTCTGCGCGGATGCTTTGCTGTATGTGTGTGGGGGAGGGGGGGGGGGACGGACTAAAAGCAGCAGCGTCTTGCACCGTTGCGTTAAATGAAAGCAAAGCGCTTCGATAACACTTAAAGTATTAGGGTTGTTCACATGAATGTTAAAATAAAAAAAAAAGGTTGAACGCATGGAAATCAACAACGTTAATTTTTACCATCTACTACAGAAATTGGGTTTTACGTGGCAATGCTCCGCGAGGGTTTAGCGTTAATTTCCACGTATGGTGGCGCAAGCACTAGTCTCGAACGTAAAATGATCCCAAGTCACGAAATTACAATATTAAAGCTAAAATGTTCAAAGAATGCCTGGGACATCCGTGATTCGAAATGTCTGGGCCAAGACGTCGTGCACCAAAATGTCCGTGCACAGCAATGTCGGCACCGACGCGTCCTGCACCTAAAGGTCCGACACCGAAATCTCCGGATACTGTATTAGACAATCTTTCCCCGCCAGGGACCAATTCTATCGGCCAGACGCGCGTCCTGGCCTCCCCAGGCAAACGATGAAAGGTGAAAAGCATTCTCGCGGCTATGCTATTCACCCGTCGAACGCCGCGTAAGTTCAACCAGCATGAAAGCAAGCACAAGCTGCGGCCTTCTGCGTGGTTATTCTTCTGCCTTTGACCTTCGAGGAAGCACTAACGGCTGAAGGGCGGGCAAATTGACAAGCTTATAGGAAGAGAAACGCAGTAGTGACTTGTGGATTTTTGTACTCGAGCCTTGGCATCCAAAACCGCCAAACCCTAGCCAAATAACGGCAGGAACGCCGTTCCTGCCGTTCCTTCAAAAACCTAACGAGTTACCATTACAGTTACACCGACCCTTAATGGAACGGCGGCGTTCCCCCGTTCCTCCAAAAAGGAACTAGTTCCAGGAACGCCGTTCCTTGTAACGCCGTTCCGTACAACACTGGCCGAGAATGACATTTCGTTTGGTCAGCTTCCACTACGCTCGCGCTTCCAGCAGCAACAGACCTTTGCTACATTGGTGCTCATTGATTTCCCCTGTTGTTACATAGAGCGTGATAGTGCTCAATTGTCTGGAGGGGAAAGTACGCGAGCGGGTACGAAGTTGATGGTACGTGAAAGAAAAGAAGGCCTGAATTGCATTGACTGTGCAAAATCTACAACGGAGGATCCAACCGTTTCGGCATGAACCGGTAACCGTTATGTCTTTTTTTCGGTTCAGTTCTGGTTCGGGGTCAGCATGCTCAGAAAATAACGGTTCGGGTTCGGGTTCAGTTCCGGCAAAAATACCAGTTCAGTAGCGGTTTTCGGTTCGGTTCGGTTCCAATTCGACACCCTGATTACCCTCATGTGCTTTGTGAAACTTCAATTTCATTTGAAAGTGGTTAAACTAAAGAAAGCCGTTATCTCCGAATTCGTACCTATTAATTTCTCAGGTGTTACTTACTGAAGGAAATCGCTGACTCCGGTCTTGACTTTGTATCTACAAGGAATTGTATAGATAAAATTCCGAGCAATTTGTGTATTTAGGCATCAATTAAACCTTATGTATAGAGGAGGAACTCGCACCCTGACTCAATGGCTCAAGAGAAACCCTAGCTGCTACATCATTTCACAAAATTTTATCCCTGTATGTACAGAGCCTCTAGTACGAAAACGTGTTCCTTAAAATAAAAACCTCCACTTTCTGAAAACTTCCGTAAAAAAAAAAGTGGCTTCAGATGTGGCATTTCAAAGCCTCAGAAAGGGTTTCCAAAAATCTAGGCAGGGACTCCGAATATTTTTATGGAGCCTTACATCGGGCACATTCTGTCACTAAAAGATGTCCCTTTGATTCCGAGTGCAGATAATAATTTTCCTCTTCTTTGCAATGCGATACTTTAAATAAAGGCAAACAATTCTGGTCCTGAAGAGTTCGAATTAGAAACAGTCGGCAGCATTCAGTTGGATGTAACCATTTGTCTGTGTAATTTAAGTGCTATGGCACTCAGCTGCTGTGGTTTTGCATTGCCTAACGCCCTTAACCTGATATTCCCACACGTTCTCATTTTCCGAAAGTGTCATTAATCCGGTAAGTATAGGCCTGAGATGATAGGGAGTTCGCGCATTGCTTCTCCCGCTTACCCTTTACGTGGAATCTGGTTTCCTGAACTGAATCTTCCTCCACAACATTTTTTTACGTGTACCTGAGTATTATCAACAACAGGAATGGCCTCCCCTTCTCCCACCCTTTATAGTTGGTCCGCATACCTCGCCTACACAGTGTCCTCATGCGGACAAATCGCCATGCCACACGCTACTTCGCAATTAGGCTACCTTGGAATTGCTAGAGCACAGACTTTTTATTGCCGCCATTACTTGCAGCCTCGCCGAGGCTTCCTCACCGCAGTTCAGCGCGGATTGTGGTCGCCACCTTCTGGCTCGTTGTGATCATCGTGACCACGGCGTTTGCCGGGCAAATGAAGGCCATCATGATGGTGCGCCAGGAGGCCGACCGCATCGACAGCCTCCAAGACCTGTCCCAAAGACCCAGCATCAAACCTTACGTGCCTGCAGGGAGTGCCGTCGTATCATCTATACGGGTGAGACACTCAAGGCACGGCATCGCATTAAGCGTTGGTAGATTATTTGGTTCAGAAAATTTCGGTTTCGTAGAAGCCGTGGGCTAGTCCTCGCATCACAGCCGGTACTTGATCAGCAAAAGGCACAAGACACGCATTGAAATTTTAAGTGCAGAGCACCTTACGGTCTCGCCTTGTCGTCTAGCCCGCTAAGGGTCGATGCGACTGTCCGAATCAGGCAGCGCAGCGAAATAACGGACGGACCCAAGTAGAGACTTATGTATCATTGTCATGGGGTCACGCTGAGGCTTCGAAAACCACGCGGTTTAAATAGTCATAACCGTTCGAACCTCGTGAACCGCTGGCGCTTGTCATACATCTCCCCGTTGTTTAGCGCAAAGAACGCTGCAGGTACATTTTCTGGCAAAATCTGTGTAAAATAACCGGCAGCCCCTGCGTTCAATTTGTTAGGAACGCTCGTTGGGTTGGTTTTTACGATAGCAAGAGAAAAAATCTGCCGCGCAAGAAAAAAAAATGGCGCATTCGAAATGCCGCAGGAAGGCTCCAGCCGCGCAAGAAAAAAATACCGCTTTCGAAATGACGCACAAAGGCTCCAGCATACGAAATGGAACCAATCACAAAAAGAACAAAACTCCTGCTGGCGCAGTTTCAGGCGGGGGGCGCGCGAGCACTGCGAAGGCGGGAAATTTAAAATGCATTGGGTGGCAGCAGTGAGAAGATAACGGTGCCGCAGCCCATTATGGTGAATCACTGCTCTGCACTTCCGGAAGCTTTCACATTGAGTGGAACGGCATTAATTCTTTTTTTATTCAAGCGCAATTGTGGCCGCCTTGAGTCATTTAGCGTTCGTGTCACGGGCACCGGTGGCTTGTTGCGCTGATGACATGCTTGAGGTGGTTACTGGAGAATTTGCATCCAACTAACGAGCAATACGGACCAGCAAACAGAATTAGTGCCGTTTTACAGGATGCGACGGACCGAAGCTAACTTCCGGGGTCCCATCGCCGACATACGTGGTGCCATATGTACTGCTACATCCCAAGGATGAACTTCACGGGGTTAACCTAGCCCGTGCGAATCGCTTTGATGTGAATCAGTCTGTCAGACCGTGGCAAGGATAAAATATTGTTACGCTGTGGCTTGGTGGTTCGACGCGCCTGTGCTTTGAGGCGTGCCAAAGTGGAGGACTACAGGTCAATCTAGACCACCCGACAATCATTAACGTGGGTCCAAATTTCTTCACATGGGAACAAGAGAAAGCGCCCGCGGCGTCAGGCATCAAATCAAATCCGTGTTCTTGGAATATGCAGCCCAACGCCTTAACTACTGGTACACCGTGGTAGGTTGTGTGACAGCTGAGGTCATCCGTGTCTACAATGAACAAGCTTCGAAATTATACAGTGCACAGATGATAACATTAGGTGTCGTTCGACGGTTGTGTATCTGTAACCATTGCAAGGGTGTTTCTAAGAAGAATGGGTCGTCAAATCTGGGGAGAAAACAAACCCGTCGACTCTACAGACCACCATGACGAATGGGTAGCCGTCTGATGCGCGACTTCGGCGAAGAGAATGAGACAGAGTCTCGAATTCAAAAATAGAAAGATGTATACTCCAAAATCCGAGGTACTATAAAGGCCCTATTCCATAAAAATAAGTGAAAGGTAACGCATAATAGGATAAATACGAATGAGTAGAACCGCACAGAACAAGTACAAACTTGTGTTGGGAAACCTAACCAAAACAGACACCGGGCCAATGATGTACCGCTGTCTCGGAGGCGAAAGTGGCTACCTGCGAAGGGTTGCTTTGGTATAGGCGAGATCATCCGATGACGAACAAGGAGATTCAGGAACTCGAGAGCATGTTGGAGTCTTAAAAGACGCGGGTCGTCAATGACGATACAAGTATGGTCAAAAACCACCGCGACCTATCGGGATTCCTAGGAGACTGCTTAGTCTCGGCACGGGCGTGTTTTAGGGGCAAAGCACCTTTGGGGCTCGTGCTCTCGGCGTCTCCTGTCGTCGTCTCATGTCGTCACGGTAAATCAAGTTGTAAAACAATATTAAAAAACAAGTGTATAATGTAAAAATAAACTAACAAGATTTCAGCTAATTTAAATTATAGTAATATTGAGGATTTAATTGCATTAAAAACACAACATTGTTAAATACTGTCTCGAAATTGGTTTCAAACGCCATTTCCTCCTGTAAAGCATTATCCTTAGCATGATGCAGCGTGTGACACGAAGACAACTTACGGCCAGTCTGTCTCTTATTTAGTTGCTTAGATACGGTTCAACGCAAGAGAGGGCGCCACCGCCTCAGCAAGTGTGCGATTACTCCTCCCACTAGCGCTTCTCTGGCGCCCAATCAGCGCGCGCCATGTGGCAAACGAGACTTACAATCTCTCGATACACTTATACATTGCATGCATAACTCCTCCTCAGGTTTCACGTTAGTTGAGATGGCCCGGGGAATGTTGTATAGTCGAACTAACACGGGGGAGCAAAAACAACATACAAAACGTCCGCCGCAGTAGGACTATGTAACTTCCCCATTCCCCCTTTTCGAACCGTCTGTTGCCAATCCCAGGGAAATTTGCGTGGCTTCCGAGAAAAGGCTCGAATTTTCACGTGGCCACAAAGGGTTATTTTTCTATTTACTTGCCAGCGAGCGAGCGCATCCTCACGCATGAATGCGCGAGGCAGCGACGGCGGCCGAATGAAGAGTTATCGACTCACCCGGGACCAGGATATTCAAGAGGCCTATCGGGGATCGAAAGGAAATACCCAATGAATAATGCGAACGTACAAAGAAATAAAGGAAGCCCACACTAACGCGTAATACCTGAAGGTAGCGAAGCTGTACACAACCGTCACCACCATCAGCACGATTACAGCAGATTTGTTTCTTCTTCGCTGCCGCGACGACCATATTTGTTGCTATAACGGCGAAGAAGAAAATTTAAGAAGCAGAACGAACCGAACGCCCATACTTTAACTAGGCGCCCGCAGGTGTAACGTGTACCCTATCACGTGTTCTGTGTCGAGAATAATTCCTCTCCGCGCAGTCACAGCCGAGTGAGTCAGCCGTTTCAGTCTCGGACACTAACTCTCGGTCGTATCCGATTGACTGACAAAATAAAAAAAAAACAGAAAAAATATAAAGAAAGGGTAAGACGACTGACTCAAACAGGTGGCGTTGCTCAAGCTCCATTGATCTACCAGACACAAGTTCAAATCCTGCAGGGGATTTCTTTTCTTTATACTGTTATATTGAGTTTTGTGAAGCGCTGAAATCAACTTGCAGTCGACGCATTGTCAAAGTTGGCCACCGACAAAGAAGACCTCCGGCGCTCCACACGCGCACTTATTCCACCGTGTGGATCAAACCTCCCTGGGGGGCTCACCCGCCGTGAGGAGGTGGCGCTACGAAGGATTCGCGTCGGGGCTGCTCTTACACCAGCTGTCACCCACACCTGGCCCCCGGATCGCGGACTCCGTTTGGCCGGACATGTCCATTTTGCACCACGTCGGCATCGACGGCAGATATTCACCATCTTCTGTGGACTTGCCGTGGCCTCCAACGTTCCCGACAGCAAGTACTACATAGTGTGGGACTCAACCCAGGCCCACCGCCCCACTACAGACGCTGGCTCCTTGGGCCGTATCACCGGAGCCTTTTAGACTTTCTGAGTGAAAACTTCCTTTTTACGTACATTTAGACACACTCGCCCCCACTGTTTTATGCTGCAGAGCAAGCTTTCGCAATTAAAAATAAAAACCAATTGCTAAACAGCTACGCTGTTACAATATTAAGAGGCTGCACAATAATATTAAATGCTGTACGCGTGAGATTGCGACAGTTGCCTAAGGCCGGGTTCACACTGTTGCCGCAACTGTTGTAATAACATTAAAAAATGACGTCATTTCACGTCTCAGCCAGCCGAACTGCGTGACACGCCGTTTTTTTACGTCCTTAGATCACGATATGGCTTTTGCGTCGGTAGTCTGAACATAGCCTTACTTGTACTATTATGAGCAAGATGAAAGGGAACACAGGAACGCGTGTCAAACAGTCTAGAAACAGACTCGGAGAGATACGCGGATGTTGCAAGGGGGCGGATTCGATTCCCGGCCACAGCGGCCACTTTTCTGATGGAGGCGAAAAGCAAAAAACGCCCGTGTGTACGAGATTTCGGCGCACGTTAAAGATCCCCAGGTGTACAAAATTAATCCGGAGCCCTCCACTACAGCGCGCCTCATCACCTGCGTTGCGTCGGCACGTTAAACCCCACAATCAATCACTCAAACTCAAGGGGTAAAGGAGGGCGCTCTGTCACTAACTGTTGGCACCCCCACCACGCTGGCATTTCTACAAACCAGCAGCTCACGTCATTTCGCGGATAATATGGCATCGACCGACAGCCGATAAGACGGTAATCGTCGCAGCGACTTACACCGATTCATTTTCTTTTCTTTCTTTCATTCTTTTTTTCTTCGCACAACCACTTGATAGTAATCTTAGACCAAGCTTGCCCTGTATTTCAAACCTATTCTTTATTTGAATCGGCGCGCCCAATTGTCAGTGGCACTTCTAACAGCGGTGGCGCTCGAACCAATGACGACATTCGAATAGAATAAAGAAAAATGAAAAGAATCATAGATAAACTTCCTCTCGTGCGACTTTGTTGCACCAGGTTCGTTGAGAAAAATTCACGTGGCACACTGCAGTGCCCCACGCAGAGCAGTCAACGCGTCTCTGCCCCAAAGAATGGAGGGCGTCATTCAAGTCGGCGGTGGCATGATGCGTTATTAGGCCACCAACGAACAAAACAAAGGACGCGCATAAGCTAGGATGACGTTATTGCCTTATTCCATCTGCATCTATATCTTTAATATTCGGCAAGCCCCAATACACCTATTTTAAGCTCACCCTTGCAGCCCATTTTTCCCGCTTTACAAGATTTACCACAAACCAATATCGAAGTAAGGAGCAGTGCTACCTTTTGTAACGATTTAGCGCAAAAAGTTACAAGTGACGCAATATCTAACAGTTTTATCACTGTCTGCTGGCGACGCGAAGTCCCGGAATGCGAACATTTGTTAGAATAGCGTCCCCCTTTCCACTTTGTTTCCGACGGCGGCCGCTGCATATCACCCATAGCTGGGTCTGAGGGTGTTTTTTGCGCGTTCCTGTGTTCCTTTCATAGTGCTCATAATAATACACTGGATTGTTTCGGCTACAAATGCGACCTTTCACAATGTCTCCTGACCGCTGGCGATTACAAAAAGCTACCGGAGCATTGTTTCCATCCTCGTAGTTACCAGGGCAGGTAAAAATAAAGACGAACAATCTATGAGGCTGATTTCTACGCCAACGGCAGAAAGATCACCCGCCTGCGTTTCGCCCTGCTTCGACAGCTGCTTTACGTTTGACAAGTGCATAAGCGTGGGGGAGACAACGCCAGGAGGAGGAAGTGCTGTACTTTTCCACCGTTGCAAGTGTCAGTGTTTTAAAAATGATACTCTGTATTATTCTCTATCTCCCTCGATTCATTGATTGATTGATTGTAGGGTCTAACGCGCCGACGCAACGTAGGCCATGAGGCGCGCCGTAGTGGAGGGCTCCGGATTAATTTTGGCCACCTGGGGATCTTTAACGTGCGCCGAAATCTCGTACACACGGGCGTTTTTGCTTTTCGCCTCCATCATAAAAGCGGCCGCCGCAGCCGAGAATCGAGCCCGCGACCTCGTGCTCCCTCGATTCAGCTGCCCGGTCAAAGCTAAAAGAACTTTCGCACGAGACGTTTATATAGACAAAGCATTTCTGAACTACAAAACCTGGTGGCAATGTTCATGATTATCAACATTGTTCAGCAAAACGAGAGCATTGGGCATACATGAGGAAAGACTTCAACACAAGTGATATCTGCATAGTTTTAATTAAATATACAAGGCGGCTTGATTTTTCCGATAGCAAAGTAAAAATACAACTTGAAAAAAAAAAAAACTGTTTAGACCTCAAAATACAAAAAGCGCTCACGGCACCTTCTCGTGGCATCGTTCCAAGTTCAAAAGTAACAAAAGGTTCCTTATGATGGTGCGAGTAGTGAAACCCTGAAAAATTGAATTGACTTGAGTAAACCTCTCCTATTTTATCGTGGGAGGGGCGAAACAGGAAGAAAATAGCGTGAGATGTCACCGGGAAAGAGAAAAAAATGCATTTACGTGGCAGGAGCGGCAGAAGACTGTTGTCTTTCGATCACATTTGCAGGAAAGTGAGTAATCTTCTGTTCTACCATTAGTCGCCTTTTCTTTGAAGCTGAAATTGGAAGTCAATTTGAAACAGCTCATCCAATCATAACCAATTCAGCGATTAAGAGGTAAAGGTCGCAATTTTTAGAATTCGAAATCAGACAAACCTTAATTCAAAGGCCTTCAAATATACCTTCCTATTTTGTAAGATTTCTTCATCTGAATGTTTGTGTTACTCCTATTGTGCATTTCTGCCTGTGTTGGAGTTGGTTTTCCGTGATGCGGTTAGTCTCATATGACAAGATTGATTGATTTAAAAACCTTTATTAAGACAGGAAGACCAGAGGTCCGAGCGTGGTAAGGGAAGAAGAAACGAGGCCCGTTCATAAAGATCCCGTTAAACACAGCAGTGGGGAAGTTGGTGCATTATGATTGAAGAATATAGCGCGACATGGACAACGAAACGAAGAAGAAAGATGGGACAAGCGTTTGTCCCGTCGTTCTTCTTCGTGTCGTTGTCCAAGTCGCGCTCTATTTTTCAATCATGAGAGAGAGAGAAACAACTTTATTGAATCGATCCGGCAGTTCAGGGGAGGGGGTGTGGGAGGGGAGACTCTTGCGTGCCGGCTTGCCCCACGGAGGCGACGGCCGTGCTGCGAGCCCGAAGGCGAGCACCGGTCGTCTCACGCTCCTAGGGGAACGTGGCACGTGCTGGACCTTGTCTCTGTGGGTAGTCTTGCTGCTTCTTCGTTGTGGTGTTCCATGTCTTCGTCCTGGCCCCGCGTTCACCCTATCCGTTGTCTCGCAAGCGAGACGACGTCCCGGGTTTCTGCCGGTCCAGGAGCTCGAGGACGTGCTGGACGACGGCCCGTTGATTACCGAGTTCTGTGCTGATGAGCTTGCTGCAGATCTCATCTGGCAACTCGTTGTCTTGGGTGTTGGGTGCAGGGGGCGAGCATTCCCAGAGTATGTGGCTCTGGGTGGCTCGCGCCTTCTTGCACCGTTGGCACGTGTCTGTGTGATATATCTCCGGACAGACGTGTTTCACCCATACCGGAGTCCATATCGCTCTTGCCTGTAGTTGTCGACATCCCGGATGAACATGTGCACGAAACGATGTCTCCACTGATCTTTATTCGTTTCTGTTTCCCACAACAAGGACTCCAAGGACCCGTTCTACCGCAAGGTGTGGGGCATGGTGGAGAAGTTCAAGACGGACCTGCCGCCGGCGGTGGTGCTGGCCGACGGCACGTTGCGCGACATCATGCGCGGCAAGTCGGTGCTCATTCTGAGCCGGCCCGCCATGGCCGCCAGGGCGACCGAGGTGTGCGCCAACTCGACCGAGGGCGAGCTGTACGTGGGCCGGGTGCCCACCTTCAAGTTCAACGCGGTCTTCTACCTCAACAAGCGTATGCCTAGGCCCCTGAGAGATGCCATCAACTACAGGTTCGGGACTACGGTCGCGTGGCTTCGAGGCTCGTTACAACGCTTGCATGGTTGCCGTAGATTCGAGCCTTGAACGCGCCGCAATAAATCACGCCCTTCCCATCATTTGATTTCATCATTGCTAACAGAGTTGAATAGATATCTCATTTTATCAATTTGGAGCAGTGATTGACTTTATTCGATAACGAGTTTGAAACAAGAGGTTAGGGCGGGAATTATAACAGAGGGATAATTGGTGGTACGTCCTCGTGCCTTAGTCATGTATACCGCCTGGGGTGTTTGCCAGGCTCTCCTCGGACATCCTCGGTCATCCTGATGAACACCGCTTGAACGAAGTGGCTCATTTCCTGGAACGAAGATGCTTTGCTAGACACTAATTGAAGATTGAAGTTTCAGTCAATAGAGCTTTGCCATTTGCCGAGTGACGCAGCCTTGCTCTTGGTGAGGCTTGGGCAGTGACAAATTAAATTGGTATTAAAATGCCAAATTAAACGTCCCTGCAGATGGTGCACATGGGTACCGCTGAAAAAGATGGGGCTGTATTTTACCATTTTCTTGTGACATTTTAGTGTTTTAACGTAGCAAAAATTTCAACAAGCTCAAGAATTGACAGTCCCATAACATAACTACAATAATGTGTGTGGGGGGAGGGGGGAGGTGATAGCGGCCTGTTTTTTTATCCCAAACTTCGGAGCATTCGATGATATCAAAAATATTCTTACCGTTATTCTTCAGTTGGGTGAGACTGACAACCTTCAAAAGGTGCAATGCATACAAAACAAAAGTTTGGTTCATTCGAAAGATTGCATCGTTAGAGTCATACTGACAACAGTTTTAACGTACAATTCGCCTAAATAACTTATATAATTAGAAAAAATGAAATGGCCATGCGACCCACTCGCTCATTTCCCGCAACAGAACCTATGATGTCATATGCTGAGCTGTGCGATTGGCTATGGCCGGCAAAAGCAAACGCAAATTAGGCAGGGCTTATAAGCTTTCCGAACGAGCTGTTTTCGCTTAAACTTAGTGCGCATTCTTTCTATAGCAGTAAGAGTTAGTGCGGCACTTTGCCGGCTCGCACTGGCTAACACAGCCGTCGAGCGCGTTGGACTTGTCTGACACAAGTCACTGACCAACTTACATAAGCAGCATGGTCACTTACATGACCATGCTCGTCGAGTCATTGCTTACGTTTTAGGGAACGATTAGTATGAACACTAATAAAAAAACGTCACGTAGAGGAGTCCGGCCATAGGTGTCCGCCGCACACTGGCACTGATAATGACGATGATCATGATTAGATGCCCTCCCTTTGTATCGGGGCGTCGGTTGTCATCAACCGACTTGCCTGTGTTGTTCTGCTTATTAGCCCTACCCTTGACTAACCTAATGAGTTTGCCCCCTCCCCTCTGTTTTAAACTCCCATCGCTTCCCCTCCCCCTTCCTGCCCTTGCACACCTGTTTAGCTCCACCCCTCCCCCCCCCCCTTCTGTTCTTAATTCCGTTGCTATTTCCCACCTATACCCGTCGTGAACCTTAACTTATAGCTACCTCTAAGGGAGTCTGATGCACTAGCAAGAGACCCCCGGGTGTTTTTTCTACATTTCAATAAACGTTGAAAAAAAAATAATTGGGTATATTACCCTTCCTACGTCCCTCTCTCTTCCCTACTTTTCTTCCACCCCCCCTACAGCCACCTCTTCGTCACCTCTATGGCACTGAATTTGGGGCTCCCCCTCACACCAAATCGCAAAGCCTCTGTCAACGTCGTTTCCCCATCGTCCCGCCTGGGCAGTGTATGACTTCAGCAGTATTGCAGTGCCATCTATGAAAGTGGGCGATAAACAAGATAACCAAACATATAGTGTACGAGTACACTATACTAAACGGCTGTATGTGAGGTGGTAGCAGGCATGGTCAGCAGGCTATCTTTAGTTTTATGGCCCCGCTCTGGATACGTCGTCATCGACGTCAAGAAAACACACTATTTACCGGGAGAATTGAAGTTTGGCTTCCTTTTTTAAAATTTCTCAGTGAATAAAGCATCGTTTGCTGCCGGACAAACGCTGAGGGCACAATAAAACACTAAATCTTTCGAATAAAACAAATCTGAATTTTGTCTGTATGGCCGCTTTAAGCTCCCCTTTCAGTTTCGAGAGCAAAAACATGGAGAAAAGAAAGCGTTCAGGCAAAAATGGCGGCTGCGAAAGCACTGCGATGTTTTTTGAAAATCAATACCTATCGAACAACGAGTGATGTGTGAGCGTGGGAGTTGTTATGGTGCAGATGGCAATAGTTGTTGTTTCACTTTTCTGGACATTCGCGAAGAATGCTTCCAAGTACTTCCGAACCTCGCCGTAAAAACTACCACTGACTGTTAGCACCGGAGATACCAGTGTCTCGTGAAAAATTCCGTTAATATCGAAGAAAACAATCAGCATGGGTTTGACAAGACTGAATTTGAAGAGCCTTTTTCGGCCACGCCCAATCGCGCGACTTTCACGAAGTCGTCGTCTGCTGCTTCGTCTCAAGGTCATAACACCAACCCCGTGCCTCATCACTTATGATCTGAGAAATTAAGCTTCCTGTAGAGAGAGAGAGAGAGAGCTCTTTATTAGATGAAAGCAGAGAAGTTTGCCGCCATGTTCCCGCCTACATGCTACTCTGCGGGGATCGGGAGAAGGGAGTAAAGGCCCTAAAAGAAGTAGGGCAGAAGAAAGGGGCAAAGAAGAAATTAAAAGAAAAAGTGAACACGAAGCTTTGCGTGGTGACATAAAAGTCCACACGATCTCACAGGTAAAGTTCTAAATTGTCTCTGCGACGCCGATTCCGTGTAAGTAGCATATACGAAGCTCCCTGCAGCAGTTTCGTTGAAGTAAGAAAACCGCAAGGGAGAACTTTTGAAGCTTATAGTCCGGCGCATCGGTAGACTGAAACATATGACTTTACGACATGCCACTGAACAAAACGACGCGTATTCTTTACCTGCCCTGATGCTGGCTCACTGATACTAAAGAGCGTTATCTAGGGATAGGGCCACAATTATCACCGCATTTATATGCGGTAAAGCGTACGAACCCAGATTGCGCGCGCTGCTTAGACTCTCGCAACTTTTGAATAGCATCTAGCACAATTATGACGTCAACTTCCGTTCTACAACCGTGTTTTCGTTCTTGCTGGTTTTGAAGCTTCAAAGTCGACTGATAATATCATTTTTCTTGCTTTGTAATATACACTTTGTGGACGAAAATTACATAATTCAGCCAGAATTGGTAACGCAGAAAAAATTGCTGGTTGAGAAAGAGAGTAAAAGAGAGAGAGAAAGCTGGAAAGCGAGAATAAAGTTTATTGGTTCAAAAGATACCAAGTTGGTGGGGCCATATTCTAAAATTTCGTTCTAGCTGACTGCCTCGCCCGCGTCCCCCTTAGATAGTTTTTGCTGACCGTTTTCGACGGTCCTCTCCGGTACCGGCTGCCCGCTCAACGCAGCCGGAGCCAATGACGTTCGCGGCCAAGCGCACCACGCATGCGCAATGTCACTCCCGCTTACTATCGGAGAGGAGCGCACCGTGAAAAACGGTCGGCTAAAACTTGCTATTTCGGCAAAAGTGTGCCCGTTATTACGTGCATATTGTTAACTGCAGAACACGGCAAACTAATTAGTACACATAAAGTAAGAGTGCTTAATGTTTGTCAACAGCAAGTTAGGCAGTTACATAGACATCCCTTTGAATCCTGCGTAGATATTTTAACTGCCTCCACAAACAAAAATATCTTCCGGATGGTGAGTGATGTGGTAGCATAGAAGCAGAAGGTGCCCGTGCATTAATTGTTTTCTGTGCGATATGCATACATAGAAAGCATCAACCAAGAGCTTTGACGTATATGGCACTCTGCTGTGTAGTTATGCCCCGCCCCGCCATGCCTCCATTTTTGCGTTGTAAATCTGTTTGGGCGGAAACCACTCTTTCCACCCAAGTTATTCCTTTCCACGCTTTCATCGCAGAATCCTCTGGCTCCGCGAGTCCGGCCTGGTGGAGAAATGGTGGCGAGAGTCGTCCGGAAACTGGGAGGGCTGCGGTCAGGCCATTAGTGACGGGACGCTCAAGTTCTCCGACTTCAAGGACCTGCTCAAGATGTGGCTCGCCATGCTCGGCTTCGGCCTCCTCGCCTGTCTCGCAGAAGTAGCCGCTGGCTGGGCACGCCGTATTCGAACGTCGCGCCTCACCTAAGAACAGAGGGCGCCCCCGTAAAGAGCTTTGCACTTGCGAATGAACACAAGGCAATGCGACAGGCACATACCGTTTAGCGCTGATACAAAAGCTGGGGCGGAATTGCTTTCTTCCATCCTGCTCGAGCCTGTTAATTTCAGTCGAGAGTGATACTGTGCGAGACGTGGTTTCAATACTATTAGCCGATAGAAGCCGGTAGAAGCCGGTAGTAGTCAACTGTTAAATGAAGTGAACGAGCGATGTGGCTTGTGAGAATTCAGTACCTTATGTATGGGAGAAAGTCTAGACTTTTTCTAGCACGTAGTATCTCGTACGTAAACCATTGACTTGTTAGCTCGATTAGATTACCAGGCTCACGTTTGGGCTCAAAAGAATCAAGAACTGTTTAGAAAAAACACTGCGTTGTTTCTTTCAAGCATGTTGGTGTTATAATGTCCGATTCATTACTTGGGAGATGGTCATGTACGAATGGGGATCAAATAAAACCCGTTCGTGTGCCCTGTTCAGGCGAACCAATTGCACATCATTAGCAGCTGGCCGTAGAACTAAATAAAGCAACATATATTCGAGCAAAATACATCAGCTCACCAAAGAAGCAATCACGGAACGTATTCTTTTTCTCATCCTACTGTTTGGTACGACGACGCAAACCGTCTGCTAAAAAGAACGGTAATTGCTCCTCGAACCATTTCGGGCGACCAGTCGGTGCTGTTCTTTATCCTCAAAGCCAGGCCGATCGAGTGAGCCCGGTGTTGATGGAAAGGGAAGAAGAGGGGGGGGGGATCTCGACAGCTGAGCCACCTGGCAGTGGAAGAGGCAATGAGGTAAATGATGCAGGGACACAGAACTGGAGGGGCCAAATCGGCAGCGACGGACAAAGAGGCGGAAGGGGTATAATGAGAACATTCATTTGAAGGGGCCAGAGGGAGAGGTCAAGCTCCCAGCACGGTGACTGATGGAGCAGGCGATCGGGAAAGGCGTTTGTCCTCCTTTATAATGCGGCGCAGGGAGGAGCTCCCACCGTCTCCCGAGGGACAGGGGATAAACGTTGCCCGATGAAGACTATCGCAACCGAGTTGACCGGCCAACTCATTGCCGTTAATCCGAAAGCGGCTAATGGCTGTAGTGCCAAGAGCGCTCGTTTGGCCTTTCACTGAATTCGAATTCAGTGAAAGGCCGAAAGAGTACGTAACCTAAGTTTGGAGGCTAAGGAGTAATTCTGTGTGTGTCGGAGAGCAGCACGGGAGTTGTGAAAAGACTTCGTCCTCCAACTGCTGCTTCCTTCCAATTGTTGCTGCCCTGCGTCGCTGAAATCTATTTTTTGACGACAAATGTTCCTATGGCATCCCTCCATGCAGGTATTGATCTTCCAATACCTCTAGTACCGTCTCTCAGTAGCCACTGTTTTTTCCCTGCAGGTGGTCCACCGGTTGCTAGTTCTACGTTTCACATGTATAGCCCAACTCCACTTACTCCACCCGAGTTTGCTCCCTAACCGACCACGTTAGTTTCCTCTCTCTAAGAGTTACGCCAATCATTCTTATTTCCCCTGCTCGGTGGACGGACACAGCTTTTTTAAGGTCCTAAGTAAGTCTCCCAAGTCTGCGCCATCTGTCATCCCCCAGATGACCAGTGCATTGGTTGATGTGTATGTTAGAGTGGTGAAAAATTGTGCGAGGTAGTGTCATCAGCTGTGGTTTTCAAAGCGATGCTCAAATATCTGCCGCGATCTACGCCGACCGTCCCCGAGGGTCGGTTCCGGCACCGCCGGCCCGTTCACGCGGGTGCCGCGAGCGGCCGAAGGATATGTGCCTGCGCGCAAGCATCGGCCGAGGCCGTGGCAGGTACGTATCTTCATCATCGATCGCTTAAACGGACGCGGATACAAAGTTACACATACAAGAAAGAGGGTGGCAGTGAAGTGAAAAGTTGTATTGGGGACTCTCAATTACAACTGTAACGATAGCGGCGAAGAAATATCTGCCGCGACGTTAAGCCTAAAGTTCCCAGCATTCGATTACGTGCATCTGAAGCCGGCGGCGAGCGGTTCGAGAAGACCCTTTCGCCGCGCACGCGCGTGTTGCGTTTGGGTTCCCCTATCACTTTGAGGGGCCCCCAATGCTTGGTTCTCCTATTTTAGAACTCCCTCGTACACAGCCTCGCCTTCTGTGAGCAATCGTGAGTTTCATTGATGCTAGAGGAAGGCAGGCTCACTGTAAACAGAAAAGAGCCCACGTTACAATTATACATTCCCACGCCGAAGTCATAATAAAAACTAAACATAGCCGTGTCCAAACCCGCTCGAAGGCGTTGAAAACTCGCGTTCATGCCATTCATACATTGCGTGCAAGTTGTCCCGAAAAGTAAACATATCAGCCGTGCAGAGTACAGGCTACGGCAGTGATCGTTAATCAAATCCGGGAATAACTATGAAAAACATTGTACGGGTAATAGGCACTGCTTAAGCCAAACTGCGCATAATAGCATCACTTTTCAGCATGCGCGGCGAAGCAATCCGATCACCGTTCTCACGTAGTCATTCATTTACCAGGCAAGGCGAGCAGTACGCGCGGTGAGATCACAGTGCGCGACGCGCTTCCGTCGCTGTTACAAGGTGTTTCCTTGCACACACAGTCTCGTACATGTCACGTCACAAGTATTTCATAATGAATTTAGAGTGTACTTTTCTCGGCCTCAGTTGCATCGTCCTGGGCGTTAGCTGACTGCGTACGAGCTGTGGGGCGCGGCGGTTTCGCCGGGAAAAAGCGAGTCGCTGATTGCCCGCCCGGATTATTTGGGTTGCAGACAACTTTTTGGGTAATTTGCATCAAATCCACAAGGAGCGCGCGGGGGGGAAGGGGGGGGGGGGCGGTGGCCACAGACCCACACACACACACACACACACAAACACGCGGCCGCATACGCAAAGGAAATGGGTTGTAGCAGACGACAACCCGACCCGGCGTCCAACAAGTGACGTCATTCGTAGGTGGCGCCACGGTATGTCCTCGGGGTCAATATAAGCAGCGCTTTAACGGCTAGGCTTTGTTTCCTGTTGTCAGAGAGCGAGTGTCCAAGTGTAGCAATATTGCCTCAGGGTTCTTTCGCTCACTAGAGTACTTTGGAAAAGCGCTAAGCAAATGTTCGATTGTCTCAAGACCACCACATAGAAGGCAGTCCGGGCTGTCCTCGCGTCCGATTGTGTGGAGATACTTTCGGGTCAATGCTACTCCAAGTCGCAGCCTGTGTAGCAAGATCTCTTGACTTCTAAGTATATGTGTGTATATATGAATATATGCATGTATGTATTTGCATATGCATAAATATATGCGTAAGTGTATGACAGCTGCATCTTACCGGTATTCACCTACGGGGCAAAAACTTAGAGGCTCACTAAAAGGGTTCAACTTAAATTGAGGACGACTCAGCGAGCAATGGAACGGAAGATGATAGGTGTAACATTAAGGGACAAGAAGAGAGCGGAGTGGATCAAGGAACAAAGGCGTGTTAAGGTCATATTAGTAGAAACTAAGAAGAAGAAATGGGTGTGGGCAAGGCATGTAATGCCAAGGCAAGGTGCCGTTGTTCATTAAGGGTAACAAAGTGAATTCCTAGAGAAGGCAAGCGTGGCAGTGGCGGCAGAAAGTTAGATGGGCAGATGAAATCGAGAAGTTTGCAGGGATAAATTGGTCGCAGTTAGCACAGGCCCGGAATAATTGGAGATCCATAGGGGAGGCCTTTTCCCTGCAGTGGGCGTAGATAGGCTGATGATGAAATATATGTGTGTATGTGTGTATGTGTGTAGGTATGCTTTGAGGATAGTTTATAGCAGGGTGTCGAACCGGAACCGGAACCGAACCGAAAACCGGAACCGAACCCGAATTGTCACCCGGAACCGGAACTGAACCGGAACCGTATTTTTTCCGCCATTTTGGAACTGAACCCGAACCGGAACGAATTGAAGGAACCGTTCCGAACCGGTTCCGGGGTGTCAAAACTGTAATTTCTAGTTTTCGATTATGGTGCCACCTTTTGTTTGAAGATATTTTTACCACTCGCCCGACAGCACCACAAAATATTTTGCATAGTCTGCAGTAGCAGAATAACCCACCAGGTTCTCTGCCTATCATTAGCCTCATTATGTGCCGTCTCCATGTGTTCTTGTCCCCATTAATTTGCACGCAGTTTGTTTTTTCGAGATGCATCATTACCAACTCGCCCAACTCTCAACCCTTTTATAGCCTCATTTAATGTAAAGTTGACCGCATAGTCTATCCGTTTGCTTTAGATACTGCTTATCACACTAAGTTTGGTTTTTCATTCAGAAAAAGTTAAGCTAGAACGTATATTCCGAAGGAGCACATCATGGATTGTTCCTCATGATTTCTATCGGCATGGTGTTTAATATTGTGTAAACTTGTTAATGTGTAGTTAATTTGTGCGCATTCCTGCCCCCCTGTGAAGGCATTCAGGGATATTATCAACAATAAATGAATATCTTCCACTCATTTTAGTTTGAATAGGCAGTTATATAAAAACAGCGGTGAAACAAACACTCCCAGTTCTCCAAGTCATCGGTACCTTTTCTTGTAGAGTGCCGTTGTGTACCTTCTGCTCTCAGTGAGCATGAGAACTAAAAAAATTAGAGGGATTTTTAATTTCCACTTTCAAAGTAGATGCGACCGAATTTCTGTATTATCTTGAGTTTTCTCTACCTTAAAGTTAAGGGTAGCATGAGAAAAAGTCGAATAATGCGGATTAGCAGGTACACTGGAGTGGATTTGTGAGATGAGTGGAGGAGCTAGTGAGAATTAGTGGGATTGGTGTGTTGATTAATTTGGATTAGAGGAATTAGAGGGTCGGTTAAGGTGAACTATAGGGTCGTACCAAACACGATCCCTTTGTGGTCATTGGTATTTGTAAATATTGCGGCGGTTTCCTTCTCGACCAATCAGAAAATTTAGTTTCGCAGAAAATAGCCGGGAAGTTATGTGACGACCAACTGAATGCTGCAAAATGCCTTTCTTTAAGCACGTTTTGCGCTGTTACATTATTTCTAGTGTAAAAGTGACATCTCGAACTGAAGTTAGTAAATAATTACCTAACGCATATTTTATACTCATCTAAGTGTTTTCAAAACAAATATAGAGGGTGTTACGACGATAATTGGAAATTAAAAAAAAATTGTCAGTGAATTGCTGCGTGGTTCCCTCTCAAACTTCACACAAAGGTCGCATTTTGTGGTCTATTTGTTTTCACCGGCAACAACGACGGCACTTGCCTGCTTATTGTGAAAATAAGTAAAAATGATTTTCGCCTATGAGAAAATGGCGGCCGAGGAAAATGGCGGTCTCACGGTCCCAAGCTGTGTCGAGTGCCTGGGACCCTGAGACACCTAGTGGGCGGCTGCAACAAATCTTCCCTAGAACCCTCCTTCCCCCCTTCCCCTTAAAACCTCCACCTTTCTACAGAGCTTTGGGAGAGACCCGTGGCCAGCTCAGGCCTCGAAGATCAGCTGTGCCTGATCGAAAGTGCCGTCGACTCGGCCCGAGATCAAGGCGTCCTTGAATGAGGGCGCCTCTCTGAAACTTTTCCTCGATTTAATTAAAGTTCATTCTCTCTCTCTCTCTCTCTCTACAAGCGACCATTACCACTGCTTGCGACCTCACTAAGTTACTATCTTTCCTAGAACCCAATCGCTGCCACCTGTGGCTGAAGTGTCAGTAGCAAGTTGTAATCGCTGGTCAGTGAGCCCTTATCTTTCCTTCTAACCAGCATGTTAGGAGATGGAAGGTGTGGAGAATGGCATCCCTTTAAACGCCACCTGCAATGGTTTACAGTGGAGGCTGACGCCGACGGGGGACATTTTTCGACTTCTAGCATTGCTAATGATGTAGTGTTCACGCTAAAACGCTGTTGAAACTATGGGTAAGTAAAAAGTGTTACAGACCAACCAATTTTTGTTAAATTAGAAATTTTTTTTCCCCTCACCGTGCGAAAATACGTGCGAGTGCGCGCGTGCATGCGTCGACATCTGATGTTAGCAAAATAGACAGCGGGCGCACAGCCTCTCTGCTACCCAGATAAGTTTCCTGCCCCAAAATGAGGCTTCCCGCTTGCCAGTAAAGTACCTGTCTACCTGCCTTCCGGCCAGCCAGAAGATTCCGGCGAGGTTGGGGGATTTGGAGACGAGGGGTGGCCCGCGGGCTAGTATGTGTGTGTGTGTGTGTGTGGGGGGGGGGGGGGTGGAATGGCACGAAGCCGCTCCACGGAGACACTCGAGGGTACCAAAAAAATTGGGCCCATCTCCCCACGAGGGGGGACTCGAGTAAATGCGTCGCGTAGGGGGTGGGTGTATTGCGTTAACGCTAGTGTTTGGGGGGTGGTGGTGGGGTGGTAGTGAATGTGTTAACTATTATTGCTTATTACTATTAATTATTATTATTTCTTTCATATATTAATTATTACTTTCGTGATTTTGCGACTCGAGTCCCCCCTCGTGGAGAGATGGGCCCAATTTTTCTTTTTTTTTGTGACGCAAGAAGTGAAGGCAAGGAGTAGGTTGTTGTAAGTCGTTATTTATTTATTTGTTGCTGTTGTCGTTGTATTGGATGCTGAGAACGACGGCTTCGTGGTCGCTAAAGTTTACGGTTAAGGGGTCTTTAAGCAGTCGTGCGTTGCAGCAACTGGTGAAGACGAGATCGATGCAACTGCTGCCGTGTATCAGCAGTTTCTTGACGTAGTTTGAATGAGTCAAGGATATAAGGCGCGTTCGTACCCTTTGATTCTGTGTCGCTTTTGTGGCGCAGTGGGAAGAGCACCATGTACCTCGCGTTCCGCCCACAGGGTCGTGGGATCGAAACCAGGCGCCGATAACTATTATTTTTTTTATATAGTGTAGGGGGAGAGGTGCGGACCTGTTGTTGAGAGCGAGAAGGGTAGCGTGATGCGGGAGAGGAGGAGTGGGGGAGAGGGCGCACCTGCGCGCTGAGCTGTTGCGGACGGACGGCGGACGCTACATGTGAGTTAAAGAAATGCTCTGCATTTAAAAACGATGGCGCACGGACGGGTCGTCTGCTTAGTGGACGGACGGGGCAATGGACATCCTGCAGGGAGGCTGTACATTTCCAGAAGGTTCTGGCGAGAATGCCACACCAAGGAATATGAGGAGGAGGAGGAGGAGGCACTGGGGCACTGCCAACTGATCAGGAGGCTACAAGCTTGCCTTCCAGAAGACTGAGGCAAGGATACATCATTTGGAAACGAGGTGCGGCCCGTCACTCGTCGGCGAGGGGAGTGGATCCCAAGGCGGTACAGCGACGGCTAAGTAGAGCCACATTTTAGATCGCAGCTTTTAAGCGCCCGCCCCTGTGGTTTCGCGTACTCCCTTAGCGTCGCCGATAGAACGAAAAGGCCACCGAAGGTAGCATAAGCATTAAAGCGGAGGATTAAAGTGATTAAAGTACGGCGAAAGTGTGGGGGGAAGGGACATGCTCGCCGGTGGCGACGCGCAACGAGATAACGACAGAGTACAGCGTGCGCAGTCGTGCATTCGCTGATGACGCGATAGGCTTCCTGAGACGAAGCAGCTATGCGCCGTCGCTGAGGAAGCTGCATTGGCGCCGCACTCAAATTTCGCATTAGCGAGTATCGTAGTTGTCAGCCATATTTTTGTTTCCTCAAAAAAACTACTGCATATAAAACTGCGGGTTTCTGAGCCAAGAATAAAGTTAAAATAAGTTCTACAAATAGGTGAAACCAAATAAATAAAAATAGACCTGCGGCCATAAAGACTACTGATTTCACCTGCATACACATATGCAGCCTTAGGTGTCTCAGCGAACCCTTTATTTCGTTTCAGTTAGTGTTGTAATCGATGACCTACCATAGAAAACAATTTCCAGTGGATTGTACAGTTAACAGGACTCTTCAACGCTGTCTATAAACGTTTTCACTCTTTACGTCACTTCTGGAAGCGCTGAGAAATCTATAGCCATTGCCAGCATGGGGCGGCACTGCGTGATTTGCACGTCACAGCGGATACGCCTTCGTTTCTGCTTTGATTTTGCGACCTTCTTTTTAAATTGGCTATCAAGTGCATTCTTTGCTGTAATTTAGGAAAGCCGGCAAATAGCCGCTACACCCCTGTAATGACGTAATTCCAGCGGTCGAAGAACTCCGAGACTCGGAAGAAGAGATAAATATTTTGAGCAAGTTTCAAAGTTCTCTGATGGGCATAGAGCAGTAATTTTTGGCTGAGGTACTTCGTGACCTCGTAACATAAATACAGGATGTGTTGATTTTCTACGTTCTGCAAGCATTCAAGATTTAGAAAAAAGTTGACAAAAGTGTTTAGCATCCCTTTAAGTTGGCCAAAGAAAAACATTTCCACAAACAAACCTACATTGTGACTTCATTTTTATACCGACGTCACAGAGAAATGAAAACCGAGCGCACAAAAAAACGCAAAAAACTCATGCCTTCTTCTCCCGAACCCGTTTGAACCCGTTTGAACCGGTTCGAACCGGTTCGAACCGGAACGGAATGGTGCTCCGGAACAGAACCCGAACCGAACCCGAAAGGCTTGAACCCGAACCCGAACCGAACCCGAAAAAATACCGGTTCGACACCCTGGTTTATAGTATGACAAACCATTTAAATGTAGTTTCAAGACCACCAGTCTTCTATAGTTCGGCTGCGTTGACCCTACCTTTAATTGTGGAGCGAAAATTCGTTTGATTCGTGTTGAAGACTTGCGAAGTGTTGCATGCTATTGTTCTCCTCTGGACACCCTTATCCACTGCATTGGCGAGGGCGGGAACTCGGTGATTACTTAGGGCTAGTTATCCCCCTAATGCTGCCTACCTTGAGGAGAGTTAAATAATGGTGGAGGAGTGATATCTCAACAATACGGAGCAGTCAGCCTGACAGCTAGCTTGGCTTTCTCCTCCATATGTACATAAAAATGGCGAAAATGGTAAAATACGAGAGCCCACAAAACCGCACACAAGCACTAACTCACTCAGAAGCGCACACAAAAACTGAAAGACGCAAGAACGCGCACACAACGGGAGCGTGTTTAAGACAACATTCACATACTTTTGTTCAAGCCACAGTCACAAAAAAGGCAAGGCCATTGTAGCATGTGTCGCAACGGCAGTCGAGTGTCAAGGACCAATCCTTTCACGGGGTTTTCCAGGCGTGCATCAACCCTCAGTCACACAGATTGTGCAATGATATGCCCCACATGGTTAATGTGCTTATATCGATCAAGTTAATACGCGCTCCGTATCTCGCAATCACCCTTTTAAGGAGCTGGCAGCCCGTAAGCTCCGTAGACGGCCCCTGGAGGCTTGCTCACAGGGGACGAAGGGTGGCAGCAGGCTCTGCTCGACGAATCGCTGCTTAAGTAGCCGTGCTACCTCAGGGACAAACTTTGGCAACAGACCGCGATGGAATAACGCGGTTCTTCGCTTCAGTCTGGAGCGGCGCTTTCTAGCGTCCGTCGAGCGTAACGCTGTTCTAATGAAGCCTGTCGTATCACGCAACCACTCTTAAATGACCACCCCCAGCGTCACCAATTATTATAACCTGAAAACTGATGACGCCATGATATCATTTTTCGGACAACCACACAAAGGCCGGTAATTGTAGCAATATTGCTGTTGCTTATAAAAACCATTTAGAAGGCAGCCTCAACTTGTGGGCGCTAATAAACACAAGCACGAAAGTTTGTCCAAGCACCTGTTTAGACGCATTGTTTCGAAATTATTATTTGTACTATTCATCTTTGCAGCAATGCCATCCGTGTAACCATCAAAGGGTATTTAGCAAACATTTTTGGCATTTCTCTTTCGTCACTGCATGTATTTTATTCGATAACTGTTTTGTTTCTACCTGCTCCCATTTGTTATGATTTGAACTTGCCTCAACTCAAGGATTTCCACGATAAATAATTTTAAGAAATCAGCGGTACTGTGGAAACGGGACGCAACACGTTTCTGTTTAAGCGCAGCTGCATGAAGATGAAAACAGATTATATGAAACCATGTGTAAACCGACATTTGCGAAATCTATGCCTATTCAGCACCCATAAAGGAGTTACGTATGGAAGACTTCCTGCAAAATAAAAGCATATTACGCACACAGCTGTTATCTTATGGCATATACGCCGTGCAGTTAGTGTGGTGCAATAATCAACTTTCCTTTTAAATTTTTTTTTTACTTTCCCAGCGCATGCGCTCTCTAGCTGCTCGCTTACCTCCAATGGGACATGACAAAGATGAAAATAAAAAAAAAGACTGCATTGTATATTGTTTTTGTATATATTGTATATTGTAATCCTAAGTGGTTTCGCAAACCTACGTGGCCTGGTTGACTTCCACGCGATCGCTTGCGACATTGGGAGCCCTCTCCCACGCAAAACGGAAGCCTGCAGAGAGAAAAAAAGAGATAAAAATTCCGCAGCGTCGTTGCTCAGGGCCGGGGCGACCACTTTTATGCCGCTTTCTTGCGGGGTTCCCACCTTTATCGAACACAGCGCGAAAGACGCGGCAAGCCGCTCTGCTTTATAGACCGACGGGCATCGACCCGCGTCCACGCTGCTTTCAACGACCCCGAATAAGTTGTTGCCCTCGCCGCAAAGCGGGTCGTCGTCCGGTGTTTAGCACCGGTGGAGGAAGAGAAGAGATGACCGGAATACGTCGCCTCCTGCCGCCGCATTTCCTTCCTTCTCGGGGCTCTGTTTCTCTCCAGCAGATTCGTCTTGTCTTATCTTGCCATTTAAAGACGCTGGCCCTCACTTTCCGGAAGAAAGTGACCACATTCCAGGTCAGCTGGACGCCTGCCAGTCGTCCGATTTCGGCCTCTCGGGCGACTGAAGCCCAGGATGACGAATACGACCTGTCTGGGATTGGGCTCAACATTTTTCCCTGAGCCTGTGTCAGAGTTCTCCGCAGCAATATTAGATGCGAAGCATCTCATGCTCGGAGCTGTGTCTCTCCCTCGCTCGTTGTCGTTGTTGTTGTCCGCCGTCCTCACTCTACTGTGCATGCGCGTCTCTTCAGCCCCGTCAGCGTTTGGACTGACGTTAGCGCAGTCCACTGTAAAAAGAAATAGTTAGGCGGCGCCCGGTTTCGATCCCACGACTCTCTGGCCGCAACGGCAGGTACGTGGCGCTCTTCCCACTGAGCTACAAACCGAGACCGGAGCATGTGCTACGAACGCGCCTTATGTCCTTCACTCATACGAACTACGTCAAGAAGCTACTGATACAACGAAGGCACGCGAAGCTGAACGTCAACGGAAACGACGAACTCGAAACTAATGGGAACTTCAGTCGACCGCATGGCTGCTTCACATATCACTCAGGGTTCCCCTACGGGAAGATGGTGTAATTTTTTGAAGAGTGGAAGTTTTGAGAACCCAAAGGGGCCAAAAAGTTTAAGGATTTCAAATTTTCATCGCAACAAGTGAACGCTGGTCAAATTCCGTGTATTGTGGCTCCACGGCGTGGAGAACAGGGGAAGCTCTTAGATAAAATAGGAAAGCCACAATGCAAGCAGTGACTCCGTGATTTGCACGCATCTGGCAATCTGAAGCAAACCTGGAAGGGGGGCTAGCTGGTAAAGCATATCTTACGAAAAAGAAAAAAAATACATTGCGCAAACGGTTACGTTCGCGCGCTGTTTGGGACTGCAATCTGAGACTTAAATCCTAAAGCTGAGACTTAAAAGTGACTTATTCAGACTCCTTTTTACTTAACCGTGTGGTGGTGGGAGGCGCGGCCTGCTGCTGCTGGCATTGCTTTCGCACAGTGTCATATTTCGTTCCTCAGGCGCGCATTTCAAACGGGTCAGGCGGAGTGGTGGGTGGCCTACCCAAGAAAGTCAGCGATGAAGCGGAGAAGTGGACGGCATTTCCCCCACCACACACGGTGGGGAGAATCCTGAGCTGTTTCTAGAGCGCCTTCTGGCGGTACTACAAGCACCCCACAAAAGCGACGTACTTCCACCAGCATTTCGCGAAAAAAGAAAAGGTGCCGCGTCTGGCACTAATTCGCTCTCTCTTACGTAATGCAACGTAACCTAACCTAACGTAACCTAAGGAACATAAACAATTATTTAAAACAATAAAGAACAACCTAAGCCACTAAAACTCTTTGATTGAAACTTAACATGTAAGAAATAACGAAAGCAATAGGCGGAATCGAACCACCACCCTTGGTACGAAGAACCTAAGACGGAAGCTCTACACCACAACGGCAGACAATTTGACCAGCGTGGTTTTATTTTATTGAGTTTTTAAAACTCGAATGTTGTCGGACGGTCCTTAGACACTGCGTTCCTTTAAACTGATGCTGGAATTGTTCGTTGGCTTCGACAACGTATTTCCAAATGACGTAATAAATCAGGGCAAACATCGCAGGTACAATGGTATTGAAGATGCGTAGGAACCACAGGAGCATGACAGCATGGGAACAAAGGTAATTTGACAGTCCAAAACCCATATTATGTGCATCGGTTATCACTAGTAATTGCGGAAAAGGTAGCAATACAAGGGAATCTTACAGTAAAATTTGATTTGAAACATATCTTGTTTTTAGTTGACGGAGTTAACGAATGCAAGGTGATAGCTTCGCCTGCCTCGATTGAGGTTTTAGCGAGCTCCAATCAATGCGCTCTTGCATTTAATGGAGCTCGCTGCCACAGAACTAGCCGCCCTACCACAGAACAAGTGTCTTCGTACTCCAGGTGCGGCTTCTATTGTACACCAACGTAAATATTTGTCCGTCATGGCGTTTAATTTGGCTTCGACATGGTAAAAAAGCGCACTAAAACGAGGACACAAGAAAAAGGCGGTGACACGGGACGAGCGCTAGACATCAACTAAGGCTTTATTCACAAGAAAGGCTATATATACACACATATAAATGCGCAGAAACGCAAAAAAAAAAAAGATACACAGGGCGCCAAGTTGATCAACGACGCTGAAGTTACCGAAGGGTTGTGACACATAAAGTTTGGAAGAACAGGGCCCATTGTACTAGAAAGAAGACTATTCAGGGCAGAAATTTGGGCTATATATACACACATATATACACACATATAAGGCTATATATACACACATATAAATGCGCAGAAACGCAAAAAAAAAAAGATACACAGGGCGCCAAGTTGATCAACGACGCTGAAGTTACCGAAGGGTTGTGACACATACAGTTTGGAAGAACAGGGCCCATTGTACTAGAAAGAAGACTATTCAGGGCAGAAATTTGGGCTAGTTGGTGATGGGACTTCGACATGGTAAAAAAGCGCACTAAAACGAGGACACAAGAAAAAGGCGGTGACACGGGACGAGCGCTAGACATCAACTAAGGCTTTATTCACAAGAAAGGCTGTATATACACACATATAAATGCCCAGAAACGCAAAAAAAAAAAGATACACAGGGCGCCAAGTTGATCAACGACGCTGAAGTTACCGAAGGGTTGTGACACAGATAGTTTGGAAGAACAGGGCCCATTGTACTAGAAAGAAGACTATTCAGGGCAGAAATTTGGGCTAGTTGGTGATGGGACTTCGACATGGTAAAAAAGCGCACTAAAACGAGGACACAAGAAAAAGGCGGTGACACGGGACGAGCGCTAGACATCAACTAAGGCTTTATTCACAAGAAAGGCTGTATATACACACATATAAATGCGCAGAAACGCAAAAAAAAAAAAAAGATACACAGGGCGCCAAGTTGATCAACGACGCTGAAGTTACCGAAGGGTTGTGACACAGATAGTTTGGAAGAACAGGGCCCATTGTACTAGAAAGAAGACTATTCAGGGCAGAAATTTTGGCTAAATATACCCACATATACACACATATAAGGCTATATATACACACATATAAATACGCAGAAACGCAAAAAAAAAAAGATACACAGGGCGCCAAGTTGATCAACGACGCTGAAGTTACCGAAGGGTTGTGACACATATAGTTTGGAAGAACAGGGCTCATTGTACTAGAAAGAAGACTATTCAGGGCAGAAATTTGGGCTAGTTAGTGATGGGACTTCGACATGGTAAAAAAGCGCACTAAAACGAGGACACAAGAAAAAGGCAAGTGCAATTTGGCAAGTGCACATTGTTTGCATGTACAGTGTGTTGCATGTGCGTATTATTCTTGCTACATACCCATGGCGAGAAGAGTATAGCCATTTTCAGATACCCACTAAGAGGAGCGATCCTAGAATGCAATTATTTCATACCCTCTAAAAGGCATTAGGCAGTGATATGACCGTTGCCGTGAGGGGCTCGTGCTCGATACACCACTTCCCAATGACTGAGGTGTCAACCATCCCGCCCGCAATTGTCAACATACCCACTAGTGGACACTGGACAGTGGCAATGCCATCTGCCGTCAGTACCTCATGATCGGTTTATACGAGGTACTTATAGCGTGAAACTAACAAAATAGGCTATTTTTTATCATTTATAACACACGTGAGGAGTAGAGTTTCGCTTTGAACGTTCATCTGCTCATAGAATGGCGCTTCCGTGATCTAATGAAGGTGACCATATCTTGATCGGAAATCAATGAGCACCCTCAATGTTTCTCCTGTGAGCAAAATATTAACGTTGCATACACAGTTCTTCATCTTCTTCTGTTTCTCTTTCGTGTTTCCTTTTCGTTTTCCTTCGTCTTTTTTCTTTTACTTTTCTTTCTTTGCTTGGTCGTTGGTGTTCTTTCCGTCTCCAGACATGTCGCATCTCTTTGTCGTTGTGCCGCCCTGCCTGTCAATCAAACGCCGCCGTAGAGGTAATGCATTCCTTCTAACTTTTGTTCAAACGCCGTTCATTGTTTCGTTAAAAGGCGGCGTGCGTATACTCTGTCCAAAAAGACGAACTGGAATCGTCGTAGATACTTAAGCTCGCTCCGCGAACCTCAGTCGTCACTGTGCTTTCCGTCGACAGATTTGTCGCATCGCTTTGTCGCTGAAACCGTTCTGCGAGTTAATCCTGAGCCAGCGTAAAGGTAACGAATTTCTTCAGACGTTGGTTCCAACTCCGTTAACTGTTTCGTTAAAAGGCGACGAGTGTTGTCTGCCTCTAGAACAGGCACGCAGAACTTCTTACCGGTTAAACACGCAGCGGGTGTGCAGACAGCAGCGCCGGTAGCTTTTCTTTGTCGCTCCCAGAGCTTGTTCTCGTTTAAGGACGGCGTATAATCTTAAAGCGATACCCCCAATTCATCTGCAGTCCTCCTTAGGAGAACGTGAATCCACCTGTTTACAAGAAGTTGCAAAATTCATCTAGGAATTGCCTTTTAAATGCGATACACGCTGCACTTCTGAATGTCACTTTCTTTTACAATCTCGCATGGATTTTTCTTTCTGTAAGACAGTGTAGATCTTAAACCTATAACGCCAATTTATGAGATTTTTTTACTTTTCAAAATTATCTAGTCGTTGTTGTTGAGAGTTTCTAGAAACGGTACGCTAGCCGATATAATTACTGGGAAGTGACCGCCTGATCAGGCGGATTACGATTTAAACGCAGACCCCTCCGTTATGTTCGCACATGTCACTTAATTAATTAATACCACCCGGCAACTAGGTATCGGTGGTTGGGTATAGCATGTTTACCTGTATTATGTTTGTTTTCCCGCCGGCCGAGCTGACTTGGGCGTGAGGGATGGAGGGAAACGAGAGGGAATTGAGAGGAGAGAGCGGTGAGACCCGCTCGACACGGGCCTTGTATGCAATCACGAGCCATGAGAGTTGTAAACACGTAGTGTAAGTAAAGTGTACATATTGTGCATCTTGCTTCTTGGAGTAGCTCATATACGCTTTTTTTCTTAGCTGATCACGAAGCTGCCCAGGTGCAAAAAGGACAAAGTACGTCCTCGATATTAACGTTTCGATTAAGACTAGATTTATTATAACAACAACTGTACGGTGCAAGGGGATGCTGGCCGCATTCCTTTGTTTCTTGTTTTTAGCGTTTCTTGTTTGTCTTCTTCCTGCCTTACCCCTAATGTCTAATATTCACCACTCGTCATCGTAGTCACCCCCATCTGACGTAGCAAGCCTTGTCACTAGCAGGGCTGACCTCAGCAGTCCACACTAAAGAGCTCTCTCACTCTCTCTTTCTCTCTCTCTCTGTCTCTCTCTCCCTCTATATATAAATATATATATATATATATATATATATATATATATATATATATATATATATATATATATATATATGTCCAAGCACAACACAGGTAGGTATTGAGTGCTGCCTGCTTCGAACCAATATCCCGTACACCTAAGAGGGTAAACTAGGTTCAACCATGCTTGGAAGGCTCTTAGGGACGCAAACAGCACTCCCTCACCAGAAAAGGATCTGGCCAACATGGTGTAGCCTCTGGCCTTACCTCCCATGACTAACCCACTCAACTTTCGGCACTCAGTGCCAGCAGCTGTAGAGCACATGTCCACGGCGGCGGTCAGAACAGCGATACAGCGGAGAGTGCTAAGAATATCTGGGAAAGGAGTCGGACAGGCCGCCTTTGGAACTGGAACCTGGCAACGTTCAACGCAGTGAACCCTGTCTAGCGAAAGAAGCTTATCAGTGCTACTACATTAGCTCTCGGACATTAATTGGGATATTATATGGTTAGGCGAAGTTAGAAGGGCAGGGGAAGGCTTCATGGAGTTGAGTAGCGGGCATATCCTGTGCTACAGAGGACCCCAAGGGAAGAAAGAACACGGGGTGGTTGCTCCCATAGAAACCCATGCTATTTACTATGAAACTGTGACAGATATTTATCCATCAAACCAATTGAGATAGCACTTTCCAAATTCCATGGGATAGCACTTTCCATGGGTGCACACCGGGGCCGAACGGTTATCGGGGGGATGGTTGCAATAAAACACGAGTTCCTCCCGTTTTCTTTAACCACACGGCTCTAGTATAGAACCCCATGTATTTACAGCAGGCGGGTATTATTAATAGCGTGTGACTCCACGGTGAACAAATCATGACAAGTAATGAATAACTGGACATGTGGTATACCTAATGGTATATTGGACCATGCAGACATCGCCGGGTACCACCGGTAGTGGATTCATATTGGTGTGTAAGGCACCGAAACTGCGCCATTACGCAAAGTCAAGCGAGAGATTATACGTGACCATGCGAGGGTTACCCTACTGTTGGAATCCCAGTTTTTCACTGGCGGTGTTTTGCAGCGTCATTTGCCTAGCGTCGTCTTCCGGTTCCCTTTCAACGTTAGCGACATGTTTTAGGGTTGCTTTGGGGTAACTACTTCAAAGAGAGAGGAATTATCAATTCGCACAAGTAACCTTTCAATGCAGCATTAGCATTTTCGTAGTGAAACCGGTCAAACCCCACCACTGCAGCGTTAACTGTGAGATAACGCTGTTGTTGATCGCAGTTCGAGAAATTAACAGATAGCTTTAGTTTTACGTACGTAGAGGCTTCACGTACGCAGACCTTTCACGGGTGGCCAGTGCGCATGCTCAGAACACAAAGGGCCTACGTGAGACTCACGGACGTACGTGAGATTCGAATTTTTACGTAGCGGTGTTCACGTTGCTTCCGTATAGTTTACCAACATGGCGGCGCCTTGCCCTCCCGATTCGCAGCGAAAACAGCTTCGTCGCTAATCTTTTGGTGTGATGTCGGGCTCTAAGCTGTTGACTTCGCCTTTAATTTGCCCATTCTTAACCTCGCCTGAGGTTTAAATCCACGAACATCTTTTGTTTTTCAGATAGAAGAGCGATTTTTCAGCTGGTAACCCTGACGAAGTGGCATTTGTCGTCGTCATGGCAACGGGCTCGTGAGATCACGATTGGCTACAGCAGTATCTGAGTCTTTTAGTAGAAGGCGCTATACTCGGTTACAACTCAAGAACGGCACCAGCTCATGTAGTGTATCACTCCGCCAAAGCGCCGGACCCGTGATTTCAGTGCGCGCGCGTTTTGGAAGGGGTTTGCTATGAATGCGTGATATCGTCTGCCTTGTCTCACGCAGTTTGTTTGTCCTCACTGGAGTCGTTTATAAGCATATTAAGCCCAAAAAATCACGGGAACGGCTCACGCCATGTTCAAAATATTCCCAGTAACGCCCTACTTGTGCCGCGCGGAGAAACATCCGGCTACGGTGATAAGGCACAGCGGCAACTTCCGGTGCCGTTCTTAAGTTGTCACCGAGTATAGGAGTGACGCGCGGCTATGGGCGGAGAGGGCGTGCATCGAAACGTATAAGCGCGGAGGGTGTCGTGTACGTGTAACTAAAGAGATTCAAACTACATGCCCATCGGCCAGATATACTTGTCACGTTTGCGTTCGTGAACTCTGTATGCACGTAAAACTAAAACTGTCTAGCAATAGACAGTTCTACTTTTACGTACGTAGAAGCTTCACGCAGGTAGAGCTTTCACGGATGCCGAGTGCGCATGCGCAGAACGCGAAGGGTGACCGTGAATGTCACGGACGTACGGGAGATTCAAATTTTTACGTTGCGGTATTTACGTAGCTTACGTGCGTAGAGTTGACCAACGTGGGCGCGCCCTGCCCTCCCGCTTCGCAGCGATAACAGCTTCGTCGACAGTTCCCCGGTGCGATATCCTGTTCTAAGCTCTTGATTTCGCCTTCAATTTGCCCATTATTACCCTCACCCGAAGTTTTAATTGAAAAACAGCCTTGATTTTCAGATAGAAGGGCGATTTTTCAGCTGTTACGCCTGACAAAGAAGCGTTTGTCGGCGTGATAGCAACGGGCTCGCGAGATCACTTGAGGCTACAGCAGTGCCTGTGTCTGTTAATAGATGGCGGTAAGAATAGCGCGCAGCTACAGGGGGAGAGCGGGTACATTCAGGTGCCTTGCTTTTCAGATACAAAGGCGATTTTTCAGCTCTTACGTCTGGCAAAGAAGCGTTTGTCATCGTGATAGCAACGGGCTCGCGAGATCACTTGTGGCTACAGCAGTGCCTGCGTCTGTTAATACATGGCGGTAAGAATAGCGCGCAGCTATAGGCGGAGAGCGGGTACATTCAGGTGCCTTGCTTTTCAGATACAAAGGCGATTTTTCAGCTCTTACGTCTGACAAAGAAGCGTTTGTCATCGTGATAGCAACGGGCTCGCGAGATCACTTGTGGCTACAGCAGTGCCTGTGTCTGTTAATACATGGCGGTAAGAATAGCGCGCAGCTACAGGCGGAGAGCGGGTACATTCAGGTGCCTTGCTTTTCAGATACAAAGGCGATTTTTCAGCTCTTACATCTGACAAAGAAGCGTTTGTCATCGTGATAGCAACGGGCTCGCGAGATCACTTGTGGCTACAGCAGTGCCTGTGTCTGTTAATACATGGCGGTAAGAATAGCGCGCAGCTACAGGCGGAGAGCGGGTACATTCAGGTGCCTTGCTTTTCAGATACAAAGGCGATTTTTCAGCTCTTACGTCTGACAAAGAAGCGTTTGTCATCGTGATAGCAACGGGCTCGCGAGATCACTTGTGGCTACAGCAGTGCCTGTGTCTGTTAATACATGGCGGTAAGAATAGCGCGCAGCTATAGGCGGAGAGCGGGTACATTCAGGTGCCTTGCTTTTCAGATACAAAGGCGATTTTTCAGCTCTTACGTCTGACAAAGAAGCGTTTGTCATCGTGATAGCAACGGGCTCGCGAGATCACTTGTGGCTACAGCGGTGCCTGTGTCTGTTAATACATGGCGGTAAGAATAGCGCGCAGCTATAGGCGGAGAGCGGGTACATTCAGGTGCCTTGCTTTTCAGATACAAAGGCGATTTTTCAGCTCTTACGTCTGACAAAGAAGCGTTTGTCATCGTGATAGCAACGGGCTCGCGAGATCACTTGTGGCTACAGCAGTGCCTGTGTCTGTTAATACATGGCGGTAAGAATAGCGCGCAGCTATAGGCGGAGAGCGGGTACATTCAGGTGCCTTGCTTTTCAGATACAAAGGCGATTTTTCAGCTCTTACGTCTGACAAAGAAGCGTTTGTCATCGTGATAGCAACGGGCTCGCGAGATCACTTGTGGCTACAGCAGTGCCTGTGTCTGTTAATACATGGCGGTAAGAATAGCGCGCAGCTACAGGCGGAGAGCGGGTACATTCAGGTGCCTTGCTTTTCAGATACAAAGGCGATTTTTCAGCTCTTACGTCTGACAAAGAAGCGTTTGTCATCGTGATAGCAACGGGCTCGCGAGATCACTTGTGGCTACAGCAGTGCCTGTGTCTGTTAATACATGGCGGTAAGAATAGCGCGCAGCTATAGGCGGAGAGCGGGTACATTCAGGTGCCTTGCTTTTCAGATACAAAGGCGATTTTTCAGCTCTTACGTCTGACGAAGAAGCGTTTGTCATCGTGATAGCAACGGGCTCGCAAGATCACTTGTGGCTACAGCAGTGCCTGTGTCTGTTAATACATGGCGGTAAGAATAGCGCGCAGCTACAGGCGGAGAGCGGGTACATTCAGGTGCCTTGCTTTTCAGATACAAAGGCGATTTTTCAGCTCTTACGTCTGACAAAGAAGCGTTTGTCATCGTGATAGCAACGGGCTCGCGAGATCACTTGTGGCTACAGCAGTGCCTGTGTCTGTTAATACATGGCGGTAAGAATAGCGCGCAGCTACAGGCGGAGAGCGGGTACATTCAGGTGCCTTGCTTTTCAGATACAAAGGCGATTTTTCAGCTCTTACGTCTGACAAAGAAGCGTTTGTCATCGTGATAGCAACGGGCTCGCGAGATCACTTGTGGCTACAGCAGTGCCTGTGTCTGTTAATACATGGCGGTAAGAATAGCGCGCAGCTATAGGCGGAGAGCGGGTACATTCAGGTGCCTTGCTTTTCAGATACAAAGGCGATTTTTCAGCTCTTACGTCTGACAAAGAAGCGTTTGTCATCGTGATAGCAACGGGCTCGCGAGATCACTTGTGGCTACAGCAGTGCCTGTGTCTGTTAATAGATGGCGGTAAGAATAGCGCGCAGCTATAGGCGGAGAGCGGGTACATTCAGGTGCCCTGTGCGCGGGGTGCCAGGCGTACGTGTAACTATAAGTGCTTCAAAATGCATGCGCGTGGGCGACGGGTACTTTTCACGTTTGCGCACGTGAACACTGTGCTCACGTGCCGAATATAAACGAATGTGAAGTGTACGCTTCATCTCCACAGTCCCCAAACCACCCAACACTGCGAATTTGAATGTTTAAAATAGTTTGCGAAATCCTTCTGATGACGCGAAAACTCGTAGCCCCGCACCCCCGCAAAGCCCGGCACCGTCGGACGACCGTCGAAAACCCCTCCCGCCGAGGGCGCATGAAAACGTCGCTGCTCTGACTTGAGTCGCTAACTAAAGCTTTGTAGCGTAAGCTACACTGGCCGAGGTTGAACAGTTTCGCGTGGACCCTAAAGGGCCGTACTGCGCAAGCGCGAGGAGCATTGGATTGGATTGGATTAAATTGGATTGCAAATTCAATCCAATCGGAGTACGGGTGTGTAGAGAATTGGGTGTCCGTAGCCAGAAATTTTTTTCGGGGGAAGGGGGGGGGGGTATGAATTTTGGGAAGGAGGTAGTTTCGCTGAAAGCAACAGTAAGTATTGCTTACGTGCTGCCTGAAAAACATTTCGGTAGAGGTTCGAACCCTCCCCCCACCCCCAACCCCATCCCCCCACCCCCTGGGTACGGCCCTGGTCTACACATTCGCCGGCCGGTCTGCGCATTCCAGCGGAGTGACGTCATAGCCGCGGCAGACGCACTTGCGCCGGCGCGTGCCCAGCTGTGCGCCTCGTTGAGCAGTAAGTCTGACGCTGCGCCGGAGCCGCTTGATAGCAGCTTCGCGTGGCTCCTGGAGAGCCGTGCTGCGCATGCGCGAGGAGCAGTGACTTGACTGGACTGGACCGGACTGGATTGGATTGGATTGGATTGCTGAACATTTGCTCACGCTACGTATATCCTAGCAAAACCGAGCTAAGCCACTGCTAATTTTAATTCTCTCTTATTGTCTCTCTCTCTCTCTCTCTCTCTCTCTCTCTCTCTCTCTCTCTCTCTCTCTCTCTCTCTCTCTCTCTCTCTCTCTCTCAATTTGAAAGTGAGACATACAGAAATCTGAGCGCGTTTAAGAAAGCGTGTTCTGCAACACTCCGTGATGCGTAATCTATTTAGGAAACAAGAGGTAGGCCCTGCATGAAATAGGGCCGAGATTCGAGAAGTGATCAACTCCATAAATCAACACCTCACCCCACATTTTGCAGGAGATAAAAGCCGTTTCTAGAGAATCACTGCCGGTTATACGCAACAGCGCAACAGTCTGCGTGTTACGGAAAAGCGCGTTCATGGAAAATTACGAAAGCGCCCTACAACAGCGTTGTATCAACGTTTTGTTGGCTCCCGTCAAGCTGCAGCTTCAAGTGGGCATATCGCTGAAGAGGGCGAGTGAAAGCGATGGTCCGAGAGCGTACCAAGTACGCCGAAGAATTTTTTTTTTCTTTTTGAACTTCCGCGGGGACTTCGAGCCTAGCATCGTTATCAATTCTGAATATGACGCAGTCCAGCAAATACAGGAATAAACCTGTTGAACCACTCCATTCGCTGTGGGACGTGGAACGTAGCAATAAAAAAGTATATTCTTATTTTTTTTGCTAGTGATCAGTGTCATTGTTGCGAGTGGTGCCCTTTCCACCCAACGGAACAAAGCCCGCGACGCAGACAGGTGAGAGACTGCGGTATCCGTATGGGAGTGGCCGTAACTGATAGTTGGTGAGCATCTTTGAGAGCGGAGACAACATCCCTACGGCTTTCTGTCGGATAGTGCTTCCAGCCTCTCGAGCCTGACCACAAGACGTGAGAGCCTGAGGTCACATCATCTAAGGTCAGAGCAAGGTCATGCGCATTGAGCACTCTCAGGGCAACTTTCTTCTCTGCTCGAGTGTGTAGCAGTCCTGAAGTAAGGTATACGTTTTTACCTGATTTGCTAAGAGCACGTGTAAGTTAATATATTTCTTCACACCATAGTTGGCTTAAAGCGCATTTTAGAAAAGCCTTTTGTCAAAAAAAAATAAAGAACCCCGCGCATCTGCTTGCGTCACTGCAAAGGTCGTCGAAAGGTGGTAGTCGCCTGCCGCATCTGCCACGTAAGTCGTTCTCCGCTCTCTGCTCCCACCCCTTCCGCTCTTCCCTCCCCCGCCTTCCCCACCCCCCCTCCTTATTACTCCTCTCGTGATGAAGTGAATGAAGGTTTGTTCAATGCCATTCAATTTTCCCGCTTTCTCACTGCTCGAGCGCCATCTGTTAGGACAGCGCTCATCTTGTTTTTTATCTTTTGTTGGATGTTCTACTTGGAACAGCACGAACGCGTGAGCTCTGTTCTCTCTCTTCTTGCTTTTATCTCTCACGAGCTGAAGCCTACCTGCGCCATTTTAAACGCATTATTTTTTTCACTTGCTATTATAAAAACCAACCCGGAGTGTGCCCTTCACTAAAAGAGTGCGGGAGCTCAGGGTGATGTACTTGCATTTTACCTCAAATGTGCCTCAGGTTTTGTTTGTCCTTAGAAATGGGAGCATGTACGACTTAGTTTAGCAGTTTTAGTAGTTTGAAGCCGTTCTGCGTAAATATACTTCTTTTTGACGGGTTGTTTCAATTTTCGGCCGGGTGGCTGAATCGAGTGACGAACGGACGGACGGACGGACGGACGGACAAACAGACAGACAGACAGACAGACAGACAGACCAAAATTTTCGCGTTTATGCAGCCCAAGAAAGACTATCTGTTTTTAAAAAAATACTCCCACCTCCCCTCGCGGGAACCCCTGTGTAGATGCGACGCATAGGGGGTTCCGTTGTTGTTTTCGTTAGGTTGATTCTCCCATCGCGTGAAACGTGCCGTGAACCCCCTGCCGCGGCTATGACGCAACGTGGCGCGGCTATGACGCAACACAATCCAACACAATCCACTTTAATCCAATCCAATCCAAATCCAATCCAATCCAATCCAATCCACTCCACTCCACTCCACCCCAATCAATCCAATCCAATCCGAGCCGAGCCGAGCCGAGCCGAGCCGAGCCAAGCCAAGCCAAGCCAAGCCAAGCCAATCCAATCGAATCCAATCCAATGCCCCTCAAGAGAGTGTTCGCTATCGGAGAGGAGAGGGGGTGAGCGGCGGAGAGCGCAGCTCGCGCGGCGAGAAGAATGGGGGAGGGGTGTGGCCAGACAACGACAACGCCGTATGGAGGGACAAGGCGAGTGAATGAGATGCCGTCGCATCTAAAACTGCGCTCCCTAACCATTCGAAACCATGCTCAGCTGGAAGTGCCAAGCGCGCTCCATAACGCACGAATACATATTGACTGAAACCTTCTGCCACTGTACAACGTCATTTTACGATAGATTAGGTATTACGACAATAAAAGGCGGTATGAGCCTCACCGGTTGCCCTCAGCAAGGGTTTACCCCATCGCTTATATCTTACCCTGTCTCATCCCGTTCAAAAGGTCATCCTTTTCACGTAAACACGTCCACATTAGAAGCAACAAACGTTGTTCGAGCGACGCAACATCCTCAAAGGAAATCAGCCTGTCATATGCATCTAAAGCATTTTTGAATAAATAATCGGCACAGCTTCGTTTTAGAAACGCCTGCATTCGAGCTAATTGGTATTCACAAACTTTCATCTCAAGCGCACAAAAAACACGGATACAGAAGACAGGGACAAGCGCTAGAAGCTTCGTTTTAGCTCCGAAATTTATTCCAAACCTGTTTAGAAAGCTCATTCTTCGTCACAGCAGCCTTAACGAAACTACGGTATAGACCTGGTAAATATGTGCTCTTCTCGCTGATTTTTCTTTCTGTTTCATTTCCTCTTTCCCCTTCTCTGGCTATCCCCAATTTATAACCCTGCTATTGTTAAATTCCTTTAGATGTCCCTTTAAGGCACTTGGCAACATTTACGAACTAAATAAAAATCAACTGTGGTAATCAAATGTGGAGCCTGTTTCCTTGTTTTAGAGACATACAAAACCCGTGCAGCCGCTAACGAGTGCCGTCACCTACATTTGTTTCTCCGATTACTTCATTCACTGCATATATCAAGAATTTTTCAGCTTCAATTTTCCTGAGTAGTGTAAAAAACTGAAATGTGTATTCCTGTCTCGTCGAAGTAAATGATTGGGCATCTTAGCGACATTCCGAAACATTTTCCTAATGTTTTGCGCGTATTCCTGCTTCCTTGGCTTATCTAACTGGGAGTCTTTCCTATCTTCAAAAGCGCGGACATTCGGATGTAAACCACAAAACCTCAAGTCAGAAGCTCGAGTTCGAAAAAGAACGCAATTGCCAGCATAAATTATTCAACTCACCCGCCTGTCCAATAACTTAACGAATGATGTTTCAGTGCGCCACTGCGCCGTCACGTTTTAACGAACCCCAGTCGATCCCAACCACGATCGATCGATGGTGCATACATTATTGGTGTAAGCTTCAGGTCATTGCGTCTTCAAACGAAAACAACTACAAAGTTTTCCAGCATATTTTTGTGAGGGCTAGATACCAAATTAGTCACCCTCAGCTTCGTTAATTTAAACCGTCCCATGCCCCTCGGGGCTATGGAACCGGAGTCATCGTCCGATTTGTATGTAAGCTTCGTTTTCGCCTTTAACTTTACATCCAGAAAACTCCATGTCAGGTTTTTTTTTTTTTTTTTCGCTGACTTAAAATTTGATTTGTACGGTCCAGTTTGTCTGGAGAACACACAGCGGAACCGTATACGCAATTATGGCTACATCTTTCACTCTTACAAAGAAAAAATTTTAAGGACGAAACGAAGGGCATATCTGTCGATTCAGTGGTTCTGGAAAGTTACATCGCGGAAATATACAGTACAGGCAAACCTGGATGTAAGGAACCTATATGTAACGAATCTCTGGATTTAACGAAGTTTTTCTCTTCCCCATTTCCAACCCCATTGAAACCCATGTGTTCGCGAGATTTATGTAACGAAGGCGTCGCGATGCTTAATCTGGCTGCAACGAATTCGCTACGCTGATGAGCCATTGTTCTTCGCCTTTTATCTGGAAAATTGGCCGGAGAAACGCACTAATTTAGCCAATTTCGTCCTCACCGCAAACTACCGTGCGTTTCCACGCGTGAAGGCGGTGTTGGTTAATCGTTAGGGCTGCCGCCTGTCGCCGTGCCTCAACTGCTATCTCTTGGTGTCGGTTCGTGGGTGATGAGTTGTGCCGCCACAAAACGAAAAGCTCTGTCTTTCCAAGACAAGCTCGCAATTTTAAATGCCGTCTCCGCCGGCGAGAAGGGAGAACGTCGTTGCCGGCATGCAGATCCCAGCTAGCACACTCCCAACAATTTTGAGTGCGAAAAAGAGAACCAAGTTCGCAAAAAGGCGCCATTTCAGCATCAGTTTGGTTCTTGAAATGGGTTAAGGCACCGAAAAGTGTCAAAAGTGACGACCTTGCTTCTTGGGAGTGCCGTGTAGTGCCTGAGGTCGTGGGAAAGTAGCACGCGCCAATCACGCAGTTTTTCACCGTGAAACAAATCCTTGAGCGGTGAGTTCACCATCACTGATGTCTGGAATTTTCGCTTAGTTTCTCATTCATTCACGCGAGCCTTAACTCAAAACCTGCATGTCAGAAAAAATTGTGAAATTTTGTCAACTTCTTTACATCCAGGTTTAACTGTACATCACGGCCAGATCAATGACTGAAAGTCGCTGCGCCTGTTCTGTGACTTCAGACCCGGTCTCTATCGAAGGTTTCCCAGAAGCTAATGATGTAGGCGCGATATGAATTGCGAAATCGGGTCTGTCATTGCCTTATTGAGAGACGTCGACCAGGGGTCCTGGTGAAGCGTTTATTGCAAGGCAACGGTGCAACCGGCTTTGGTGTGAGACCAGCCAAGATGGAGCCCGAAACGAACGCGCCCGTCGGCGAGATGATGATGGTAATGGGAGTGTTCCTGGATGGTGCAGGTTGTGGTGAGATTGACCACTGCAGGACACGATATCCGATAAGACTGAGAGACTGTGCTCACAATATATATATATATATATATATATATATATATATATATATATATATATATATATATATATATATATATATATATATATATATATACATATCAAGGTTGCAGTCGTCATTGCCAGTGCTATTCGGCTTTTTTTTCGAAATATATAATAGGGCCTCAGAGCTCTTGTAAATATAAACCCCGCTTTAAAGTCGAGAGAGAAGCCGCTGTGGGGATAGCGTAATTGGTTAACGCACCGCACCGGTTATGCGGAGATGTGGGTTCGAGTCCCGCTCCCGGAAAACGGCGGATTTTTTCTCGGCTTATATTTTCGCTTATTTATCAATGAATCAAAGAAACGTGACAAGCACACGTCATTCGGCCCTATTATATATTTCGAAAAAAAAGCCGAAAAAAAAAAGCCGAATAGCACTGGCAATGACGACTGCAACCTTGATATGTATCTTTACCGAGTCCCTCGTCCCGTATCTCTCTGTTCTGCTACATATATATATATATATATCGGATATCGTGTCGGATATATAGTGAGTGTGTGTGTGAGAGAGAGAGAGAGAGAGAGAGAGATACGAGACGAGAAAAATATATAAAAAATATAAGTTTACTGACGTTTCGACTGGAGGAGCACTCTTCATCGGAGTATCCGAGTAACGTACAAGCTAGGTACACGGACGCTTTTATAGGTGCGGCAGGTCTATGAAGCCGGCGTCTATCCGATTGCTCCATTTCGACATGGCCGAAGCTGTTTCGAAAACTCACACGACAACCAAGGAATCTGTCACGAGGAAGCTTCGCGTTCAACCATCGTCCTCGTTTGACGGAGGGTTGCGCGATTTTTGTCTCATCATCATCGTCATCATCATCATCATCATCACCCGCCATCTACGCCCGCTGCAGGGCAAAGGCCTCTCCCATTATTCTCCAATTACCCCGGTCCTCTGCTAACTGCGACCAATTTATCCCCGCAAACTTCTTGATCTCATCTACCCATCTAGCTTTCTGCCGCCCCCTGCAACGCTTGCCTTCTCTAGGCATCCACTCTGTTACCTTCAATGACCAGGGGTTATCTTGTCTTCGCATTACATGCCCTGCCCACGTCCCTTTCTTCTTCTTAATTTCTACTAATATTTACTACGTCTAATACTTCTACTACTTCTACTACTTTTACTAATATTTCTACTAATAACTAATATACTAATAATATACTAATAAATAATATACTAATAACTAATATACTAATAACTAATCTACTAATAACTAATAAACTACTAATATTTTTTGTGTTATCCGCTGCAAAAATATTAAACATTTCAATAGTATCAGGTGATGCTTAAATGACATAATTATCCGAAGCTGTTAATTGAGCCCGGGTAAGCTAACCGCCTTTGGCTTAACGTGGTACCTGGGCCGTTGCAATCGATATCGCTGGTGGCACTTCCAGCCGAAAAAAGCTGTCGGTGCTTCCACGTACGATCAGAAACCAAACGCCCGTGTACACAACGTTCAGTTGCCGTCAAGGAGTTCCAGGTGGTCTAAATTAGTACCGAACTCCCAGCAGACGCGCCTCACAACTGGAACCGTGAAACTCCAAGTTCGGACGACATATTTTTCCCATTTCCTTTTACTGGAACCGCGAGCGTATGGAGCATATAAGCGTCAAGAAAGATGGTCTTTTTCAAGGCCTGCAGCCGCACGTCCGGTCCGGAAGCCGGAAGGCCGCTTCCTCCCCGTGTGCTTCCTCCCACCGGCGGTCATCATTCATAGATGCCACGCCTCTGCGAGAGAGTCCCTGGCACAATGGCGGTCGAACGACGCAGTGGCTCCTTCTCGCGGTCTTTGTGGGTAGAGGCCGACTGGCCTTGCGAGAAGTGCCCGGAAATGTGCCACACCTCTGGTCCTTTTAGCGGTGGGCGCTCTTAATAAGCACGCGAATGTTTTCAAACAGAAATGGCTGCTGGCTCACTGTTGCATGTGTGGGGGATTCGGCGAACCCCAACCGTAAACCGGAAGGGACGCAGGGATGTGGGCTCCCAAACGAGGAAACGCTGGATTAGACTGCCCCTTGTTCCGGCTGGACAGAATAATTATAATCCTTATTTGATCAACGAACAGGTTACATGTGCGGTCCAGCCCACGCCAGAAAAGGCTTGTGGGGCCGTGCCCGGCAGTTTGTCGCACATCGTGGACCCCGCGATACACAAATATGTCGTTAATTAGAAAAAAAGACGAAGGAAAAGACAAATAAAAACATTAGGAGCAATGAACGCAAATTGGTAGAAAAAACACAACAAAATCACGAAACACGTATGTCAATTACTTAAAGCAAAAACAGCGACTCGAATCACGAAAAACCCACGCAACATGTGCTATAAACAGCTTCCCTGTTATGAGGACAATTCAGGCCGTCCTTCACACTTACATAGTGCAATCGTGCAATGAGAATTCATTGCAAGAAGTAAAGTGGCCAGTGGCCAAATGCAGATGTTATTTTTGTGTAATGCTGTGGAGTTTGGGTTACTGAGTAATATTTCGCAAAATTTTGTGCAGGTGTTACTTGTGTTCGTTGGATTGCCATGTTTCTGTTCGCTGCCTTTGTCGGCCTGCCTATGTGAGATAGTTTCGATAGTTCGCGCTGCGTTAAATTTCCTCTCGTGTTTCCCTGAGAAGCGACTGAATATGGAAGCTTCACCACGCGTTTTTACAATCAAGGGTGAGCAGTGGGCAGAGAGTGGGGCTACACCAGATACTCTCGCACAAGAACTGCTTAAAAGGTCATCAACCCTGCTCGGAGATCAACCGGCTACGACAACAAGGACGGTGCAAAGTGCTTTTCGCGATTGCGTGAGACGGCGGCGAGATGTTGACATTTTAAGGTTGCCTTGAGTCCGCGTGCACTTCAATAGAGCAGCAGGTTCTGGGTCGATTGTATCTCGCCGCTGTAAACACCACTTGAACACATGGTGCCGGGTGGGAATGTGACAAAGATAAGAGTATACTTTGAGTGCGCGCTGGCAGGGGCTTTCATCGTTAAGGCGGCTTGCTCAAACAGTGCTCTATTTTAGGTATCCCCCTCATTAGTTTACAGTCCCATCAAGGGCCGCCTTCACCTTGCCGGCACGCGCGCTGCTTCTACTGACGTGGAGAGTCGAAGAGCTGAGGACCCCGACTGAAGCGAGAGAAGGACGTCCGCATCCTTTCTAGACGGCGAAAGCTGCGTTCATTCGAGCTTATCCGGTGCGCTGTAACCACCCTCACGGAATAGGGCTTCCAATGCAGAAGAATCACACTTGTTCTGTCGTCTATGTACGTAGTAGCGAAGTAATATGAGCATTCGCTAGGGTCGCATCTCGCTGTAGCGATGAAGGGCGCCAGGAATTAAGGCCGATGAGAAGTTCAAGGGCCCTGAAGCGCAAGGGGCCAAGGGCTGACATGTTTTAATCCCGATACTAAAATTTACAGCACTCAACTCGAACGTCATACTCAATATCAAACAAGGGAAAACTAACTCAGGTTTGACACTTCTACACCTAGTTATCAGGAGCGAAAGCAACGACTGTGCACACAGTGTTTCGGGAACGTTTTGCCTTTGCTTGAGATCTGGCAGCCTTACGTGCAGCCATATCTACTGGCTGATCTTATTCGTCCTGTTGCTAGCGCAGAAAGGCGCTCACCGACAGCCCAACCGGCGTTCCAACGATGGCGAGGCTGAAGGACCAAGCGCCGGCGAAGCAGCCGTTAAACCCTCGCCTAGTGGCGTTGTTCGCTTGCGCAGAAGCGCGTGCAGAAACGCCCCAGTCGGGGCTAATCGGTCAAGCGCGGGCGAATTACCCTCATATGGTCACGTGTTACTGCAGCGGCGAGGCTCCGAGATAGCGAAGCGACAAGAAAGGCGCTGCTCACCCGCCGGCACCTGAAGGTCACGTGGGACCCGATGAATGACGATTGATTGATTGATTGATTGATTGATTGATTGATTGATTGATTGATTGATTGATTGATTGATTGATTGATTGATTGATTGATTGATTGGCGCTGCTTACCCACCGGCACCTGAATGTCACCTGGGACCCGATGAATGACGATTGATTGATTGATTGATTGATTGATTGATTGATTGATTGATTGATTGATTGATTGATTGATTGATTGATTGATTGATTGTAGGGTTTCACGCGCCGACGCAATGAAGGCGATGAGGCGCGCCGTAGTGGAGGGCTCCGGATTAATTTTGACCACCAGGGTGTAACAGCGAAATTTTGTCAATATAACTGCCGCTACGGTAGCATGATGATCGCAGTGAAGAAGTCGAGAAGTCGAAGAAAGGTTTAAGGTTAACTGGTTTACTTTACGGATGACATTGGTGACACTTAGCACATACGAACTTGAAACAATACACTTTTTACACCAGATGAGGAAAACGGTCGAGAGAACAAGAGCACTTAACGGGACATGGCTGACTGGATCGCGGACTCCCGGTGAAAGGGACCGACGACGGGCGGCAGAGTTTTTGAAGTGAATCCTGGTGCAGGCCGCTCGCTGCCCTCTGCCCTCTGCCCTCTCGCTCTCTTCCGTGAACCCGGCCGAGAGGGTTTATATTCGCTTCATGCGTACTCGTGGGAAAAAAGCGCATTCTGGCCCCACTTTCTGCAGCCGATCCGGGATACGCTTGTAAACACCAATCAGCCATGTTCCCGCCAAAGTGAAAAGGACCAATCAAACACAGACACAAGGTTTGAATACGAAAACGCGCGCGTGAAGAATTATTCATGTAGAGAAAGTAATTCAGACAAAACACACTAACGTAAACAGTGTAAAAGACAGAAAGGTCGTCCGAACTACACCGAGGACCCGGAGCCCGAAGGCGACCAGCGCACACAGGCCACGGGGGCCATGGAACGCCATGGCCGCGCCGAAACCCAAGCTGGGCCGATGGTCCCCCTCAACAGCCGCATCCTCCTGTCGGTCTGCGCGCACGCCGCACGCCTTTCTTAGAAAAAACAGACCTTGGCGACTGAAGAAAGATGCTACAAAATAGAAAAAGCAAACTGAACGGGATCTTTGCGACATGGGGATCAACCGCCGAAGAATTACCTTGAAATTTTTATGGTAGTGGATCTTTCGCTTTCAAATGATAATGCAACTTAGCGTGACGTGATTGACTGGCGAAGGTGCCCGGCGTGTGGCGCCAACAGCCCCTGCAAACGTATCTCGAGGGAGTTCCAGCTAGGAGCATGTGAAACAGGCTTATATCCGTTAAAACCGAGCCACGGGGCCAGAAAATCGCATCCCAAGTACCACATTTGCTGCCAGTGGGGTTGACGCTTTTTTAACTCCCATCATCCTATCGGCCAAGTTCTATCCAAAGGAAAACAAACCGAACCGAGAAAGACACTACTGACTTAAAGCTTGAAGGCCCGCTTTCAGTCAAAAGAATTCCTGCATTACCCAAAGCAGTTCGTACCAAAGCGCAAAGTAAACAGTGAAAGGGACGGAAACGGCCCCCGCAACTAAACAACGAAAAGGGGCGCCTGATATGGGGAGAGTCTGGCGCTCGCACGCCGGGACGAGCCATGTAAACGACATAGATTGCACGGGAAGCTCTGTGAAATGCTTTGTGTTCGCCGTAAGGCAATCTGAACTGGCCGCCATTGCTCGACTTGGAGGCCTCCTGCGCCTCCTGTCTCCCGTTTCAAAGCAGATCCGCGCTTCCTACGCCTCTCAGGTGCTCGCCGATAGATCAGAAAACAAACAAAAGTGAAAACAAATCAGTAAGTAGCTTTGTTCCAGTGCCCTTGAAGGTCTCAATCCCAACAGAGAAAAAGTTAAGAAGAGATGGGGATTGAAGCAATAAAACAAAGGACGATGCGCAGTGACAGAGATTGAAGAAGCGGATGTCATTGGATGTCTTCTTATTCTGGTGTCTTATTGCGCAGACGAGAAAGGCGACGCCGGTGGTTGCGTTCCTCGATTCGTACCGCACAACAAAAAGCGCTCGTTGTCAAGTGTAAAGGTTGCCGAGAAAATGGGCTCCTGATATTTTGGGCTGCCCAGCCAAGAAGCGTAAACACATTCGGTAACGGGCGGAGTTATCAAACACTCTGGCCTTGTGGCGCAGACATGTGCGTCATTCGTTACATGTAAAATATTATGTTTGACACACTATATTCACTCGATACCTTTGGTCCTTGACATATTTACGCGAAGTTTGCTATACCTCAGAGATGGCGACGTTGCCCCAAAACTCACTGCAGGAAAGACAACTTTCGATGACGATGGTGATTGAGGGGAATTCGAGAAAGATGGTTGAAACGCGAAGCTTTCTTTGCGGAAAGCCAATTTCCTCAAAGGTCAAAGTCGAAGGCCCCAATCCAAATCATTGTGGGCGAAACGCAGGGCAGGAAAGTTAAATTGCACAATGGGTTTCACCAAAACACTTCCCATGGTCCGAATCGAACTTGGGTACTTCGCGTTTAGAAGCTGGTGCCTATCCGACTGCGCCAATCCGACACGATCGAAGCAGTTTGCATTTTGAGCTTTGACTTTGACTCAGGTTGCATTGGTGAAGGCTTCGTGTTTTAGCCATCTTTCTCTTCAGAAAGAGACTGATTTTTTTTTCTTTTAACTGCATGCAAGGCAACAGTGAAACTAGTTGCCTGGATTTTTACTGGAAGAGCTAGAGTAAAACACCAGGCGTGCTCACTGCGAAACTCCCTGGCAATGACACCTAGGAACTACAAAGTTCCAGAAACCAGCACAGACTCCTTTCAGGGCGAATGTGTGCCCGGAAATACTCATGCGCAACACATGCAACATGAGCTCGCCACCCTGGATCCCTAATACTGTGCCCTCTTTTTTACCCCTGAACCAGCTCGCCATGCGGTATATTAAACTAGGCCCTACACCTATAGGCAATCTCCTTGCCTTTCCTTTTGCTTTCTCGTCTCTGAGGGGCATGGTAGCACTAGACACCAGAAATGAGTACCATCTTGAGATTGACTTCGATCTCATATAGACTTCCCCTCACCCCATGAGCTTATTTATTTATTTATTTATTTATTTATTTATTTATTTATTTATTTATTTATTTATTTATTTGAATATTTATTTATTTATTTATTTGGGTTAATTTACAAGCCCCCAGTCATCACAAAATTCTCCCCATGTTAGAAGAACACACAAAAGAGACAGCAACACTCGAACGCCACCAGTACATGTAATCATTTCAGCAATGCATGCAACAAATAGCGCACCAGCTAACTGAGAGTCAGAAGACTCTACAACGCATTCCCATGCAGTTAGACGTGACTACCTGTCACAACCCTGCAACCACAGCTCATGGCTTCGTCTAAGCCTTATTTCCACCCTGACGTTCTTCAATAGAACTGCCGTTCTCTCAAGTACAGTGCTGCAGAGCTTGGGGAACTTTTCCGGACAACAGGTCAGCCCCTCACACTCCTGCTTCAGGAAACGATAGCTATGACCCCAGAAATAGCAGGTTATCAGGGCCACTTTGTGCCGTCCATACATCCCATACAACGCGGGGGACAATTCAAAACATAAGCACAAGCCACCATACTCATCAGGAAGGACATACCTCACACCCAAGTTGATACCTCTTCTTATTGTATGGAAATACAGGAAACAGTTGCTGTCCGCTGCACTATTAACAAGACGAGATATCTCTTAGCATCTCATTACGCCCGCCCTACAACAAACTATCGAGCTACTCCTGGCATTGATTATTCTTGGCTACCTAATTTACGCCAGCAATACCCGCGTGACAAACTTCTCTTCGTTGGAGATTTTAATGCTGAACACCTGGCTTGGCACCACAATACAACGGACCTTCGCGGCCAAGCACTTGTCGATAACGCTACAAGAGCAGGGCTGGAACTTCAGAACGACCTCGATTACCCCACCCGTCACGGGCTTCACGCAAATTCGACGGACACTACCCTCGATCTCACGTGGGCCTCAAACAGTGTAGTTCGCGAATGGCGCTGTGGTGCAGACCCTATGGGTTCCGATCACTACCCTATATGGATAACATTGGCAGACTCAACTTCTCGTTGGAAATTGCGTCGAACAGTGGTAGACTGGGAACAATTTCGCTCCCTCAATGCGGAATACGAGTACACTTTACCATTAGCCACTAAAATAGCTCGTGCTGTCAAGCATGCCACCAGAACTTTCGACGTCCGGGACGACACTCCGACACCTGAAAAACACTTGATCAACCTTTGGTCGACCCGCGAGACCCTCCACCTTCAACATCTCAGGAATGGAAAACAATTCAAAGACTCACTCAAAGTTCGGAACAAAACAGCACAAGCTAGACGGTACGCCAAGCACCTCATAAGAACTCGCTGACTTGACCACTGCGCAAGCTAAATGAACGAACCGGTTCCTGTAAGCTGTAGCGCACTTACAAGGCTCTCTTTGGTACGACAAAATCCCTTAACACCACGCAAAACAACCTGCTTGTTCAGTCTATAGAAGAAGACGAACTGGAACGAGTTGCAGCTCAGACATTCTTCCCCTAAGATAACGTATACGACTCGACTATCTACGCTCCAATCTACGGTGATCACCTGAAGCCTGAGGACACATTCTTCACCATTCAAGAACTGCACATAGCGCTTGAGGCTGTTAATGTCAAGAGCGCTCCCGGGAAGGACAAAATTACTTGGCAAATGCTCCGTAGCCTTGATGAGGAATCTAAAGAACAGTTATTAGGGGAAATTAACACAATATGGGAATCTGGGATACTCATTGTTGAATGGAAGCACTCCGTTGTTCACCCAATACCAAAACCTAAAAAAACCCTACTTCCATTTTCCAATCTTCGTCCCATTTCACTCACATCCACTCTTTGCAAGCTCATGGAGCACATGATCCTTACTCGTCTCACCTACCTACTCGAGACAGCGAACGACGCCATTTACGACCCTGCACAAACCGGGTTCCGGCGCGGTCTCACCACTCATGACAGCCTGCCCTTATTACGACCAATGATAGAGAAAATTGGAGAAAGAATGTTAAGACAGCTCCAGGAGTCCTTGTTACTTTTGACTTCAAGAAAGCGTTCGACACAGTTGGCCGCTTACTGAAGTCGTGCCCGTAGCTGTGGTCGGTTGACACCCGAAGCCCACAGGCAAATGTCATCGGCATAAATGAAGACGCAGACATTTTTGGGGAGAGCGGGCGCAAGTCCGACGATCACTAGATTGAAAAGCGTTGGGCTTGGCCCTCCACCTTGAGGAACACCACGTTGAATAAGGTACTGTGATGTTGGGACGTCCTTTGTCATAACATAAAAAGATCTTCCGCACAAGAAGCTTTCTGCCCATCGGCAAGGTCTGTGCATCTCGGGTGACAAGTGCGCGCTTGTCGCATTTTCCCGCAAGCCCATGTCTCGATATTGCATCAAGATCAATGGGCGGTTGGTTCCCTACTCCAGGCATCATACATTCCTCGGCATTATCATCGACAGAGACATTTTCGACATCGACGCGACCAACAACGCTATCAGTGAGGCATAGAAAGCTTCGCTTTAAAAGGCCAGTTAGTGACTTCGCTGTGACTGTGCCCTCTACACGAGAGAACGGTAGCAGGCCTTTTTCTGCGCCTTTTTATTCTACAATGCAAAAAAGCAGTGTACATATAAATATATGAAAAAAATAAAAAGAAATTACCAAAACCAATACACATTTTTATGCATGCCTTCTAACCACGAACATACTATGAGACATGCACTTTCATGCTACCGAATGAAGGCTTACAAAATGAATATTGACAAAAATACACAGATCAGTTAGCAAAACAAGTTATCCTATGCCTGAAAATGTACTTGTGAGGTCCGTGTAATGAATTTATAATGTTCCAGTGTAATAACTGGGGAATTCGAAATTAAACCATGTGGGTTCTAGCATGAATACCACACTTTTATTACTCCCTGCAATGTCCTTTTAAGCAATAATACACGGCCGCTGTCAGTGAGCCAGAGTCTTTCCCCGAACAGCAAAAACAACGTTTTCCTCTCTCACTCTGTCTCTCTACAAGACGAATGTTTGCCCCGCTGCTTACTCGAGCGGGCGCAGTTACGTACGGAAGCGTACGGGCGCAGGCGCCCCTAATCTCTTGTTTTCTTACTAGCGCGGTTTCATGTGTCCCACAGCGTACGAGAAACCGATCGCGCTTGCTAGGCAGGTCTCATTCAAGGCCTCGCAGCTCCCTGCCTGCGGCTATCTCATCCCAAGCGTAACGGAATACAGCCCAAAACCGGGCAAGGCACCGCACTTACAAAACGTGTAGGCTGCAGCTCGTACTAGTGCGAACGTGGTACGACCTCGGTTGGGCGAGGCGGTCCACGTGTGTCGTCGGTGCGTACACACGTGAGAGTTTGTTGTTGCGCGCATCGGGGAAGGACTCAGGGAGGCCAGCCCCGCTTAGATTTCAAATGGAAGGAGATGAGAAAAACATCCGCTACTGCCAGACATGAGGATATCACTCGTCGTCATTTGGGGAAGGGATAATCCTCCTCTAACGATCTTTCGCGAGGAGAGGGCCTGAGAAGGTGTCCGAATCTCAAATTTTGGGCATCTTTCCTCTCCTTGTGTGGCTTTATGCCCTCCCAGCCTCTCCAAGTATGGTCACAACCGCTTAACATTATTATGGGCGCCATGAGAGGCTTATGTGCGTATCTGCTATATACTAGCGCATGTATATCTGTTTTCAAGCGTCAACCACTTCTTCCCTCGTAGGGCTATAACACAGGCGCAAACCAGGGAACTTTAGTAGCGCGATAGCATCACAGTACAGGTTCCTGACGGAAACAGGTATGACAAAAAACTACATTGTACACTGTACAGAAACGCAAGCACTTGGTAAGCATTCGCAACACCAGACAGCGCTCCTCTTCCTTCCCTTTTCTCCTCCTCAGTTCTCTCTCCACCCACTTTTGGGCCACGTGACTTCCATTCACCCTATTTGGCGGTCGCTGGAGCGTCACGTGTCAATAACTAGCAATTCGTGGGCCCTGTGTTAGTGGTTGTGGACATCCGTGTCGAGATTTTGGCGCCCGTTGAAGATATCCAGGTGGTCTAATCTAACCGCAGACCTCCACTACGGCGCGCCTCATAGTCCAAGGTGGTGTGGCGGTGCCCCAGCACGCACGATCGCCTGCTGCCGCCTACGGACAATCCCCAAGGGTGACAGCGCTAGGGCTGAGCTACCACCGTTGAGTGTTGGCCAGCCACGAGCGAGAAATAAACGGGAATTGCCCGGCGGTGGTAGCAGGCGATCGTGTGTGCTGGGGTACCGACACAGGAGCTTCAGCACGTAAAACCCCAAATTTTTCAATAAATTAGTTGGGGATACAACTGTGGGTCCAGTGACCTTTAGTGGTTCACGTGAGCGGATGACTCGTAACGTCACCGTTGGGTAACTAGTGATACGTTGGTCCCGTGTTACTGGTGGGCGACTCAACTGCGAGGCACCCGGTATTTTTGGGTCACCTTAAACTTTTTTGGTTCATTTAGGGGGCAGATACACGAACGGACGACAGACAGACAGACAGACAGACAGACAGACAGACAGACAGACAGACAGACAGACAGACAGACACAAATTTCAACGTTTACTTAGCCCAAGAAATACTATCGTTTGTAGCAAAAACAATCTACCCCCTTTCAGGGGTGCCTCATGGGCTACTACAAATAGTTCACATGGGCTTGCAATGAGGTTTAATGTGATCTTAGTTTTCAAGATTTTAACATAATGTTGTGGCTGTTTAGTCTCAGTTTGTTTCTAATAACCATGCTCGCAACGCGCTCAATGCCTCCACACAGGCCGGTGTGGTAACCACCGACATAAAATGTACCAGAAAATGGGGTGTTAACGGAAAGAGCCTCTGACGAAGGAATTTTTCTCTAGAAAAAGTACTCTCCATTGGTTTGTCTGCCGAACGACACGCCTCTATCTTCTGGGCGATTGTAATGGGGCCGCTCGTTCCGTTTGACCCTCTCACTTGAACGGCAACGAGCAGTTAACGCACTGGGATCTCCTCGCTTATCAGTTCTGGATGGTCCGCGGATGGCCCGGAACGCGATCCGGCGCTCGATTTTTCCATGTATTCCTAGTGGACTTCCGACACGAGGGCAGTCCTCGGACTGCCCGCGGACAGTCCAGGACTGGTAAATCCAGGGTGCTCACTGATGACTGATTTAGTGCGGCCTCATATCACTTCACACCTGTCCATATAACGTCACTGTAGCGCGAAATTTGAAAGTTGTTCAATAGTTCTCGATTTTTTTTTTAATTTTTGATTATTCTAAAAATGTATTTCGCGGGGATGGGGGAGGGAGTGCGCTGCGGTCCGATGGCCTCCGCGCTCGAACCTTACGCCCACTATTTACATTACCCATGTACATCTGCGTAAAAAAACTGTGAGAACGCAGAATCATGTGGCGTGAATCGAGTCGATAGAGTTTTAGCAGTCCGTCCGTTCCGCCGTGTACGTTGTTACCGGGTTTACCGGGACCCGTCTGGGCCCTTGAGCATTCGTCGCGGTAGGGGTATTAGTTCTGCGGGCCTGTCTTCGCCATGTCCGCGCATTCGCCACGGTGGGAGGCGCCTCATCTCGCTTCCTCCTCGCCCTTCCGCGCGCGCAGCCGCAGTCGCATCCCGTCAACCCGGTAACGCAATACGGTTCTCTCAACGCAACGCCACCGGCCCCCACCAGCCAGACCACTACTCCTCTCAAACGCACGTTCGGGCGCCTTTCGGTGACCTTGCGGTCGTCAATTCAGCTTATCCAGCAGAGTGGTGCGCATGCGTTGTGCCACTGTCGACGAAGACCAACGAGAGCTCCTCACCCATTGCATTCGATAACGGACTCTCAACACCTCCTTGATGCACAAGGCGATTTAGATCACACAATACAGTACACAGTACTGTACACTATACGTACATAACAACGGTATCCTACGCTGACTCAAGCCACAAATCATACAACATTTCTGTTAAACGTGGCAACAAAGTGAAGTGTATAGACAGACAACTTACAGGTAATAAAAAAATTCCCCCGCATTTCCCCGAGGGGGAGAATGTGAAAGTGCGAATGCACGGTTGTCGGCCCGCTTGCGGCGCTTGCGCTCGGCCCCCGCAGCCCACCGCCTCGCCGCCTTCTCTTCCATCTCTTCCATCGGGTTTGTAGTATCACGTGTACACCACGCAGTTATCAAGCCGCTATAACGCCGCTGAGTCGCCAACGCACGCCGCTGACGACGTAGTTTGAATGCGTTAAAGAAATAAGGCGCGTTACTGACACCGATATCAGCGTCGCGTCCGTGGCTTATTCCGGTAGAGCGTCGCGCTGCGGCTGCAAAGTCCTCGGATCGAAACCTGGCGCCGGATGCTGTTTCTTTTTTAAATATAGAGGAGCACTGCGGACGCCGCCGCCGCCGCCGCCGCCGGATGGTTTGGGGTCGCTTATAAAGTGCATTCGCACTTAAAACACAATTGGGACCACACACCGCCGACACACGCAAAAGATACAGAGAAATTGCCCTTGCTAGGCTACGGATAGGGTTTGGTTTCATTGCAATTTTGTTTTTACTGACATAATTTAGTATTAACATTTACAAGTGTCAGTAACCAAGTTTGTCTTTGCCCTAGTCGGCTTTGAGCCAATAAACACCAACAACTATCATCATTAATAAATCACACAATCTTGTCGTACAACGTGCTGAAGAACAACGGCGGGAGGCGAAGCGCATCTCGAGCAGCGAAAGCACGTCTACTAAAGGCTGGTAGACAAAATAGCCTGTGCTAGTTCAATCAGTGCTTCGCAGTCGCGGGCGCGGGAACGCCGTTCTCTTTTTCTCCCAGACCTTACGGCGCTGGTGTCGTCAATTGACGACACCGCACAAAATATCTGCTCGAGCTCCGACAACAAAACCGAAACTGCTAGTTTTCTTGGGAGGAGTTCTTTGAAGATGGCTCTTGCGATAAACATCACCATTCTTGCGTTCTCGCGGAACGGGACGCTATGAAACAGAAGAAGCTATGGTAAAGAAGACATCTTGCAACGAATTAGACAGCTGAACACCACTTTTTCTCTCCTGTCGACGGTACTCCTCTACGAGAAAAAAAAAATACTTTGAAAACAGGTTTAATCAACTGGCCCTCCCACTGTCTGTACCTCTAATCTTATCGTTCGGGGCGAAGGTGCTGGGTTTTAGCCGCGCAGATATTTGCTCCGCCGTACACTTATTCATTTCGGAATCTGGCCGTCCCCCGTGCTCTCTCCAAGCCATGCCGGGCTTCCCTCAAAAAGATCCTAGCGTTTATGATCACTGCTGTCAGTGCTTTTCCGCCCACTGCCTCTCCTTCACCAACTTCCCTTCTTGTTTTATTTCTTTACATACTTTTCATGTTCTTTTCTTCGATTTTTTAAAGTTTTGATATTGTTTGGTTTCACCTTCCTGGACCCTGGTGCTACGTCTCATGTTTGGGCAGTTTTTTTTTTGCTGTTTATATTTCCCCCTAAACGCCTATTTTAATTTCATTCGGTAATTGTGTTTCTTTAATTCCCGAGTACATAGTTTCTCTCGGTGAGCACCCCTTTCCTGGCCAATCCCCCTGAGTGGTAATAGCGATATCTTCTGGCACCATCACCACCACGTATTGACGGGACGGATGAGGAAACGGGGGAGGAAAGCAGAATATTTAAACAAAGATGGCGACAATTTGGCAATGACATACCACATTACCAGGTTTTGCATGGAATATAAAATTGAAGAAAAGTTTACAAATGCGTCCGATACCCGTCTATCATAATCTTAATTTAAAAAACATACTAACAATTGACAATTGTTTTGGCGATTGCGTTGACGTGTATTAATTGTTTTAAGTGTTTCTTACTCAAGTAGAACATTAGTTCGGACCTAGTGTCGATATTCAGGATAATCCAGTAGTGTAATCCCTGCCAACTTATGCTGACTGAAATTAATGTAAAGTCGAGGCAACAAACAATTGTCACGGATTAGGTTTTTCGTTGCGACTTGTATTTCTTTTTACCTCTCACGCGCGCTTTGTCACCTACTTTCCTATGGTCTTTTCCGGAGCCCTAGTTAATTCGTTCACACGGACACGCCTTGTTCCCCCAACGTCAGGCCATTGTGTTCGGCGCATTCCCATCTCTCTTCGCCATTCATTCGAGGAGCTGGGAAGCGATAAATTCTATACGGAGATAGATGACACCGGCTGGCGTGGGTTCGCATTACATCACAGTGACATCACCGGCATATTGGGGTCGCAGGGGCGTAGAGAGCATTGTATAGCGGCTCCGGCCAGTCTGGGGTGACAAGGCATCGATCGGTTAAATGCTGCTAAGGCCTACTCGCATCCCTCAACTGTCACAAATTTAAAAAAATAAAGCCTGTGTGGTCAACCTACAATTTCGACACTACTTCAGCAGACTAATGGCCTGTTTCGCAAATGCTTCCATTCATTGTCTGCCGCATCTTTTTTCATGAACGCAGATCACACCTCTTCTCGCGCTAACCACCGAGCACCGTTTATACTGCGCCAGCCAGCACAACTGCACACGTAAACTCCTCTTTTGGTTCAAACAGCAGAGTACTGGAAGGATCTTCAGCGCACATCGCGCACCATGCCCTACAGCACAATCTGTTCAAAGAGCGCATTGTTGCCGCTAGCCTGACACCTGGCCACTATTCAAGACCTGTATTTCCTCATGTACGCGGATGACAATACTGTATGGCCAGTCCATCCAGACCTGTCAAGACAAGCCGAGTGCCTCCAGCAAGCGTTAACAGACTGTCAGAAATGGTGTCAGTATGTGAGTGTCATGTGGTGGTAAGAGCACATACCTGAAGGGGGATTGGCCCCAGAAGAAGATGTTGTCATAAAAGAGGAAGAGAAAGAAGAATCAGCATACGGGATGGTGAGAAGGATTTTGGAGTGACCAATGGAGAAGAAACACAGGGTAATCGAAGAGGAGGAGGAGGTAGCTTGTTCAGCGAATGGGAACTGCACACGATTAATGCGAGGTGAAGAGGAAGAGAACAAGGTTGGAGTGGACAGGGTGGAACGGGTTCTTTGGAGGAAAGGTGGGAAGTTCGGGCCGTGCCTGCACAACGCACCAGCGGCATCGCACCGTTTGGCAGCGGGCTGCCCGGAACCACCGATTACCAGCAGCTGCGCTCTGCTGGCCTCCTGCTGACCGGCGGCATCGCACCGCCGGCGACCCGTCGAGCAGTGCCCCACGACGCACCAGCGGCACCGCACCGTCTGGCAGCGGGCAGCTCAAGACCACCGATTACCAGCAGCTTCGCTCTGCTGGCCCCCTGCTGAGCCGCGCTGCTCAGCGAAGCCGAGTCATCGCACCGCGGTCCGCCGGACCACGACGCACCAGAACGGGCCATCGCGACGTTCGGCGACGTTCGGCGACGCGGAAGCCAACCAACCCACTGGGCCACGTCATCTGCATCGCACCGTGGTACCGGCGGTAGGATGTTTGGATTTGGAGTAGACAGTTAATGTGTTATAGTGACTTTAGGAGTAGATTTTTGGTAGTGTGAGGTTGTGCCGGCTTTTTTTAAGAGCGAATGCTCTTTATAAGCGACCCCAAACCATCCACCGCCGGCGGCGGCGGCGGCGGCGGCGGCGTCGGCGGCGTTGGCGTCCGCAGTGCTCCTCTACATTTAAAAAAGAAACAGCATCCGGCGCCAGGTTTCGATCCGAGGACTTTGCGGCCGCAGCGCGACGCGCTACCGACTAAGCCACGGAAGCCACGCTGATATCAGAGTGAGTAACGCGCCTTATATCTTTAACGCATTCAAACTACGTCGTCAGCGGCGTGCGTTGGCGACTCAGCGGCGTTATAGCGGCTTGATAACTGCGTGGTGTACACGTGATACTACAAACCCGATGGAAGAGATGGAAGAGAAGGCGGTGGGCTGCGGGGGCCGAGCGCAAGCGCCGCAAGCGTGCCGACAACCGTGCATTCGCACTTTCACATTCTCCCCCTCGGGGAAATGCGGGGGAATTTTTTGTATAGTGTGATATGCTTGTGAGTGTGTTATGTTCGCGTTCGTTTGAGGTTTTGGTTCTGTAAATATATTGTGTGGTCATCAAATGAATCAAGTTGAGCCTCATTTCTCCGCCGCGTGAGACGCGTGACAGTGAGCCTCACCCTCTCTCAAGAGAAGACTGCTGCACTTACAGTCGCCAACGCTTTGGGGCCGTCGCTCTCTTGCAGTATCGCCGATCGTCCTACAACTGAACGGTACCGCCATTCCCATTGTCGGACACCTTCGGGTTCTGGGCTTAGAGATATCGGCCTCAGGGTCGGCAGCTCAGTGGATACGATCTGCTCGACAGAAAGCCGGACAACTGCTCCACCTTGTTCGCCGCATCTCTCAGAAGTCTGGCGGGGCCTGCTGGATGATTGCCCGTCTCCTAGTGCGCTCCGTACTATAGCCAAGGCTCGTGTATCAGGCACAGTTCCAGCACATGACGCGAGCGGACTGGGACCGGCTGGAGGCTATTAACAAGACCTCCATGCGCACCATTACTGGCCTCACCCGCCTAACAACAATTCCCCGGCTCCAAGCAGAAGCCCAGTTATACACGCTCGATGAAATCATTCGTCAGCGTCGTTCCGCTCGCCTATTGAAACGTGGACTAGCATCGACAATGACTAGTGGGGTGAAGCTGGAAATTTTCACAGATTCAACGACAGCGATTCGGGATTTACGTCGCGTTGCGCGGTGTACAAGCCTGGGTGCATGCATTCACGTGATTATGGACACCTTCCCATATGGCCTGTCCGTGTGTTGTGGCTTCGCCGGGACATGCGTCCGGCCCACGCTGCGGCAGATCGCTCCTGCCACCGAACAGACCTCCCACGGCTACTACCACTTCTTCCAGTATCTACCGTAGAAGAACTGTTGGTGGAAAAAGATAACCTCCACCGCGCCGCGTGGAACTGACCTCGCCAGTGGGCTTGCTCGCTGGGAGGTCTTGTTGCGGAGGCTTCGAGTTGGGGTGGCGTTGTCCCCAGCAGTTACTCACGCTTGGCCTGCCCGATGCCACGCCCCGTTTGCGGACACCTGCCCCTTCTGTGTGACTCTTTTTTTCCTGCGCCAGAATCTGACACTAAGCACCTGTTGTGGACTTGCTCAGGTCTCATAAACGCCTGAATTCAACACCTTCGAGGCACAGGGCTCCATCCTGGGAGACCTCCAGATCTTAAGCGTTAGATATGGGGACCCTAGTACCGGTCGCTTCTTGAATTTTTGCGCGAAACGGGTGCAATGGTGTACCTTTAAAACTTCATGTTATGCCGTAGGGCAATCTCGCACTCAAAAAAATCCCCCCATAAAACACGCCGCACTGGAGTGTTTGATTTGAATTGATTAATAATTATTCATTCATTAATTAATTTGTTCGCCCAATAGCTAATAATACGCCCGGGTGCTCGGCCATAGCCGCGACTGACTAAAAAGGCATAGACACCTACTGATATTACCTGAGTGTAGCCGGATATAGCTGCGACGAAGCGAATTGGAGCTGGGACGATGTTTAAATTGGCCGCTTTAGTAATGTCGACCTTGTGACAAAATCCCCCACCACCACCACCACCATCATCGTCGTCGGTCGTCGCCGCCGCAGTTGCAATAGGGGTGCTAAATTGCCATTGATTTCGAATCACGATTAAAAGAAATTTGTCTCCACTGGCATTGACGTGACAGAGAAAGCGCGCGCACGGCGTCGTAATCCAACACGAGGCCATGCACGCTTGCCACCTGAACCTCCTCCTCTTCCTCTTATTCATTTATTGTACGCTCCGAACTCTAATCCCAGGCATACTCTGTGCATCCAAGCGGGTGATCACGTCCCCACGCTGGTCACGTTTTCCTTGGATGGTGTTAAGTTGGGAAACGTGACCAGAGTGCGGACGGGGATTAAACATGCGCTCTATGCAGTTGATATCACGGTTTGGACTACTGGTGGGTCAGAAGGCGACGTGCAGGATGTGCTCCAGAAAGCCGCTGACGCAGTCCGACAGTACGCCAGTGTGCGCGGTCTTCAGTGCTCTCCGGAGAAGTTTGAGCTCGTCATTCTGAGGCGCAAGACACGTGGCGAGCCACTGGAACCCACCACAATACAAATAAAGCTCCAGGGTAGCGACACCCGCGCAGTACCAACCATCGCATACTGGGACTTTACATCCAGCAAGACGAAGGAGGAACGCTAACCATCCAGCGCCTCAACCACACATCATGAGTATGGTGAGTCGAGTCACAAACCGGAACCAGGGTATACGAAGGAGGATGATGTCATCAAGTTGGTTCAAGCACTGGTTCTCAGCCGCGTGATGTACTGTACGCCTTACCTCCAGCTAAAACCGAGGGAAATGAATCAACTTGACATAGTACTGCGGAAGGCGTACAAGCAAGCGCTAGGCCTCCCCTCTCACACCGCCACTAGCAAGCTGGAAGGTCTCGGGGTGCACAACAAGGTGCGGGAGATCAGTGATACTCACCTTGTCAGCCAACTAAAGCGGCTCAGGCAAACTTCGACCGGCCGCACGGTGCTGAGGCAGCTAGGCTAGCGGATAGCGGAAACCGGCCACCCTCGTCCGGAAACTGTGCCACAGGAAATTCGTACGCTCATCAGAATTGCTGCGCTCCCGCGAAACATGCACCCTGAGCATCACGCACAGTGCAGACAAGCAAGGGTACAATTCATACGCGGGAAGTACTCTGACCACCCCCATGTGCGATTCACGGACGCGGCCCACTACACATCCCGTCCAGCCACAGCAGCGTCATCGATGGCTCAGGCGATGTCGTTCGCACTGCGACCGTAAAAACAAAAAAAAAAACATTGTTAACGCCGAAGAAACGACCATCTCACTGGCGATGGCGCCTGCAACTTCGAATGAACCACTCCACATAACTACAGACTGCCAACAGGCATGCAGAAACTACGGCAACGGTCGCATCTCAATATTCGCCCTCCGATTAATAAAAAAGAACAAGGATACCCTGAAGCATACTATACTGATATGGACGCCAGGTCACGCAGGGCTCCACGGAAACTAGCGAGCACACGGAAACTAGCCCGGAAACTAGCTCGACGGAAACTAGCCCGAGCATGCACCCTCCAGGCACTGCACCAGTCGCTCCGTGACCCAGAGCCTGCCCAGCAGCAGTTCCGTGCACTTCTGCAACACCACCGCCTTGCCAGATGTGACTACCCACCACCGCACCGCCTAGCGGCAACTACAGACCAACACATATCCCCCTCCCCCACCTTAACTTCCTGCACATCATACACCCCACAATATATCCACCAACATGCCCACACTGCAGCAAACGTACAACACTGTACCACACCACGTGGGCTTGCCAGAACACACCAGCAGCCCCCATTATTCGCACCCCCACCCTCGAGCAGTGGGAGGCCACGCTGTGCAGTCCAGACCCTGAGGACCAGCGAAAACTGTTGGACCGGGCACGCAGGACCGCAGCCGCCGCAGGGGCCCTGGACTGACTTCCCCCACTTTCCAGCGCGAACCTCTTTTACTTGAATAAATGTTTAACAACCACCACGTTTCCCACCTGCAGTTTTAAAGACGATAGAAAATCTTTCTTGGGCTACTTAAATGCGAACATTCTGGCCTGTCTGTCTGTTTGCCTGTAACCTGATTCAGCCACCAGTCCGAAAGCTATAAAAATTAAAAACGAGAAATTTATGTAATCCAAATATTGACAAAAAATGATCTGGTGAGGAAATAACATTGCCGGAACCAATTCACCCCCGTCAAAAAGAGGAACAACAGGTTGAACAACGTCAAAGAACAACGTCATTTCTTTTTTACCTGTGTTCTTTTTGGCGGGTGTCAGTTTGTTAATACGCGTGGCAAACTATATTTTGACCTAAGAATACAAAATGACCTCGCACCGAGCCTAGATCTCAAGACTGCATTCCAAGTCCAACAGTAACGAGAGTGCCCAGTAGATAGTGCGCGAGCAGTGCGAGTGCGGGAAAATTGAATTGACTTGAGCAAGCAACCCCCACCGTGTTTAACGGCGCAGGAGCGACACGGCAGAGGTAGTCGGGGGAGAGGAGAGAGCGGTCTTCTGGACCCCGAGTCGAAAAAGACAAGAAAAATCGCTGTAGTTTGTCGTATTTTCGCGTTTCGTACTGTCGCCTTGTCGTATTCTTGTCGTGTCGTAATTCTGATGTTCTGTCGTGTGTCGCATTTCTGTCCTGATTTTAATGTTCCGTCTTGTCGAATCCTATGCTGCCGCGATCCAGATGTTCCATCAATAGTTGCACACGGTTTGAATGTTATTGCCCATTGTGAAGGGTAGCGTAAATGGAAGTTCTGTTGTGACTACACGATTGTTTGTCGTTGAGAAAATTGACTTTGTCGTTACGGCAGAAATGTGTGTCGGAACAACATGTAGATGGCCTTGTCGCAACAACAGGACTTCTGGTGTCACGACAAAGTTTTCTGTCGTACGACAGGAATTCTTGTTAGGTTCATGAGGTGTAATTCTGTTGGGATTTAAGGTTGGGAGGCATTTACGTGGCAGGGGCGACAGAAGACTATCGTCTTTCGACGACATTTGCAGCGAAGTGAGCAGATACGCGCTCAATCTCTCGTTCCCTCTGCGCGCTCTTACATAGATGTTGCCCAAATGCAGTTTTCTTCTTTGTATGATAACGGAAGCAATCGAAGAAATGTGCGCGGTTACAATTCAGATGTGCTAACTTCGGTTTTAGCAATGAAAATTGACCACATCTTTCCGGGGGGGGTATGGGGGGGGGGGGGGGGGGGCTAACCATGGGGAGATGCGACGCGTCTGGGCGGTGCTTGTTACGGTTGCGCCGACCATCGCGATAGCAGACCTGTTAGTCTCCATTCAAATCATCGGTGGTCATCGGATGTCATCGGAGCTGCGGCAGTGGAGCGACTGAGTGTAACGGCGCGGTTATCATGTTTATATGTACCGCGCGTTAACGGTGAGGGGAATGAGAGAGAGCAGCGCATGCGCATGTGTTAACCGAGCGCTAACGCGCGCTGACGCACAGGTGGCATGGCAAGGGGAGCGAGCGCTAACGCAAGATGGCACTGTGGTGAGAGCGGCGTTACCGCGCAGCTGGCGTGGCGAGGAGAATGGGGGGGAGAGGCATGCGGACTACGGATGGATGGAGGGACAAGGCGAGTCAAAGAGATGCGCCGCATCTAAAAGGGTGTTGGGTTCGGTGCCATTTACCATTGCCGGTGACCTTAGGGTACCTATGAAGCAATGCCTTAGCTGCATACAATTAATATTCAAACATTCGTTCCTGCGTGCTCGCATGCGGGTATTGTATGCCCGGACAGGCCTGAAAAATTACACGCAAGAAAATGTCGAATCGGGGTATTTTCTTCAGCTAAGCTACACCTAGGCCACGATGAATGGCACGATAGAGGGATATAGGGGTTAATTTTGACAACCTGTGGATCTGTAACGCGCGCTGAAATCTAATCAACGCGGGCGTGTTTTCCTTCTCGCACACATAGTTCGCGACGGCCACGACGACAGTGGTACGAAAGATTTCCGCGAACGTCCGACTAACAGCTTCACGGCGTAAATAAAATGCTTTTGCCAATTCGTCACTTCTGGGTATTAGAGCCAGGCCGCCGTTATTTCGAAAGCGGACATCCTCACCATTCTTTGACGGTTAATTGCTGAAAAGGAAGCGTAACTAATGGGTTTGTATGTAAGTTTTATGGCGTGTTTTAAGGTCCAGGACACGTAAGAAAACAAGCACCTTTGGTCTATTGACACCATGCTATGACACCGTGCTTGTCGCAAGCTAACCTGTTGCCAATGTAGCTATAGGCCAACATTTACAGACCGAGTTTTGAGAGCTGCTGCTGAAGGCTGCACGTATTTTGCATTGCTCACAGCGGTAGCGGAGTGGCATTTCGAATAGCACAGGGAGTAATGGACACAGAGTGGTGGGCACGAGAATTAGAAGTCGTGGTAGCACTAACTTCGCTGCAAAGCGAATTGCGACATCACCGAAGACCGACACAAAATAAATCTGGACTCTGTTCAACTATCCAAGAAAATTATGGGCCACGTATCTGCTTGTTTCACTTCAAATGTTGTAGCCGGTGATAGACTTCTGCCACCCACACCACGTGACTGCCTTTCCTTCCCCTTCCTGCCCCCACCTCTCACTCCCGCCTCCTGTATCGGTACTCCCAAGAAAAACGCAATGGAGTACTGATGAATTCAGTTCAATTTTCCCGCGTCCGCACTACTGACGCACCATCTGTTGGCCCATTTTGTTACTGCTTGGCTAGGCGCTCGAGCCCCGAGCTTGAAGCTGGCGTGAGAGTCATATTTGTATTTTGTGGCTAAAATATTGTTTTGACGCATTTTCGGTATTTGCTATGGCAAAAATTACACTCTCGTCTATGCTTTATTCGAAGAATTGGGCTAGTATCAGTCATGTATTCGTATTCTTCTCCAAATATCTCTAAGGAAAGCAATCAGATTCAGCAGCATGGATATAATTTGTCTATACAAACACCTCGTTCAAGTTTTCTTTTTACTTCTAGCTGCGCGGCTGAATCGAGGGACAGACAGACAGACAGACAGACAGACAGACAGACAGACAGACAGACAGACAGACAGACAGACAGACAGACAGACAGACAGACAGACAGATCAGAATTTTCCTGTTTAAGTAGTTCAAGAAAGACTATCATCTTGGAAAAAAACTTGCGCAAAACAAAGACCGAACAAAATATTCGCCTCAGTGGACCCCAAGCGTGGACATCTCTCACGTCGGAAAATCCTCATGTTCTGACCGACACCAACGCAGTAAAAACAGACCTTTAGTGGTGCACTGCAGCTTGTACAGCCTTTGTTAAAATTTTCTAGGCCCAGCCGGAAGGGCGCAGGCCGCAAAAAATTCATTGTACAAGCTTACGTCCCGAGCGAGGCTTAAACATTTTATACCGAAAATGCAGAAAAAAACGCCTTTCTTTCTTACTGCCATAAAATATTTTTGTTACATTTTAAGGTAAAGCTGATCCTTGGAATTCTTTGTGGCCCACAAGGCTTAGAATTGGGCTAGAAAATTTTGGCAAAGGGTGTACTTTCGGGGTTTCTTTGTTGTCCTACGTGGTTGTAAGGGTACCGAAACTCTAAGAGCGTGAGAGCGCAATACAGTCTAGTCCACTTATGACAATATCCAAGGGCCAAGGAAATCCCATCATTATAACCGATAATTTTTATAAGCGGGTTGCGATATAAATAGGCGGAACAGAGCTCAAAACATTTTATTCGCATACCAGCAAGGTTTTGCGGAAATGAAGCCACACTACTAATGAAGCCACTACTAACTTGCGGAAATGAAGCCACAGTCGGTCACCTTTGTTTGCTGCGTGTGGAGCTAGCGCAAATCTTTTCCAAGAGCATCGGTGCTTCATCTAGCTGAGGTAAATGTCCTTGGCGGAAAGGAAGTCCCCCAGGAACTGTGTCACGCATTGGGCCTCCTACGAAGACGAGTAGGCTGCGCAACCGCGTCTTTAGAGTCATCACTGTTGCACTTTTGGTGCAGAATATAACCGGATTCAATCGTTATATCCGATATCGTGGCACTGGAGCATTGTAATAAGCGGTTCATTTAACCATAGAAAGAATACAAAAGTTGACCGTGCCATAGCTGTTCATCGTTATATCCGAAATATTGTTATAAACAGTATCATTATAAGTGGACTCGACTGTATACGGCATATGCGACGTATATGTAAATCCCTTGGCTTTATCGCAATTTTTCAGCCCTCTTAGGCACTCCGCTGGATAGCCTCCAGCGACGCATGTTCTCATCGCGGCAACAGGCGTTATCAGGTGCTGCTGCGTTTGTTTGCGTTTCCGGGCACTTGACCCAGAATATTCCTCACGACCAGACGCGACAACAACAACGGCGACAGGAAGGACAAGCACAATGGAGGGCTTAGTCTTTTGTAGTTCTTTTTCGCGACCTGGGCCAACCACAGGGCGGAGTAGGCAAATGACGTCAGCGTAAGAGGGCATTCTCGGAATCGCGAACGCGCTCGTAATCTCATCCTTGGCTTCCGCGTGCTTACGTCTCTTTTGTAGGCCCGTCGTGTGCGCAGATAGGGCGGGGTTGCTGAATTGCTTCGGTCGTCTACGCCTACACTCCAAAGGTGTAAACGACTTCCTGGTGGTAGTGTTACTGGCGCGCTTATTTCGCAGCATATTCAAGTGAGAATCCGATTTTAGCCGAGCGCGTTTACGTAATACCGTCGCACGTGCTCTGGAGAAACTCTACTTCGGTGATCGGAAACGGCATCGGGTGGTAGAATAGCTGCTTTCAAGGCAGGCTACATACACGAGCAATGCGAATGCTTAACATAATACAAATTTAGCAACGTATGGTTTCGAGTTAGTTCGTACCCCATGGATGCTCAGCAATACTCATGCGAAGGACGTCAAAGTCGAATACAGGCCATACAGCGCTTTGTCCTTTCTTGTTACGGCCTTTGTTTGGAATTTTTAGAACTTAACGGTGGTTAAAGAACGTTTACAAATACAACAAGAATGTAAACACTCCAGGAAACATGAGGGGAAAAAATGTGCATTATGCAACGCTCTCCTCACACAGTATAGGTGAGATTGTACATACTTTTTCTCTTTTCTTTAATTGGTGTCGCACTGACAGCCCTCGATTCAACCAATTTCTACAAAAGAAATTATTTATCTGGTTGGTAAGTTTATACGCTTGGAACAGTAGCCCCCCTCCCCCTCATTTTTTTTTCATTTGCGTTTATTTCTCAGGTACTATATGAAGACAAATTAGTTTTGTTCACAAGGGAAAAACTTCAAAGCGCTGCTGAGCACGAGGTCGCGGGTTCGATTCCCGGCCGCGGCGGCCGCTTTCCTGGTGGAGGCGAAAGGCAAAAACGCCCGTGTGTACGAGATTTCGGCGCACGATAAAGATCCCCAGGTGGTCAAAATTAATCCGGAGCCCTCCACTACGGCGCGCCTCATCGCCTGCGTTGCGTCGGCGCGTTAAACCCCACAATCAATCAATCAAATCAATCAAAAAACTTCAAAACATTAACCGTCAATTTCTAGACTGGTCCGAATATTTTATTGGATTAGCCGTTTTATCAAGCCTCAGGAATCACCCCGCACGAAGTTGTGCTACTATTATAAAACGTCGATATTCAGGAGGCGTGGGTAGAAAATAAACGGAGCTGTTGTCTCATGCAGCAAGGCGGCGCCAGATGTAATGCCGAAAGGGGAAACGCATTTAAGAACAACACGACGATTACAATGATGGCGATTGTTATTGATACACGAACGATGCTGGGTATCACCGGAAACAACCCACTTAGCTTCACGGTCGGTCTTTCGTGTAGACACGTGCCGTCGGAGTTCTCTGTTTACGAACAGCACCATCGCCGCTGTCCCGTCTCGAGTCCCATTTAGAGATGACGCTGGGATACGAGTTAAGAGATAGCTTGTGCTTAGTGCTAACGCCGTAGGTACCCGTGAAGATTTCACTGCTCCAGCTTCCAAGTTGGAGACTGAACTGGTTCGGACAATATAATTGAGTCGAAACAGCGCAACCTACGAGGAACAAAACGAAGAGAGACGAAGGCACAACGCAGACTAACAACAACTTTTTATTCATCTTAACATCGCAATATGCGCTTGCACAGTCAACAACTAGGGAACAATATGAAAGCAATAGCCAAAGTAAAAAAAAAACACGTTTAATACATAGCTCCTTCATGCATCATCCCTTCAGTACATGTGACAGAAAATTCCCGATGCTACGTCTTTCAAGCCTTATCTCCATCATCTGGCCGGATTACGGTCGTACACGAAGGCGCTGTAGGCAAATCCTGTCAATATATATGTCACAGACGAAACGTTGCACCTCGGTGGACGAGGTCGCGGGTTCGATTCCCGGCCGCGGCGGCCGCTTTCCTGGTGGAGGCGAAAGGCAAAAAACGCCCGTGTGTACGAGATTTCGGCGCACGTTAAAGATCCCCAGGTGGTCAAAATTAGTCCGGAGCCCTCTACTATGACGCGCCTCATCGCCTGCGTTGCGTCGGCGCGTTAAACCCTACAATCATCACAATCATCATCACCTCGGTGGACGATTGTTAAAAGCCTTGGCTTCTTTGCCAAAGGCTAGCTGTCAACAGGATGTAGCGACTCCGCGCTTGTGTTCGTGCAACGCCTTCTTCATGATAAAATCATGATGATAATGACGACGATGATAACGATAGCTGAGGTCTGAAAAGGTGTTTGCAGCAGCTGCTGGCAGACTGGTGAGTGCCGAGAAGCAAAAAAAAAAGTGAACAATGTAGGCAAAACCTCTCCGAACGACTGCCGCGTTGCATGATGGCCCGGTTCATAGCCGACATAATTTCTTAATATGCAGGTAGCCATGGGCACATTGAGGCAAAACGCAAGTACACAACTTAGACTCGCGGTGCGTTTTTGGTTCTAAGTACGCAATTAATCGGTGGTTACGAAAATAATATGGAAGAACATGCGCCGAAAAAATACGACCCCCCCCCCCCCCCAAAAAAAAAAAAAAAAAATCCGCCTTGTGCACACGAGTCACGCGCCCGAAAGAACGCCAGGTGGCGTGCGTATACAATATTAACTGACAACACGCTAGGAAAGAACAGCCTTAAAGTAAGGCGCGACGTATACTATTCAAATATGGATGCTACGCTTTATATATGACAACGCCCCTATAGAGAGTTTCGCCCCCAACTTTTTTTTCCAATGTCCACTGAACAAATACATAAATTCCTTTCCGCACCGCCGTCCCGCCCACACTATACCACAAAATGACTGAGCAGTGAAAAAACCCACTTGCCACGTCCAACAAATTTAAGCGGACTTGCTTTTCTGCCGTCGCTTTCCGCCCCCCCCCCCCCCCCCTTTAAACTTTTGCCTTGTTGCTACGGCATTCTCTCGCAGTTTGCTGAAGTACAAATATGTGGATCACCTCTGTTCACTTATGGCAGAGGCCGTCAACTAGCTCCTCCCCACTCTAAGCCGTGCAGCGTCGGCAGTATTAATGGCTTCTGGTCGCTTGGCCCAGAAACCTAATTTCCAGCCACATTCTGTTGTCTTACACAACGAACGGGCGATGCAGCGAAGCTAATCAAGGTTAGACTCGCCATTTTACCAACGGCAATGGAACGAATACATGGCTATAGGCTGTTAGATTCGCTGATAATTTTGGCGGATTTCAGTTATACAACAGCATAATGGGGAACAGGCGTGTCAGACGTATTACTGAAGTTCGAGATTCATACACAAGCCCGTACTCTTCTCGAAGCACTTGGAGAAAAGACAATGCGCAATTCCTGTTTGAATACTTTGACAACGTCTGCAGGCTGTCAAATCTAATGATCATTGTTGGCGGTTGCGACATAGACATTTTTATCAAAAACAACAACGGCCTTGGTAGATTCGTTTGTGATTAGCTTGTACTATCATTTCAAATTGACGCCGCTGTACCTACTAGTAGAAATATAATTTGCACTGACCGCATTTTGGGTGTGGTCTGCACAACTTTCATGATTCAAGAAATATTACGAACTGCGCTGATAACGAAGTCGTTCCTTGTTTTCTTCCTTAAGGTGATCGTGCAGACTAACTCAAGTGAACATGCATATTATTTTGCCAAAAATATATAGAATATGTAAATTACCGTCAAAACCCGCGTATAATACGAGGTTTTTTTCCAAATTTTCCTATGTAAAATTTGTGCCACGTATTACATGTGGATCCCAACGTTTTCAGCCGAAAATTTGCACTTTCCGTTTCGGTTTCACCGGAGTGTGGGCCATCTTGCGGTGGCGTTAGCTGGCTGCTGCTTCTCTCAGCCGGCGCCATTTGGATTGTTTTGACCACGCAAAGGATCGGCACGTTCACCGCAAGTCTATCACGATGTCGGGTGCACGAAGGCAGTATTCAGCAGCAATTAAAAGAAAAGTTATTTTATGTGCCGAGACCATCAGGAATTGCGCCGCAGGACGGCAGTTCGGCGTCACCGAAGGCAGCATTCGCGGGTGGATAAAAGCAACTGGTGCTTGACTGGATAAAGTCTGTGTGGTGTCGGCGGCCTGCAGCACTGTTGGGGGTTCCCGTCAGTGCTCGTGTTGGACGCCTTTCGCTGCCACCTGGCCGATTCCGTGAAGAAGTTGTTGCGCGAACCCCGCACCTAACTCAGTGTCATTCCAGGAGGAATGACATCCCAGCTGCAACCGCTAGACGTTTGCATTAACAAGCCTTTCAAAGACTGCATCAGGTCCTGTTACGAGGAGTGGATGAGGTCAGGAGACCCGTAAGTGACAGCTACCGGATGGCTGACGCGGGCTTCTCCAGCGGTGCTTTGTGGCTGGATCGCGGATGCGTAGGCCAGCATCCCAGAGGAGCTCGTAAGTCGCTCTTTTAAGAAATGCGGCATCTAGAACGCCCTTGATGGCGCTGAGGACCACTTTCTGTGGGAAGACATTTCCAACAAGGCGACTTCAGGAGACAGCGGCAGCGAACCTGATGATGACTCAATGGACGTCGGGAGACAGTGCCAACGAAAACCGACAATGACTGAAGGGTAACTGCAGTGCAAATAAATGTTTTCTGTGCTCTTTACTTCGTATTATATGCTGATGAAAACTTTTTTTTCTGATTTTGATGTCCCCGAATTACACCTCGTATTATACGCGGGTCCGCATTATACGCGGGTTTTTACGGTACAGTCTGCCAGAAGGGGGTGCACAGGCGCTTGAATGTACTTCCTTATCACGCCTAGGGCAGGTGAAACTCACTTCAAAGCAAGTTTCCTTATGTTTTCCCTTATGTACAGCCTCCCAATTTTTTAATACTCTCACGGGAGCGACGACCGATCGGCATGTCAGTGCCTTAACACGGTGGGGGCCCAGCGGCGAAATAGGCGAGAGTACGCCCATGACTATCTGCATGACTATCTGTTGTGAGAGTCCCCTGCAACGCATGGTCACATTACAGCACAGCACCCCCCCACCCCCCAATTTTCTTATCTGCGAAAGCTGTTTCGCAAAAGTAGCTGTGCAACGTAGACGTTCTTGACGAACGTGTGCCGGGCTATTGATGCCGGAGAAAAATCAAACGCGCATCGGAAATGCGCATGCGCTTCCAATAACCCCGGTTTCTCGTAAACAAAATTTATGCAGACACCTTGGTAACAGCGTAGCAGACGATGCTCATACAGGAGAGTGCTTTCGGCGCGTGCGCGTACTCTCGCCTACTTTGCCGCTGGGCACCATGATGAGGCGCTGACATGCCGATCGGCCGTCACTCCCTTGATATTGACATTGTGAGAGGGTGTGAACACCAGTTTGTAAAGACATTTCAGTCTTGTTAGGGGCCACCGATAAGTGTTATCCCTTCAGGGAATTTTCTGTTTCACGTGAGCTTTATTTCGGCCCGCAAACCTTTCCTGTGATCACGAATACTTTCGTTAATTGCAGCCTTTTCCGGTCTGCTTTAACCCAATGTTTACAATGATCTTCTAGGTTGGAGAGAGAGAGAGAGAGAGAGAGAGAGAGAGAGAGAGAGAGAGAGAGAGAGAGAGAGAGAGAGAGAGAGAGAGAGAGAGAGAGAGAGAGAGAGAGAGGCCAACTCGGTGTTCACCCAAAAACGAAGAATCCTCCAGCTAGGGACAAGTGCACGCATGAGTGACCCTCTCCCTTTATGGTATCCTGAAATTTGCAAGGCCTCACTTATATTTCTGGGCCTACTTCTCGTCTGCTGTTGAGTGAGCAACAACGCCCCCAGCTTTAATTGATTTCTTTTTTTTTTACGATATTAGTTCTTCAAGTTTCTCAAGCTTCCTGACTGCCCCCTCCGAAAGGCTAACTGCAACGCGCAACCAGATATGAAAGAGCGGTCGCGCGTTGCCCGGTAGCGATAACGCGGCCGTATGCAAGTTCGCGTAGCAAACTTCCGCGATAAAAAACGCGGCGTCCGTGTTTACTATGACTTGGTTTTCACTAGCGTAGTACGCGGCCAGTGCTGAATGGGGTTCCAGCGTACGCTGCCACGCGGCTGTGACCGCTGATAGCTCCAGAAAGTGCATAGTAGGCTAGATGATGGCTGCGAGGACGGGGGCTACTCTGCCGAAACTCTGCCTCCGCGAAGCCTGACACCATTTAGAGAGTACGAGATGGCGCAGTATATGCGAAGAAGGAAGTGTATGGCAGCTGCATCTTACCGGTACTCACCTACGAGGCAGAAACGTGGAGGCTCACTACAAAGGTTCAACTCTTACTGAGGACGACTCAGCGAACAATGGAACGGAAAATGATAGGTGTAATATCAGAGAGTTTTAGCAGTCCGTCTGTTCCGTCGTGTAAGTAGTTACCGTGATTACCGGGACCCGACTGCGCATGCGCGCGCAGAAGGGCGAGGATGGGCACCCCACCATGGCGAATACACGGGCCAGGCGAGGGCCGGCCCGCGGAACTAATCCCCCGACCGCGACGAACGCACAAGTACCCAGACGGGTCCCGGTAAACACGGTAAGACGTACACGACGGAACAGATGGACTGATAAAACTCTCTATGAAGGGACGAGCGGAGTGGGTCAGGGAACAAACTGATGTTAAGGACACATTAGTAGAAATAAAGAATAATAAATGGACGTGAGAAGGAATGTAATGCGAAGGCAAGATAACCGTTGGTCATTAAGGGTAACACAGTGGATCCCTAGAGAAGGCAAGCGTGGCAGGGGGCGGCAGAAAGTTAGATGGGCGGATGAGACCAAGAAGTTTGCGGGGATAAATTGGTCGTACTTAGCACCGGACCAGGATAATTGGAGATGTATGGGAGAGGCCTTTGCCCTGCAGTGGGCGCAGATGGGCTGGTGATAATGTATACGCGCGATATTTTATCCGCACCCCCTCTTCCCTTCAATATATTACTTTATAACCGGCCGCTGTTCATTCACTCATTGATTCATTAGCCAATTAATGACCACTTCAGGGCGGAGCTCTGTCCCGATGTGGGAGGTTCACGACAGAAAACTACAGTGCACAGTTGCCAGACCCTGTTCTGGTGAGAAAATGACGTTCTCGAATTAAATACTTACGAATGTGGAAGGCTGTCACAACGTTTGGATGCGTACCAGAAATGCGCGTGTACAAAGCAGTTGGGTTTGTCGAAAGGCTCGTACCCCTCTCTTCTCTAGACATCTGTTGCCTTATGATATATTTTCCGTCTATTTCAACACGCATCTTAGATACAACTTTACCTAAAGAAATCGGTCTCGTGAATTCATGTAAGTGTGACCTGGCCTCGTGCTGGCTGTGTTTCTTTTGTGTACATACGCCCATCCAGTGGTGCGATTGTTTTCATAATGTTTATCGTGCTTTAACGTACATAACCAGCGTTTTTATTTTTTTATTAAAATACTTCTGTTGTGAACTACAGTTTTCCTGTCCGTTTATTTTAGTAGTCGTTTTTGGCACGTTTTTAAAAGTGCGATCACCGTCCCCGGCTCAGTGGAACGTTCGTGCAAGAGAGAGAGCTTCGTGTCGCGTCCTGTTTCTCTGGTCGTCGTATGGGAAACTTTACGCCTGATTACGGTACGTAGTTTATGCATCAAAGCCGTATGAGTAAGTAATGTCCTTACTGTTGGGAAGTGGCTCAAACTTATCTAATTTGCTTCAGTTCGAATATCTGCGCATTTCTGGGCTGGTAATGCAGCAGCCTATTTTACTAGTGCCAACGGAAACTTTCAAAGTGCTTCAGCAGTTCACACAGCAGCTGTTAGCGGTATGCTGTCGGAAAATCGCTCAAGGGCGCGGGGGGAACGGAGGGGCGAGGAGGGGTGGGGGGGGAGGGGGTCGCTTCCTCCTGGCCGGCTGCTCAATAACTAAGTGCAACATTATAAAAAAAAGTACATTAATAATAAATATCAAGCTCCCACCATAAACCCAGTTCCGCCACCATAGATGGAATGTGGGGCTCATCAAGGATTGGCTGCCATGGCCGAAGGCCCGTGCTACGACCTTCGCACAGATGCACAGTCACGGCATATGCTTCCGAACTACCGGGCGGGCAAACGACCGGGAAGCCAGCGGAGGCACCCAGACGCAGGGAGGCCCCTGCCAGGGTCAAAGATCCCCATCGCCGCGGCGGGGGAGCGAGCGAGAAAGGTCACGGACGGCGGAAGTTCAAACAGCCGGCCGCAAGGCGACCTCGGAAAAACGACCGGACCGGCCAAAAACGAGGGGGTCAGTTTTGGGGGGACCACTGGCGAGGTCGGAAGGGCGGAACCACCGGGAGGTCAGCAGGAGGGGAAAGTAGGGTGGCTCTCCGCCAAGTCGCACGAAACGGGTCATAGAGGTCAACCGCCGCCCCGATGTCGAGAGGCCCCAAAAATGGGGCCAGCAGCAACGCCAGGAGCGACGACCGGAGTTCATCGGAAAGGTAACAAGAAGCTAGAGGGGAGCTAGAGCACCCATATTTAAATACGGACGTTGAGAGAGCAAGGAAGGGGAACAACCCCACGGGGGAGACCGATGCCGCCAGCTTTCGCTTTTGTCGACGGGGTCCACCCGCGCGTTCAATGTCAAGGTACGCGAGGAGGGTGAAAAGGCCGCCTGTAGGTCGTCGTTCGGTCCGTTGGAGGGGGAGAGGAGAGGCGCGCGGTAGTGAACTGGTACGGAGCGGGTGACGATGAGGAGGAGAGGGGAAAGAGAAATGACGCTACGGGCGAGGGTACGGGGGGTACGACGACACGATTACTCCGGGAGCAGCATCTGGTCGTCTGGGAGGGGGAGCGTATCCTCTCGCACTCCGGCAGCCAGCCAGTAGTTTCTTCCCGATCGGAGCGTCGCGCGCGAACGGCTCGACGCTCTCTGAAGAGAACATTCAGTTCGCATCGCTTCTCGCAGCACATGAGCGGGGTCGTCAGATAGCAGCGCACGTTGGGGCGGTGTCGTTGTTCGGCGTCGTTGCTTATTAGCGTTGTCCCGGTGCACTCCGTTCTTTTTTGTTGGTGTTTTTTTTTATTGCGCGCTCATCGCACGTGAGGATTGTCAATGTGAGTGCGGGTTCTTCGAAGAGAAGGTGGCGAACAGTGACATCGTTGCGAAGAAAAAAGCGCGAGGATGTCTCACTAGCAGTTTCCGAATGGATTACGTTTACCGCTTTCGTTTTCAGCAGGAGATGGGTGAGAAGGTACGTCAATTTTATTTGTTTGTCCCTGTTACCCGTTCGGTAACTTTATCCCTGATTATTTTTTTGTGTTTCCGTTTTTAAATGCACCGGGTTGTATTCTGGACATAGAAAGCTGTAGAAAAAAGTTTGATGGGCAAACAACGTTATGACTGGGATGTTGGCCCTGATGGCGGGAATTCCGAACGACCCCAACCTGAGCCAGCCGTCAGAGGGTGCGAGTGGAGGCAGTTTGTCATTTAGACTGGAGGTTATTGCGTCTATCAAAATATAAACATAAAGGCATACAATTACTTTTCAAACCATAAATAAATTTTAAATTCGATGCATAGAGTTGAGAGAAGAAGATTGATCTGCCGTAGTTATTTTTGGGTACGCTCCGACAGCAAATAGAATTTACATCCTATACAATAATTCTCAGTCATTTTGGGAGCAGTGTCACACTGCAATGAAATTTAACCTTAGGTAGTTCTTGCATTTAACAATCTTTGTTTTGTTTTTTTTAAACCGTGTAGCCCGTATGCTACTGGAATAATAGCAGTGTTGTTCTCGGCTGCAGCTCAACAAAATTTGTTCGCAAAGTATTTGTGTGTTTTCTCCCCTCCTTTCCCTTCTGGGTTCGTAGTAACTTCGTGATTCGTGATGAACACTTATCCTGCTTTTAACTGCACAGATGGAGTTCAACTAGTGCCTTTGAAATCACTAGTTGCTTCTCGTATTTCTGCAAATGAAATTTTATGCAGGCATTTTGAGCATTTGCTTCTGTAAAGCTTAGGATTAGAATAATTGTCCGAGACGTAATTAATATTTCCGGTATGGGCTGTACTGGCACAAGTTCACGTTTTCAGTATCTGTAGCGCAGTAATCGAATGGTTAAGCATTTTAATGTTGCGAATCACGCGGCTGATTTGGGTGAGACATTGTTAAAACCCACGTTAGCATTCCAAATGACTCTGCCGTCAATCTCGCCGGGTGCGAGTTACAAGGGCGCCAATGTACCTTACAGGAAACAGCGGCTGTGCCAAGCTTAGTTGCAGGTATTTTGTGAATTAGGACAACTTAAATATACCAGCTGTCTCTAGACATACAATATACACACATGACCTAATTCTATGCATTTAAGAACGTTCATCTTAAGCGTAGAAAAAAAAACAGGGACACAGTAGACGAGGACAAGCGCTACTTCCAACTGAATTTTATTGAAACAAGGGGAAATATATAGCAGCGAAAATACAGGAGATACAGAAAAGGTTACGATTATACACAGATTAAAATAACGGAACCGCTTGCCGCTGTCCCACAGCTTGCCGGTGCAGCTGAAATCAACTAGGTGATTTTGAGTGTGTCAGCACGACATCAGTAGCCTTGTCCGATAAGGAGGCAGCTTTCTTAAAGAAGAACTGGTCGTGGTAATGACTAGCTGACATGTGTGGGACAGCGGCAAGCGATTCCGTTATTTTAATCTGTGTATAATCGTAACCTTTTCTGTATCTCTTGTATTTTCGCTGCTATATATTTCCCCTTGTTTCAATAAAATTCAGTTGGAAGTAGCGCTTGTCCACGTCTACTGTGTCCCTGTTTTTTTCTGCGCTTAAGATGAACGTTATGGAATACCAACTAGCCCGAACGCAAGCCCTTCTTCAAGCATTTAAGAAATAATAGATTGTTTCCCACCAGTTACTGATTTCGCAGTTTTTTTTTTTTTTTTTACTCACGCGTTGTACGTCCGCCTCGAGGCATAATTAATCGGTGTTCGTGTTCCTCTTGTTTGATATGTAAATCCTTACATGTCTTCGAAGGTCAACCACCAATACATCTCGTAACTACTGCAAAGATAAATTTCCTCCGTTGAAATCACCTCTACTGTTCACGAGCGTAAATTGCAACATCCGCCCAATAGAAGTAGGTTGTCTTATCAACACGCACCGTTTCAATCGCGTACGAGTGTTTGATTGATCGTGCATTCTCTTGCAACGGGTGAATCCACTGACCTAGTTTCCTCGCAGAAGGTCGCGATAAGTTAACATTTTGCCTCTGCGCATTTTTAGGAAAGACGACGGTGCAGTAAAAGCTGACGTGTACCATAACTCAGCGTGCAGATAAATATCGGCGGTTTGGTCTGCTTTAGTGGGCGCTAAGCTCTCATAGTAGACCTTATTTGGCATCGCTTAAAATTAAATTACTGGCAGATGGGAAGCAACCCGAATTAGTGGTCATATTTTTTCATTCACTTATAAAAATGCTTACTGATAATATATATAAAAATAGATTTACATTTACTTATATAAAATAAACATTTAGTGGAGCAGTGGCAACGAAATAAAACGTGTCAAAAATTAAAACCGACATGGTACCCGAGACTGTTATCTAGGGTTAAATGCACTGCTCCTCTTCTAGATAGAGGAAAGAGATAGGGATAATGTTCATAGTTTCGCTTATCAAGCCCCAACCACATGGAGCGATTTTGCGAGCGACTTGGGGCGCGACGCGACTAGCGACGAACTACTTTTCGCCGCGCACCAAGTCGCTCATCGAATCGCTCGGTTCTGGGCCGCCAGAAACAGTCGCTCGCCTCCCGGAAGTGGCCTCAGCGACTAGCCAATAGGAGAGCCCGTACGGAAGCACGCAACCTCCGGTTTTGAAAGAGAACGGGGGGAAGATCCACGCAGACGACGTTTGCGGTGCAGCGGCAAAGAAAGCTTTGCGTGGCAAAGCTTGAGTACACGCTGAAGCAGAAGCAAGAAGGCTCCCGCTCACACTGGGTGAGACCCGTGTGGGAAAAACGACGTCAAGAAAGCGAATTCTTCACGGCGTTCATGTTTGAGCCGAGAAACGAGGCGCAGAAGGAAAAGCGTGCGCTATCGCTAACCCAAACCAGTTTTAGAGGTGCAATGAAGTGCAAAAAGCAAGGTAGAAAGGCGTAATACTTTTTAGTCATGCTTTTTATGACAAATAAACAAAAAAAATGTTTGCAGACATCCAGCGTACCAAGCGCGTTACTATGCGCAGTGCGGAAACATTGAAATCGCCATCCTCAGTCGCATGCTCAGTCGCTCGAGCCGTCGCTGTCATGTGGTTGTCTCGGAGAGCGACTTCGGTTCGGCGACTGCGGATCCTAGTCGCGTCGCTCGTCGCGTCGCTGGAAAAATCGCTCCATGTGGTTAGCGCTTCAGCGTACTCAGCGGAACGAACGTCACTGTCTGTAACATCGGCATAGGTTACTTCTCGAAATACCGCTACAGTGATAAGGTGTCGGCACACCACGCCAGACAGTTTCGGGCCCTTTTCTCTCCCTCTTGCCCCCTCCCGTAAAACCTCATCGCATCGCATCGCTGCAGCAAGACCTGAAGCACTGCGTAACGTTGCTAATGAGGCATCCCGTGCCAATTATTTCGCCTTCATTTTCTGCTATCGTTTCTTTTTGTTGTTGTTGTTGAATTTTTGCTTTCATGTTACTAGCGTGCGTAGTTGCGAGCTTGCCCAGCACTTTTTCCAGCAGCCGCATGATTCCGCGGAGAAAAAAAAAAAAACAACCTCTCTATGCCCAATGACGTCAATCTGAGAGTGCATTCATCATATCACTGTAATGCGTCTCTGAGGCAAGAATTCCGAGTTGTCAGCCCATTTGTGCGCGGAACGCCTTATGAACAGGGAGGATGGGTTCCTCAGGAACTTTCGGGAACGTTCGGATGGGGTTTCACAACATTAATGAAATAGTTATTCTAATAACGTTGGGGTTTCACGCCCGAAAACTACACCGGTGGTATGACCCATGTTACAGTTAAGGGGGTCAAAAAATGGGGTGGGGGGGGGGGGGGGGGGGGAGGGAATACTGACTGGCGGAATAATACAGGCTACCTTAGTGCGCGAAGAGTGCCCCCCAGTGTCTTTGGGACTGCCACTTTCCGTGGACATTCAGACAAGCGACGTTTTAGGACCGTGGGCATGTCTCAATCGTGCTTTACGGGCTACAAAAGCGCTGATAGAGCACCTGCAACACACGTGTCTAGACCAGTCCCTGTGAATAACTCAACGTTTCTGTGCGCATCAAGTGCTTGAACATCATCGCCATCATCATCATCACGTCATCAACTGGCGTAGCAAGTTAGGCATTTTAGCCCAGCTAACATCGTCAGGCTTCATTAACTATCGTCTCTCTCTCTCTCTCTCTCTCTCTCTCTCTCTCTCTCTCTCTCTCTCTCTCTCTCTCTCTCTCTCTCTCTCTCTCTCTCTCTCTCTCTCTCTCTCTCTCTCAACATCACGATAATCGGGTACACCCGCGCTCTTTTTTTTATTCTCTGCAACCGTAAGCAGAAGAAACAAAAACATTCGCCGCTGTAGGGGATCTACCCCGCGATCTCGCGCTACCTTGGGCAACCCACCCCCGTCATTCCCCTGAGAGTACATTCCTTCCCGTCGACATGGCTCATGTGCGACACGCTGTTTGTATTTCCCGCTTTGGCTCCGCTTTTTTCTTCGAACCGCTCTGCCGGGCGCAGTAGCGTCGACTAGAGACAATGCAGAGGACACGCTCATCAGCGCCTTGACCCGCGCTACCTCCTTTAATTTGCCTGAAGCCGTTTCTCGCTCACAGCTCAAACTTTTCGTGTAAGCCGTGCCTGCGACGCCTTTGTTCGTGCTTGTTATCGTGCTAACCATTCCTCCCCTCAAATTACCTTCTAGTAATGCCTTACTCCTTGCGCCACATACCGCTCAATATCGAATGCATAAAATATGCATTTTTGTTGCTGTAGCTGTACCCCCGGATTGCTTCCAAGCTGAACAGCCTGCAATTGCTTTCAGCACCGGTGTTAATGCCTCATAAAAAGAAATTCTTAAAAAAACACACACAAGCACACAGGGAATGGGGAGGAAAGGGTGTGTGGACGTGGGAGGGGGGGGGGGGGCGGTGGCGAGGTCTCAAATGAACCGTGGTGTCCCATAGCTGTAGATACCGGCCGTTAGTACCCCCGGCTCGCGGCTGATGAAAGCCGCATTCGAAGTAACGGAGGTCCTTTTAAATGCAGTTCAATTTAAGTACGCCTCTGACATAACGTCCACTTATTCAAGAACATAGCGGCCTCGGGTAAGAATGTGGGCCAGCCACACTCAATGGCGCACTTCGCCGTCTGCAGAGCAATATCTTCGCTCACCCAGTCCGCCTCCATCGTATGTTCCCTACGCAATCTCCCGCCGAATGCAAGCTCTGATTACAACTCGGCACTATTCCTCATGTCATATTAGAGTGCAAGCACAACCCCAACCTCCCCCCTCTTCCATCCCCCCTTCCCACCCCATAGCTGTGGCAGAACAGAGTGTCCAGCAGCGATATGGACGTCCAGACACTTTTGGCCTACAGAGAGAAGGCTGCCGGCTCATCGCATGCCCTCCTGGAATAGGGGACCACTCCCACTTCACCGGATCAATACGTTTTTTACTGCTACTAATATTACTGGCCTAAAATTTGCCAATGTGAGCGCTTTACCAAGAACACCGGAGCTGAAGAACTGGAGAACGCAGGAAACAACTTAGTAAGGCGGGACAGGGGCGTAGCCGCCAGAGCCGGGGGTGTCTTGGTGTAAGACTGCCCCCCCCCCCCCTTGAAATTTTCATCTTTTAAACATTATGACTAGGATATTGTTAGGCGCAGCCTCTCTTTCTTTTTATTGTCTTACCGGCGGCGTATAGCACCAACAAAAAAACATTTCTGGCTACGCCACTGAGGTAAGATACGGATTTGTTGGCTTTCGTTCACTTGCTTTACGACGTTGAACAACCCTGACCGCAGAAAACGTTGTAGGCTAAGCACCTTTTTTAATTAGCATTACATGCGGAGTGGTCTCTAACATCAGAAATGCATGCGCGTCTCAATTGGATAGACTGCTCTCTGGCCTTACCATACCGTAACATGCCATGCCATACCATGCTGAATACTCCGGTTCTCGTCCGGTAAGTTTGAATACGCGGGCCTCTACTACTTCTAACTCAACTTAGGCGACGTTCTACGGTAATCCATTTTTGCTACGCCAGATGTATTCGGCGTCACAAGCTACAAGAAAAGGAAAGGTGCAAAAATTTTATTGCGTTGCATAGTGGTCAACGGAACAGCTCGTGAAACTTTGTGCTGGGCCCGCTATGGTGAAGGGCGCGCATTTAATCATGGAATATGATGTTTGACTGACCCCCCTCCCCCCTCTCTCTCTCTCTCTCTCTCTCTCTCTCTCTCTCTCTCTCTCTCTCTCTCTCTGCGTATAGGCATATTTGCTGTTACGAATGCGGGGCTCGTTGAGGAGAATACAGGAATCAAGGCCAGCAATCTGGAACGACAAGGAAAGTGTTGTGAAATAGTTTGACAGTTTTAAGTGCAGAGCACTTTAGGGTCGCGCCTTGTCGTCGTAGCTCGCGCCCTGGACCCAAGTAGAGCCGGCGTTCCGTCGTAGCCGCTGTAGTCGCATCGTAAGAAAGCCAAGCGGTTTATATAGTCATGAGCGTTCGAAATTTGTGAACTGCTGGCGCTTGTCATACATCTCCCCGTTGTTTAGCGCAAGGAGAACAGCAGACACATTTGAGGGAAAAAAAAATGTACGTAATCAACCGGCAGCGCCCGCACTCATTTAGTTAGGAACGCTGGTTGGGTTAGATTTTGCGATAGTAAGCGAAAAAAAGTGGCAGTGCAACACCGGCACGAGCGGGAGGCAAAGGCGGGAAATTGGAATTGCATGGAGGGGGGGGGGGGGGGGGGGGGAGCGGTAGCAGTGAGTGGATAACGGCGCTATACAGCCCATTTTGGCGAATCACTTCTCTTCACTTCCGACAGCTTTCACACTGAGTGGAACGGCTTTCATTTTGTGCTAGGTTTAGGCCAGAAAAGCGTTGACGGACTCTGGCTAGGCTTAAGAAAGTTGCTGTTTTTATTTCTTTTTGTTTCATCTTAGGGAAACAAGTGGAGAAAAGCACGCGTCCAGAGTGGTGCCCCCCTCTAGACGTGTTTTTCTCCACTTCCCACCGCGCTCGTAGTCATTTTCCTGTCTGAGGTTCACCCAGTCCGAAACTTCCATCGCATTAGAAGTTCGTTGCTAATCATAAATAATAATTACGTTACCTGCTTACTGCACCCCCGACTTCTACTTGAAGCGTCAAGTATGAGGCGGCCCCTTTAAGCGCCTGGGGCGATGTAGACTCCACTTGTTTCGTTTCCATTGTTTTTTACTGTAGCCTTGACATTTCTGCGTTCGCAGAGGCATCCAATGTCTAGCATGCATTGTTCACAGGCTACTTCTTCAGGCGCTTCATTGGCAGAGGGTGATACCCGAAACAAAACGCTGCTCTGCTCGGCGCCAATGGCAAAGAAAGCTGTTATATTTAGCAGCAGCTCTGTAAAGCCCGCTGAAAGCCTTACCATTTGCTTTTTTTCTCTGTGTTTTCAGATGGCTTGCTGCTAACGGCACTTCTTCGGATAAGCCGTCGTGACACCTGAAAGGTGAGTAGACGACATATTTTTACCCCAACATGTAAATATCTGCACAAATGCAGGGAATTGTCTCCGTAGCATTCTTATGCCGCTTGTCTAGTGTGTGAGTTCTTTATAGTCAATTTTTTTGTTTTTTTCTAAATTCTGTGCGAGCAATCATCTCCATTTACGCAGGTGTTACTTCCGCCAAATCTGCATTTTTGTGGAAATGCAGGGTGTTACACGCTCCGCCATTTTCGGTATTTTGAGGTGTTTTGTTCGGTATTTTGAGGTGAAGCTATAGCGTCATCACTTAGGCGTTGTACGCCAATACGCCCTGCATAAAAACCAACTTTCTCCGACGATGATGATGAATGATCGTGGGTGAAGTGGTGATGGAAAAAGAACGATTCCCGTGGGTGGAATCGAACCTGAGTCCCTCGCGTTGTGAAGCCGGCGTCTATCCGATTGCTTCATTTCGACATGATCAAAGCAAACGCCAAGCAGCGGGTACCCATTCAGGCCGTACACCCCAAACCCACACGTTAGGCCTACGGAGTGCACACCCGAAAGTTGCTGTTGGTATTTTAGGAAAGTGGTGCGTACATCCGGAATAGCTTATACTGGCCGTGTGGGATCGACCAACCAAAGAATCATATCACGAGAAAGCTTCGGGTTCAACCATTGTCGCCCTTAAGTTAGACGGAGGGTTGTATGATTTTTTTTAAAATATTTTTCTTATGTTTGGGTTTATCTAAATTTTGTTCGACCTATGATCTCCATCCACGCTATCATAACGATTAAAGGTGGAACTACCCCGAAATCAGCATTTTTGTGGAAACGCAGGGTGGTACACAGTTCGCCATTTTCGCTATTCCTTTTATGCTTTGCTTATTTTCTGGTCTTTCAAAATACTGTACGACCGGTTATCTCCCTTAAAGCTATTATTCCGACTAAAGGTAAAACTTCCCCGAAATGGAAATGCAGGGCGTTCCACTGCTCGAATAAAAAATCAACGCCCCTTTCTTAAGATAAAGATGGTTAAAATGCAAAGCTTTCCCTCGTGCATCCTAAATCGAAATACAAATTTCACATTGCCTCGACCGTGTTGGAATGACGCAATCGGATAGATGTCGATTTTATAGCGCGAGGCTCCCAGGTTCGTTTCCAACCACGGGAACGTTTTTTTTCTTGAGGCGCTTGATATACCTTCGCTTATCATCATCGTTTTGTGAAACCCATTTGTAAAGTTGGCTTTCATGCAGCGCGTTTTGGTGATGGGATGGTCTCCATCATAGAGGCTTCGCTTTAAAAATTGGCATGGCAAAAAATATGACTGCAATAAATATGACCCGCAACTGCATTTTTCGCAGTTACCATTGGCATATAACTAATCGATGATGCAAGGTCGGCTGTAAGATGCACTATAGTGCAGAACTATGGAATCAAATTATTTTTTTGTATTCGAAGAATATAATCCTTCAGTGCTCGCCTAAAGCTGGCACGTGCGGCCATTTTTGTGTTTTTGCTCCTCGAAAACTGCGTCGCCCTCTATGAACGTTGATCAGAACGAGCGTACGTTCTCAGTGGCCCAAGTGCAGAGTTTTGCAGATACGACAGGTGGTTTACCTTTGCCTTCCTTATCAAGGGAAAAATAATGGTAGAGGCTGAAGGGGGGAATTCGCGTGACCTTAACCGCCCACAACCCGGAAAGAGCGGCAAGCGGCACCATTATTTGCGGACTGTTACCTGCTCCGGCGTGCTTTGAGATTACGTAAGCGGTTCTCAGGCAGACACGACTTCTTCCTTTCTTTTCTGCTTCCTTTCTTTCATTCATTCTTTCTCTTCCTTCTGTCTTTTCATTTTATTCGTTGTTTTCTGTTTCTTTCTTTCTTCCTTTCTTTCTTTCTTTCTTTCTATAAAAAAAGCGTCCACGTTCTTGCGCGAAATCGGGCCTTTGTGTATCTGACGCTTCTATTGCTTGCGACAACACACAGGAAGCAAAAAATGCCGGAAGAGTTGCGCCAAGGGCTCAGGAATGGTCGTTTATCCCGAAATAACCCTTGCGAACTTCGGCCAAGTGCGAGAGGTGGGAAATAAAAAGCAGAAAATTGAAGAGTGAAGGGAGGAGTGGCGCGAATTTTAAACCTGCGACCGGAAAGGTTGAGATGAAGCGCGAGATTTCTGAAAAAACGGCAATCAGGAACGGACAGGAGGCCCTTTAAAAGACGGAGTGTGCGAAAATAAAAAAAAAATAACAAGACGAAAGTCTGAAAATGGAGGAAAGGAACGTGCAATGGAAAGGCCATCAGGAAGTAGTACGCCGAGCATTGCGTCCGATAGACGAGAAACGTCGAACAACTGGCATGCTCGGCGTTTTCCTAGCTAGTTTCAGCCACATCGCAGCCAGCAGCCCACTTTCAAAAGCGTGCTCTTATTTCTTTCTGTTGCACGCATATACGATGCCTAATTCACCTTCTGCTTGTTCCCATTACATTGGTATTTTATACTCTGGTACAACTTAAGAACGGCATCGGAAGTTGCTTTTGTGCTTCATCCCCGCAGCCGGATGTTACTCTGCGCAGCGCAAGTAAGGCGTTATTGGAAATATTTTGTACATGGCACGAGCCGTTTCCGTGATTTTTTGGACCTAAATTCCTTATAAACTACTGCAGCGACGACAAACAACCTACGGGCAAAGGTCGATGCGCTGCACAGTAAGCGACGGCGCGAGGTTAGGCCGGAAGAGAAATCTTGCGACCGAGCGCAGCCTCTGGCCGCGGTACGCTATGACGATGCGCATTATGCGCGTGCCTCACCTCAGTCACAACGGTGTTTATTACCATCGCCTTTGCACCCAGGTAACATACAGGAGGTGGTTCCCACACCCTTTGCTTTTTAACAATTGCATTAAAAAACAAAGATCATCACCTTACCGGTTCTTTTACTAGCAGTACTTACGACATTTATTATTCTGTTATGAATGGGTGGGCAAGATCTGGCGAAAGGTTTTGCCATCGATAGGCGGAGACAGAGCGACAGAAAGACACAGAACGACAGAGCGCATGCGGACAGTGGTGACATCAGCCGAGCTGGCTGCACGATTGGCTGTGGTGTCACGGCGTTCGCACCACTGCCGATCTACTAGTTGCTAGGGAGACGTCAAGTCGGAACGCCTTTCGCCCCTTTCTCTGCCCGGCACACCGTCGCAAGGCGTCTCGACGCCTCCTGTCACCGCTTTTTGTATGCGTTGTAAAAAAACACGGAGTGTGCAGTGCGTTCACGGCCGAGTAGGCGGGAAAAGAGGATTTAGTGACAACGGCGGCTACTAAATGCCGACATTGGTGGACAACAAAAGGAGATACGGGCAGCCAAGGCAGCTCCTAAAGTGAGCTAACGGGCCTACCGAGATAGCTTGAATGCTAAGCCCGGTTGGCACGATGTCCGAGGGGCGTGGCAGAAACGCCGCGCGGCGGACTTTTCAAAGCGGGAGCAAGGTGGGCGGATCGAGCCGAGCCTCCAGTTCGCGAGGGAGAGGGGAGAGATGCTCACGCATTCTTGGAAACACACCAATGAACCTTCCACATTTTTTTTTCATTAGCTTCAGCTTGCAGTTATTCTGTTCTGCTCACCCTGGATTTCCTTCGCCAGTATTTTAATCGCTTCCATGTTTCATTCACTTTTCATAATTAGCAGACCTAACTTGCAAAGGTTGTGTAATTACCGTCAGCTGTCACTATAAATAGTTACTAAAAAAACGAAAAAAAAAAAACAAACGCCCCCATGTTTTTCCGCTAGGACGAAACTCGAGCCATCCCAAGTTTCATTAAGTAATCACAAAGTCACAGTCACTAACTCTATCAAAAAAAATAATAATAAATCCGTAAAGATTCTCTAACCATGTGTGTAACGTTCATTGCATACAGCTTCGCTGGACATCCACCCTCACCGAGTGGTATGGCTCCTTGTAGTTTATTGTTTCAACAGCTTTCGCACTGTGTTTGATTTTTATTTGAGTATTTGATTTTTATTTCTTGACAAAACCAAGGGGAGGCTTAGGCTAAAGGCGAACATGGCCTGGCAGAGGCCTCAGCCACCCGATTTACAGCGTACATAATAACACGTCTGTACACAAATTTAAGCATAATAGCAAAATCGTAATTGAGAAATAGCGCGAAGGAAAGTGATTACTACATTTCCTATGTTGTTTCTGCTGCACTGAAGAAACAGTAATGTACTGTTTGTACACTACCGAAACAATACTTTTCTGCATTGTTTACTGCGCTATGCATCACATATGTGAAGGACTCGTGGAGGTCGTTGCTTACGCACATCTAAACGACAATGACGTAAGCCTGAACGACAATGACGTAAGCGCCCGCTCGACATACCGAATTCAACAAGGTTTTGTAGTCGTTGCTGCTCTTGTTATTGTTCAACGCTTCGAAGTTTGATAAAAATCGGTGCGCCTAAAAAACTTGCCAGATATCCCCCCCGTAAAAAAATGTGTTCCCGCAACAGAGCTACGGAAAACGGACTTTGCAATGCATACAAGGACAAACGCGTTGTTGTCGAAGACAATATGACAAGCGAATAAAAATACGAAGGCGTTTTTTTTTTCAAATCAAGCAAACCTGTTGTCAAACAACGGTTCTCTAAATTATCACATGTGACCTTCCGAATTCAGCAGACCGGCATACGCGGCCACGATCTTAGCATTATTAATATTTCTCGACGGCGACATTCCAAATGATGACGACATTCCAAGTGACTCGATGGCGACATTCCAAGCTAAACAGGATTGAAATGTCTCAATAGATAGCGCGTGATCATTGAAACGCAAAAAAAAAAAAATGAAGTGACTTCAGCTAACCTCCACCATGTTTATCGAAACAGGATGGGAAGAGCGTGATAGGGGGGGACAGAAGAGAGGCATTTACGTGGCAGCTAGACGCGGCATAAGATTATCGTCTGCCGATGGCATTTGGAGCGAATTGAGGCCAATGTTTTCGTGACCTACACTCCAGTGCACAGGGAATAAGTTATGCCTGCTTTGAGCGAAGTGCCGCTTACAACGATTTCAGTGCATGCTCCCAAGGACTCTGTTATAACGAGCATTTACTGTATACTACGTGGGCTGTATTGCAGCACTCAAATAGGGTGTACATCACCGCCCCACGAGGGGCGGTGATGTATCATGAATGCAACTACCGACCCCTGGTCACTGCATTTGTAAAGTGGAGTTCGCCCTGAAGTTCATTGCCTTTTTCATAAGAATGGCGTCATCGGTTATTCACTTTCCTACTTGCAAGAAGAATTTTAGACTCACGGCCCTGGAAGCCATGCTTCTAAATGGGGGCAGATTGCAAAAAACACGAGCTTTTTTTTTTTTGAGTAATCGGTGAAAGCATGGAACACACGCAGACACGCACACACTTCGACGGGTGAGACCTACACTTCCAGTGGCTGCTGAACTCTGTGAAACTTGCTAATTGTTTTGGCGCCCACAGTATTGCTCGTGAAAGTAATTGTTTTTGGGTCTTGTAAGAAATGGCACGGCGACGGTTCAGTGGATCATTTATCACGCACGTGTCGATAGGTAATTACTCCTCCCTCAGTCACCTCCAAGGCCGTTAGTCTTGGGCGCTTGGCTTTGGAATTGACCCTAATCAAGCGAGGCTAAGAATAGGAGGGAGAGAGACAAAGAAAGTGCGGAGTCGAGACGTAGAGAGCAGTGAACCCAAACGAGAGCTGACACCCTCCCTCCAACCACCCGCCCTTCCCACACCCCCTTTCTGGAATGAAGAAGGGCTTTCTGCATTCTACTTCTTGTCGAACAAGCTTGTCATCATTACTTTAGGTTCCTTGCGCAGCGGGTAGCACCAGGTCAGTGCTATACGGGCTGTTGCATTACCCCTGCAAGAACGCACTTTCCCCCCGCAGTGCAAGGGCGTTCGCTGAGAACACTGAGGTGATTGGCATTCAACTCTGGAATTAAGGTCACTTGCCTCGCCAAACGTTAAGCTCCATGCATACGTAGCACATGCAGCGTTCGCCAGAGCATGAGTAATTGCTGTTATTATGCTATTCTGATTTGCCAGCTTTTCATTGTCGTCACCTGATGTCGGAGTGAAATATGTATATGTGCTTATTACAGACTGAAATAAGTCCCTTTGTAGCAATTAACACTGACCAGAAAAAGCCTCGACATGGCGGTTTTTATTAGTAGTCACATCTGCATTGTTGCAAGCGTATTTGAGACTATCACCTTTGCCCTGCGTCCCCCTGTTTAAGGGGACTGAATATAGTTTACTTCGCTTGCAAGGTCAACATAGCGAGATCGCTGTGAAAATCTCTCTCTCTCTCTCTCTCTCTCTCTCTCTCTCTCTCTCTCTCTCTCTCTCTCTCTCTCTCTCTCTCTCTCTCTCTCTCTCTCCCCCCCTTGGTCTTTACGAGTCCTCTTCGCTAAGCTAGCTGCAATAGGCGTTGTAGGTCCTTCCCTGACACTGATTTTAAGCTATATATCTGATAGAAGTCACGTAGTGTCTCACAAAGATGTTTCAAACATTATAACCACAAAAAAGGCATGCTCCAAGGCTCAGTACTTCGTCCGCTCCTTTTCTTGATGCCCATCAATGATCTTCCCAATTGTTTTGTCTAATTCCGAACCCTTCTTGTATATCAACGGCACTGCAGTACTGGCTACTGACAAATGCTTCAATTCCCCGATTGCGAAACTTACCTCTGACATCATAACATTTTGCTGTGGTTTCACCAGAACTGTTTACATATCACCGCATCTAATACGACGTTTATGATGCGCTTATTCCAATCAGAAGCACGTTACACATGAACCAAAGATAAGTAGTATTAATAAACACACCATTGACTCAGTCAACCGATGTATGCTTGCAGGAGTTGTTCTTGATAGTGATTTAAGGTATACTAAGCATATTTCACCTCTAAAGACAAAAACTGGTCATGGTATAAGGGTATTACTCAAAGCGCGCAATTTTTTACATTTGTTCGCCTTACTTTCCCTTTACTACGCTTTTGTTCATAACCATCGTACGTACTGCGTACTTTCATGTGGTAACACGTACACGCCTCTCATTTGGTTGAATGTTTTCGACAGCAAAAATATTATGAACCTAAATTCAACTAGGTTTGCCTCTAATCACAATGTGCTACTACCAACCCCGCGCTCAAATTATGGAAAACAAACTGCCCACTTAGCCGCTCTCGTGTTTCAGAATCCCCTGCCATCTGACGTTAAACTTTCTTCGTAGTTATTTCACAGATTGAAAACAACTTTGAAGTCCTCACTGCACTATATCAACTAGCGAGTTTCGGAGAATGTTATGCTAGAAAAAAATCAACGCTCTCAACAGAATTTGTTCTCGCAATAAGAACAATAATTCTTGCATGCAAAAACTACGGGACTTCTATCCACGGTTTCCATATCCGCAGCCTGAAAGTCTAGCTTGGCGTCGGATTACCCACACTGTTTAATTCTTGCAGCTACACAACTGTTTACAAGCCGCCATTCTTAACCTACTGGAGCTTTCTTGTGAGGGACAACGCAGGAAAACTTTTTTACGCTGTTTTAAGTTATTTGGGGACCATAATAAACGAGCAGAACAGAAGAACCGAGAACCAGGAGGCCGAAATTAAGATTTGACAGTACAAGCATTGATACATATAGAGCGCCCGCGTTTTTGTTGTCCTGGTTCCTTTGCACTGTTGTGTGCCTACAAGATGGGCATGAACTAGCTTGTTAACCGACCTTCGTGGTCATAGGCACATTGGAAAACCACCAGCAGGGTCATGCCCATTTTCCATTACTTCCATGTCACTGAACGTGCAGCCCGCGGACAGTTTCGATTTCAATAAAATTCATTTCGAATGATTCGCGAGGAAGCGAACTCGCGAAGACGGCATATACAGAATAGATATCACATGTAGGGGCGTGAAATGGGAAGAGTGACGTCAAGGCCTAAGTGTTCAAAGATTTCCCAACTGAGCGAACGTTAGCCGTCGCCCATATACAAACGGCTAAGAATGCCAAGCAGCCCCCGTATGACTATGGCGTGCAGCACTGGGGGAAGTTCAGGCGATGATGTGCCTTTCAACACCGACCGCAGGTATTTAAGGGAATATGTCACGGAATAATTCTGACAGATAGATGCGTGTCTTGCAGACACATTCTGTTTTTTTTTTTTTTTTTTTTTTCATTTTCAACCCACATATGTGCGCGTGACATTTCCCGCTCGCTCTTGACGTCACAGTGCTCCGGAACCATAGCAGTTTAGGCAAACGTTTGTTGTTTGTCACACCTTCAGCTTTAGTTTCCTTTGCGAGTGGATCTGAGTAAAAATCGCATCACTGGGGCAACGGTAAGTCACTAAGTGCCCACTTCGCGTATTCTGGTTTCTGTTTCCCGTATATGCACAAGTTCTGTTTTAGTATTCAAAATAATTAGAACCAATGACGCTTGATCTGTTAAGCATTATATAATGACTGATTGGAAAATATCAGCGTGATAAATGATTCAAGCTAAATAAATGCGACAGGTGTATCTCTAATCTCTACTAGAGTTGGGCGATAGATAGCTTATAGACTTTTTCACACTCAACTTAGTTCTCTAGACCTCAGGAACGAGACTTAGGTACACTTAGACAAGCCCATTTCAACGTCACTTGAATGCTACAAACATGCCTTGAGCAACAACGTTAAGCTAGCCCATCTTAGGTATTTGGTAATCGCAATTTCATTTGAACACGCACTTCATGGACTTACATTGGGCACCCGCCGCGGTGGCTCAGTGGCTAAGGCGTTGCGCTGCTGAGCACGAGGTCGCGGGTTCGATTCCCGGCCGCGGCGGCCGCTTTTCTGATGGAGGCGAAAAGCAAAAACGCCCGTGTGTACGAGATTTCGGCGCACGTTAAAGATCCCCAGGTGGTCAAAATTAATCCGGAGCCCTCCACTACGGCGCGCCTCATCGCCTGCGTTGTGTCGGCGCGTTAAACGCCGCAATCAATCAATCAAATCAATCGACTTACATTGGGCAATGTGCATACCTGGCATTATAGCGTCTGCATTCAGAAGGGTCGAAATGAACGGCCAGCTGACAAATGCACGACTCAAAAATGTAAGAGAAAAGCTTCTGCCCGTCGTGCAGGGCGTTCAGAGGTTTTCCGGGCAGCATTGCGTAACGAGGAAAACGTTCTTTGGCCAATGGTAACAAACGTGGATGGCCGAAGGAACACGTATAACCTGTTTCGTAGGTCATAGGTGAACAGTTACTTAGGATATATGTTTCCTCCCCGATAAGATATATCAATTTCTCGCGATTCAAGCTTAGAGGGCGTTCAACATCGTCCAGTACAGCAAAAAGCCCAAATAGACGTAAGTGTTACTCCGCAGGGGAGCAGTCACGTTAATTTCGGACCTCACTCAAACCTCAGCGTCTTCCTAACTTCAACTCACTAAAACTCATCGGTTCAGCTACGCCGGGTTGAACTACACCGGGTTGAACTCTACCACTCGCTATAAGTGACAAGGCAACTCCGCTTAATTATGTACGGTGAATCGTGATTAGTATGTGCAGTACGCCACGGTGTTTTAGCTGTCAAGGCATTGTGTTGCTGAGCACAATGTTGAGCTTTCATTACCATTCGTGATGGCTGTTTTTCTAAATGGTACGAAACAAGGATACGGCAGTGTGTACCAATAGCGCCTCCCGAGAAATGGTCCCCCAGACGGCCTAAGTTAATCCACAGCCGTTCCTTACACGGTGCGCCTATCACCTAAAGGGAACTTTCGGGGGGTGTTAATAAAGCGTGGCCGTGATAAATGGAGTGGTTTACGCTGTACGCTTCGCAATACTCGTTGAGACAGCGCTGGTGGAAGGTGATTGACCCCCTCTCCCCTCTCCCCCTGATAATCAATTGATTGTGCTAGCGTTTAACCCTGGTGGCGGGCGGCCGGCTCAAGTTACCGTTTCTATTACTGTCCATAGCCTTAATTAAATTCACACAATTCACCACATTATGTACTTCCGTAAGCCCCTCATAGGGGCGCAAGGGTCACTTTTTGTACTCTGAAAACTTCTCTCGTGTTGAGTACGTCATGCTGCACATGCTGTAAGAATCAATACCTTGCGGTCTGTATTATAGAGCAGAGCACGCATGGTACGATCTTGTACGTTCTTGAACATCTATACTTGCATTTTCTGGAGATCTAACGGACGCAGAAGCAGTTCTACTCTGTAAAGGAAAGGTATGACTCAATTACCGAAAGAGTATCTCGTCGAGCAAGGCTGATGACGCACTGATGTTCGTGGATCTATGCTGAGCATACAGCGTTCCGGTCAGTTTTGTTGTCAATGCACTAGATATCATTCAGAAACAAAATGCCCTAATGGCGGTCCCAAATTTTTGTTTGGCGTCAATAAATCAAAAACAGAAAAAGGAAACACTAGAACGATCTTTTTTCAAAAAACAAAATTCGCGCCACATCAGAGCAGTTCTGCGCCCTGCGACGCCACAAATGGGAACGCGATAACTTCGCCACAGAGAGCTTCCGTCGACACCATTTTGACACTCGACACCCTCTCTCTGGCGCTTTCCCTCCATATTGGCAATAATGCGGGCCTCGAAAAAATTGCCGAGCCAGATAAAGCAGCACAGGCGGCGACATTTCCGGAAGTTGCTGTAACTGCAGCGTCGTGGTGTGCATTTTCATTACTTGGACGTGGGCCAGTTTGCAATATTTTTGCCGTTCTCTTGTTAGGTTCTTCGACAATTTACGAGGAAAGCGAGTCGCAAAAGCGCAGTATGATGACATTGGTGGGAACGATGGAGAAGACTGTGGCGGTTTAACTTTGACCACGACAATAAAGCAATTACGCTAGCTCTTTTTCAAAATGTATTACTACCAACTTACCTCGAGAGTACGCGAAAGTGTGCGGTAAGGACGAGAAGGATTGAGCCTTCAAGCAACGGACGCACTGAACGCGGTGCTATCCATACAAAAGAAATCTCCTACGCGCATTTCCTAGGTTCTGCAATAACGAGCCACGCGTGTGCTATCACTGAGTGCTATCGAACAAACGAACAGCCGACCATGTGACTCTATGAAAAACCAGTCGAACATGTCTTCAGCTGCTTCGATGGTATGGACGCGAGGCGACGCAAACCAAACGTTTGTACTCCGATATCACTGTCGTCATTACCGGAAGGCTGGAGGAAAAACGCTAACAGAAGGCTCTCGGCTTAAGTAAGGCCATGAAATTCTGCCAGCAGACAATCATAGCATTAACACCACGTGTCCAATGCTCCCATAATTGTTGCCCCCACCCCTCCCCCCCATTTTCAGCAAGAGCGGCAATGACAGCGTGCACAAGGTAGGGCGGTAGTTGCAGTTAAAAAGTCACCCAAAGGTAGACTCGAAAAATTGTATAGGGAGGGTAGAGTGTTGGGTAAGGCCTGGTATTTCTTGATGGTTTCCGGAAACCACTCTATGACGTCGCCAGTCGCAATCTGTCGTACGAGAGTATTTCGTAAGAACAGCACTCCTTATCGGGGCATATCTCTTTTAGAGCTGTTTGCTCTGCGCGATATGTTGTTGTCTTCCGGGTGCTCCGACAAGATCATACGCTGTGCCCTTCCCTGTTTGCCCTTGCTTGACGCTCTCCTCCTTCTTTCTGGCGCCTTTTCGTGGAGACGCTTTCCGGGTACGAAGCTTTCATGCCATGTCCACACGCGTCTTACGGCAAGCGTGATTCGCAAGGTGAGCATTGCGAAATATTCTTCCAAACTCATGACGTATGCAGCGAATCGTTTGCCATGCTGCCTGACGCAAACGCTGAACGCTTATTTAGGTTATATCCCTGACCCGTAACCACAGAAAACTGATTTACGTGCTTCTTGACATGGTTGGTGTTAACGCGGTTTCGTTATTACGTCCAAGTGTGTACTAATGAGGCAATGCCCAGAAATACGATAAAAATGGCAGTAGGCCAATACGTTGGGGCAGGAGGTATCTCCCACTTTCCCTTACCTTCCATGTAACTTTGGAGACATATACGGTACTCGTAATCCACCAAACCCCCTCTTTCTTTCGCTATGCAGTTTTGCGCAAAATATTCTGGTTACATCGATTTTCGTGACAGGTATACCCAAGTTACTCTAAAATGTTTTTTTTTCGGGGGGGGGGGGGGGCAAGAGAAAAGGGGGTGTAAGAGGAGCCAGTAAGGGTGCGCAGATCTGTGTAGATTTCCATTTCCTACGTGCAAAGCAGAGCTTTCTTGAAGGTGACCCATATCTGGATCCGGTCAGGCAAGAAGTCTTTCGTCGGTGGAGGACGGCCTTCCGATTGCCCCGTGGTTGCGATTTCAACAACTGGGCTGTTACAGCTTGAAAGGGCAGCATTACGTTTCCAGAAGAAATACTGTCCAGCTGTGAATTTTCCATTGCAACTTCATGGGTCGACGGGGCGCACTGTTCCTTGAGATAGCGGTGCCATGTTGTGACGAGGCGTTCTTGCGCGATAACTTGTTTGCGAGATCTCGCAAGGTTTCGCTCGGAAACATTTGTGAGACGAGACGAAAAGGCAGCCATGTGTCAGGGCGTAAAGCCATAGTAGTTTGAATTTGGATACACTTTCATGCTGCTTGAATACAAAAACACCGGTTCATACGTTACAAGAAACAATACTGAAGAGATATTTGATAATTTATACAGGTTATTTTCGTTCGCTATTTTATTTATTGTTTTTTTTTCTGTGTGCCAAAACGTGCAGCTATGAGCATACTGCGAAGTGGCTTGCTTAGGAAAGGTAGGTACAGTGACCATGGCGTGGGCTACGAAAACATACAGGGGAAACTATTACATTAAATTCACAAAAACAGGAGAAATAACGAAACACGCGAGTTAAACGGGGGAGCCGCACAATACATTTGTTTGGTAGCAACGCGTTGGCACAGCCTAGGGATAACACGTCGAAGGCGGTGAAATTACTGGCAGGACAAAACCAAAACGCTCGAGTTAATTCACGAAGACATCATGGCCTCTAGAACATATAGCTGCGAAACTGGGTGCGAGGTTACAAGATGTAAGGAGACAGTTTTTTTTTTGTGTGTGCTTAAAGTTCACAGTGCGCTTCAGTTCATTTTTTTAAATACCTGTCCAACACGAGCGTTTCGAAGGCCTTTGAGTCGACATTTGACTCAAATGACACGTTTGAGCTACTACACGGTGTTTTTCAAAGGCATTTAAATGTAATGCCATTTGAGTAGAAGGAGGACGGCATCCGACCTTTGAAATTCTCAAAGGCCTTCGAAGCGCGAACGGTACCGTACCCTCGAGAGCAGTTTCTGCATGCCGTAATTATAAAAACAATTATTTACGAGTAAACATTGGGGTTTAAGGTGCACAATCTTAATAATTTCTCCTTGTTTTTGTTTTCTATCACTCGCTCTACGATCGCTACCTTGGTAACTTGGTACTCTCAACGCCGGTGCTGCGAAAAAAAAAAAAAAAGGCTGGCTGTCAGCACGTGTTTTGTGCGCCCTTGTAGATTGTTATAATTTCGTCGCTAATTACTGTTTCTTGCTCATTTTAACTCTGCGATTAAATTACTGTCAATAACGAAACAGGGCAGCAGTGGCGACACCAAAACATGGCGGGCGAACGCGGAATCTTTCAATTGCCTTTGAGAATAGTCGTGTAGATCGGCGGCGCTCCTTCTAATTCGAATGGCATTTGAAATTTCGAAGGTCATTCGAGTGCAATGTCCTTTCAAACGCTTTTTTCAGTTTTTTTTTGTAGAAAGAGCAGCCGTGCAGTCATTGTGCTCCGAAGGAGAACATACGACCGCAAGTCCTAACGACGTGTAGAATCAGTGGTTCTTTTTGGCTGACTTAAAAACAATGGGTAATCGCACACATATTGATCAAGTCTGTTTATATCCGGGGGCGCCTAAAATGTGGTAAGAAAAGAAAGCAGCTGCGCATTGCGGTATGTTCGAGAAGTGCAGCAGCCTAAAAAGGAAACAGGGTTTCTTCCAGGAATTTCCTACTGGAGTTATACGCGCGTGCGGAAAGCACCTCGCAAAAGCAACGCTGCCGCTTCTACTCGGCGGTTTTTGAAACAGTCATCCCACTTGAAGCACTCAGACCTGGTTTACGGGCAGCAACCATAAAAAATGTGTAGAATAATTTACATTCGCAAAACACAGCTCTTCCTATCTTAGTGCGTTCTTCGTATAAACATCAAATATAGCCTCTTCTAAATACCTAAAGTTAATGCATGTAAGCGATATGCATAATTACCAGTTATGTAGATGCTTTAGGAAAGAAAACAAAAATGTAGTTCCAGTTGTAAGTAGTATACACCTCTTCCAAATCCCTTTGGGGTTTTGGGGCCAGTAACGATATACAGTTGTGTGGGTGTTTAAGAAAGGAAACAATATATGGTTTGAGTTTAAGTAATAAGTTGTTTAAGTAATACTGCTTTCTTGATTATAGGTTGCTTAGGTTCTGTCATATTAGGCATAATTATCTCCGTCATTTATGTATTGATTGATTGATTGTAGGGTTTAACGCGCCGACGCAACGCAGGCGATGAGGCGCGCCGTAGTGGAGGGCTCCGGATTAATTTTGACCACCTGGGGATCTTTTAACGTGCGCCGAAATCTCGTACACACGGGCGTTTTTGCTTTTCGCCTCCATCAGAAAAGCGGCCGCCGCGGCCGGGAATCGAACCCGCGACCTCGTGCTCAGCAGCGCAACGCCTTAGCCACTGAGCCACCGCGGCGGGTCCGTCATTTATGTACTGTTCTTCCCCTTATGTTTACACCCGTCCTAGTTTATTTTTATACGCAATATTTCCCACCCTGCTCAGGCCCGATCAGGGCCTGCAGTAATAAATAAATAAATAAATAAATAAATAAATAAATAAATAAATAAATAAATAAATAAATAAATAAATAAATAAATAAATAAATAAATAAATAAATGGGCAGCGGCACAGCGGCATGTTCCCCCCGCTTCAAGGAAGATAACGTTTAGTGTTGCGCGTAGCCTTGCTTATGCTGTCTTGGCCGACCTGGAAATACATTGCATCACCTTCAACCATGTTCGTGTTACTTGTACCATGCAACAATATTCAAAAATCACCTTCTGGCGCTTTTTAACAGCTACTTCAGTCAAAATATCAATATAGTAAAGACTCCTACGGGGGAGCCCCGGAGTCAGTTTGTGAAATGAACATGAATAATTACAGCTTGCTCAACATTAAAAAAAAAAAATTGGTATTGCAAGCTAACTGCCCCTGTCAAATTCCGCTGTCCTTTTTATTCGAATGAAATGTACCTCTCTGTATATTGTTTGTATTTGGTGGTTTGGTTGCATTATTTAGAGCGACGTTATTTGTTGGCGTTACTTATCCGTCGACTTGTGTTCTCAGTAATCAATTTCCTATTGCGAAAATGTCAGTTGTTCGCCAGCGAGCAACTCCGCCTCAGTATTTCATTTTTTTCCCCTCCCTGCGTGTTTCTTCATGTCTTGCCAAATCCTAAGCAAAGATACTGTGGCGTGTTGTGTGCTCTCTGCTTCGAGCGAACAACGGTGCCGCCAGTCTTCTTACGCATCTTCTCACCTTATCTTCTTTGTGGGCTTGGATGTCGTTCAATAAATGAACACGCATAGCTGATTTCGTAAGACTACCGAAAAAAAAATGGCGCTCGAGGGCTATATTCGGAACAATAACTCTCTTTTTGAAAACGTTTATAAAAAAATCTCAGGCATTTGTGTTCAGAACTTAGATGCCATTGCCAGTCTGTCGTGGCAGACATTTCGTAAAGGTTAAAATAGCGCAGCAAGGGCGTAAAGCCAGCGGCAGAGTAAAGGTCAGCATTGTGAAGGCGAAGTCGAATACCAAGATAGACATTCACGAGCAGCAAAATCAACAAGGCGTAGGGGACGGGAAACCAACATTGTTGACTTCGAGAAATAGAATGGCATGAAATAGAATAAATCATAATTCGTTTATTTAATGCATGGATAAATTGGAAGGGACGATAAAATAAAAGAAAAACCGTTTTACACGGGCCTCTCCTTCTATGGAGAGTCATCGGCACGTTGAAATTCCTTTTCGTGTTTTGAGAAGCGAGCAAGAGGCATATATCATGCAAAGAGCCACAGCAACGAACGTCAAGCAACCCGACGCCCGTAAAAGCGCCAAGAAAAGAATAAAACGTTCCCGAAAATGTCGACGTCAAGACGAAGATTCACTATGCTCCAGACAGCATTCTATTTCTGCACTGAGGCCGTCTTTCTACACAGCTGTATTGAAATGTTTGCGGTTCGAACAGCGAGGAGTCAAATAAACGCAGAAACAATATCAAATACTTTTATAACTGATTCGCTGCAGTATTCGAGGCCAACGGCACGGAGGGCTGAATACGAATTCGTGCGGAGCGAATCGATATCTTGCCACGCGCGAAATCTCTCTCCGCCGCTCGTTCCTGCCTTTCTTATAACGCTCTTTATTCACAACAATGCGAACGCGAAAGGTCGCGAACGGTAGATAAAAATAACCATAAACAACCCCACAGAACCGAAGTTGCGGAAGGCAGTCAGCGTTTTTTTCCGTGCGTGAGCGGTAGCTCAAAGCGAAGGAGGAGGAGTCGGAAGTAAGGCTTCAACGGTCTACCTGCGTCTTCCAACCCCTTCCTCGTCGCCCTCCTCCTCCTCGCCGAGCGGGAACGGCCGCGAAAGGGGTTTCCCGCCAAAGAAGAGACCGTCGATTGTTCCCTCGCCGAGGAACAAGAGAGGCGCGTCGTCTGCTATCCGCCGGGAACGCAGACGATCAGAAAAACAACAGACCAAACACAAAGGAACGAAAGAGCAAACACGGAGACTGGGGGAGGGGAGAGCGATCGGTGGGCCAGCTGTTCCGCGTCACGATTCAGTCACCTCGACCCAGGAGTGAACGTCCTCTGCCAGGAAAGGAGCAGATTTACTCCCTGCGTTTCGTCTTTTCTTTGCGCCTTTGTGCCGTCTCGCAGCAGATGCGGCCGCTGGAATAGCAGGCGGGTGACCGAAGAGAAGGGGGTTGTGGTTGCCCGTGAATGCATGCGTGCTATCGCGAGAAAGGCCAGTTCAACGGACTTCTGAAGACATGCCGTTGGCCGAGTAAAGAGTCATAGGAGTCGCCGTCAAGTGAAGAGTCGTTGAGTTACAGCCCATTCTGAACGAGAAGCCAGTTCCGCTAGAAACCAAGAGCAAACGACGTCGACGGGGAGCCCGAGTCAGCGAATCATCTACTCGGGGCAAGATTTCCCGGCAGACCATTTTTGTTCAGTCTTTAAATTCACAGATAAGGATCCCTTGATTGTCACAGAAACGAAATCCGTTAGTACACGTGCGGGTGAGTATGTGAGCCCGTATGAGCGTGTGTTGCGTACTCGTCCTACGCCAACGGCAGCTGTTATGACGTATTCGAGCGTGTATGCGATGGGACACCCAGCCAGAAAGACCATTGAAACCAGGACTAGTTACCTAAGAATGATTCGCATTAAAACTTTTTTTGTCTCACGGGTCATTGGCGAAGCTTTAAGTCCGTTAAAAGGTTATAGTTGAGGCGTAAAAAAAAATCAGCACGGTAGGCCAACGGCTGACGTTCGCTCTCTCAAGGTGACCGACCCTGAAAGCGCCCAATTCCACTGCGACGCGAAAGAATACTTACTGACCACTTTGAAATGATCCAATCAGAAGGCTTTGAGAGGCATGCTGTCCAAGCCCCTGTGAATCTCATTTCAGCACGTAAATTTGAAATTTACATTTAGTGAAAGAAGGTAGTGAAGAAGGTCATCCACTGCATAGCAGTCGGGAGGAACTTTTGAGCGTTGAACAGTGCTTGTATGAAATGAGTGCCAGTTGGTAGTTACCGTTAAATCCTCATATATGTCATTGGATTATATGTGACCTTGAATGACCCCGACGTCGACACAAGGGGTAAAAACATTCGATTGATTGATTCTAGGGTTTAACGCGCCGACGCAACGCAGGCGATGAGGCGCGCCGTAGTGGAGGGCTCCGGATTAATTTTGACCACCTGGGGATCTTTAATGTGCGCCGAAATCTCGTACACACGGGCGTTTTTGCTTTTCGCCTCCATCAGAAAAGCAGCCGCCGTGGCCGGGAATCGAACCCGCGACCTCGTGCTCAGCAGCGCAACGCCTTAGCCACTGAGCTACCGCGGCGGGTAGGGGTAAAAACACCCAAGTAAAGTAAGAAGCTATGGCAGCAAGAGATGAATGAAGATTACGAAAGTGAGAAACTCGTTATAAAATGATAGTAATTACATGAACAATGATGAACATGAACATGAACAGTAGACAGCAGTGCGGGTGCAAGTCATGTGCTTCTTTTCGCCAGAAATAATACGCCCATTAGTCTTGTCTGAGCGGGAGCTTTCACGTTACACTTTTTTTTTTGCATTAATAACCCTCAGTTTAAACCAGGACAGACATGAGAAATCCAATAACCCCGTAGACAAAGACGATTACAGCCTAAAGGGCACAAGGCGTACGCTGTCAGGTTTATGCCCCTTGTCTTTTGCAACATCGACTCGCCAACTGGCCTCATTACTTCCACTTTATCTTGTTAACCCTGGCTTTTCTCATACTGATTTTTCTCTTTCCATTTTTTTTGTTTCTACACCAGGTTAAGAGTAAACAAGATGTGTCAAGGGCGGTAAAATAACCTGGCTGCTGTGTCAACGCGTGGATGTGTATATAAAAGTTACCCGTCGCAACAGTAAGACAGACTTTCTTCTAGTACTTAAGCAGACTACAGCGCCCGAAGAATTTTTAACTTGTCTGTACCTATGTAAGGAATACTACAGCTGTTGGCTCATCACAAGTAAGACAGGGCTTAAGTCAAGCAAGCCACTTGTCTTTCCAGCTGTCACCGTCCAGATCGATGCTTCCACTCTGAACGTTCGCGGGCAATGCATTCTTTTCCCAACCGCTACGTCTCCAGCAGCGCTCGACATTTCATGACGATATCATAATTTTTCATCCAGTTTTTCGATTTACTTAACACGCCAAAAAGCTCTGTCGTGGACGCAGCTTTTAATCGGGAAGACCTGTAGACATGCATCACCCTACACAGCCGGGAGATCACTCCCATCTGGCGCCATGATTCTGCCTCGCAAGTGCGTACGATTGGTACGAAACGAACTGCCGAAAGAATGTGAGTCGTCACGCGGTTGTTAATAAATACCAGAGAGCGAGTACGGGTGAACTTTTATACACGGGGACAACTTAAGAACAGCAACAGACGCTGCCTTTGCGCCTCATCACCGCAGCAGGCTGATGCTCTGTACGGCGCAAGGAGTGCGTTACTGCGAATATTTTGAACGCCACACGAGCTGTTTTAGTGGCTTTTCGGACTTAGTCCGCTTATAAACTACTGCAGCGACGACAAACAAACTACGAGAGAAAAGGCAGATAATGTCCCGCATTAAGCTCCATCTCCTTTCAAAACACGCGCGCGCACTGACATCCGAATTCGTCGCTTCGGCGGAGTGACACACTACATGAGCTATTGTTGTTCTTAACTTGCACGCGAGTATAGACTCCTTGTTAAAATACGCATTGGAAACCGTAAAACATGCACCTAGTAAAGAAGTTGGCTTGCAACGCGAAGTCGGCAGTCGCGGCTCCTATATTATAACGTGCCTCACAGAGCAATGCCAGAAAATGTGGAAGCGCTAGCATCGGCAGCGAAATGCGAAAATGAGGGAAATGCATCTAAACAAAAATGAAACGAAGAGCCACAACAAACACAGAGCGGAGCCGAACAAAGGGTACCTCAGAAAAACAAAATTGATGCCGTGCTCGATGCGCCGGCAGACGGCACTTCCAAAAGCAGCGCGGCACAGCTGTTGGCGTTTAAGAGGAGAATGTCTGTAGTCCATGCCCTATGTTTACAAACACAACGTTGGTGCATACTTTAAACAACAACAACAAAAAACGAAATTTAAAGGGGGTGGGGGGGTGTGTGTGTGTGGGGGGTTACGCGCCAAAGCTACCGAAGGGGGTCACGGATTTATTTAGACGCAAGCAGGGATCCTTTTTAACGTGCGCCCAAAAGTCGACAGACGTGAGCTTTTGTTTTGCTTTCATCGCAAAAAAAACGGCTGCCGCTGCCGGGATTTTCCCCGTTTGCTAATCTATACCTTCACAGCTGCTAGAATCCGTGCAAGCCTGATGAGTACGCACAACAAAGCAGGCCTCACAGTGCCGAAGTTCGCGTTGAAGTAGGTTTACGAAAAAAAAAAAAAAACGGTTGAAGGCACGGTTTTGATCTCTAATCCTACCGTAGGTGAATTGTAGTTTCTTTCTCGTGAAATTGCATGCGTGAGTTCTGCATGCATGGAGAATACTCAGAATTAAGAAAAATCCTTCCCAGTCTGACGCGAAGACGGCCAGAGAAGCTCTGTAGTGACGATATGCGTTGACCAGGGCGCAGTGCAAGGAGGGCACGGGACAAAGCACGCCTGTTCGTAATTTTTTCTTGGGCATACTTCCTAGTTAATTATCTGGATGAAACTTGAAATGACTCGAGCTTTATTCTTGCCGACAAACACAACTGACCGTTCCTCCCCACTCGCGCGGAGAAGGCCATGTATTTACAGCGGGAGGAAATTACACAATATTTACAACTTTACTGTAAACTATGCGCGTGTAATTATGAAAAATAGATGAAACTCGGCGAAATCTTACAGTGGCCTTAGTGGCTAATTGTCATAATTTTTTTCGACAGGGTTTTGACAAAAGAAGAGTTTAAAGTTTACTGTGAACCAACGAATCGTGACAAATAAATCAAACTTGGCGTAACTATAGGGTTGTCTTAGGGACCGATTCCAGTTCGATCTGTTCCAGGATATCTCCATTAGACATAGGGCTACGGAATATTCACTAGAAACTGGAGACAAAAGTTTTGTTGCGTGGCGCGACGTCTATGCAATATGCGGACACCGACCACCGCAGGAGGGTAACAATGAACAGCTTTGCATAAAGCGAGCATTTGCCTCTATGAATCCATTTACTCACACAGCTTCTAGCAGGATTCCCGCCGAGAAATCTGGCACGTTGGCCAGTTAAGAATAACGTCTATCAAACTAAAAAAAATCAAGTTCTCGTTTGAAATGTTAAGAGTGACTGGCTTTAGATGTCCCCAACTTGCCCACTTGGAAAAGATGAAGGGCAATTAAGCAGTGCCAATTCGTTAATTCTGTGTTCAAGGTCAGTCGCCATCGGTTCCACCACAGCCACGCATCCTTAGCCCGCCTTGCATCGCCAAGTCGAGCTCCGACGCGCGTGCCCAGCTTTAAATGATAAAATTGGCCAGCCCACAATTTTGTGATCGTGCCACAAAATTACACTCGCTACCTGAACAGCCCCACGGCTACTATTGACTTATAGTCTATTCCTATAACCACATCCTGAGATTGCTGGCTGGTCCGAGAGAGAGTGAAACTTCTTCATTCAGCAGAGCCTCGTGGGAGTGGAACCATTCTTGCAGGTAGCCATTCACCTTCCTGGTTGCTGCCGCTATCTTAAAATGTAAAATTGTCGTAAAAAGTAATATTTCGCATAGAGCGAAGAGTCGACTTGGATATAAACAACGTAAACTTATGTTGAAGAAAGCGTAACGCCGTATTTTCGCGCGTATAACCCGCACCGAAACTGCGAAAATTTCAGTGGCAAAGTAGGGGTGCGGACAATACGCAGGGTTTTTCCGTTACTGCAGCTTCACGGCAGTGCGCGTTGTGCCGGGAAGACTCTACGAAGTAACACAGCCTTCCACGGCAGCGATTGCGCAAAGCATGCAGGGACAAGGAAGTAAAAACAAGGACGAGCGCGCTATAACTGAATTTTATTAGTGAATTGTGACTTCCGCCTTGCAATCAGTGTATTCCGCTTGCTAAATATACGCTTTTTCTGTCTGCATAGTATGTGATGTGTTGCTTGAGCAGCAGCTTTGGTGCAGACTTTCCTGTATCAAATGTGCGGGCAATACGCGAGGATTATTTTTTTTTCTTTTCCGATGGGCTCAAAGTATGGGTGTGGATTATACGCAGGGGCGGGTTATACGCGCGAAAATACGGTAGTTTTTTGTGCAATTTGTTCTGAAGAATTGCTGCCAATGAATATAAAGGTGACAGTTTTGACGGCTTTCAAGCTTAGGACAGGAACGTGCTATTCTTGAAACTGCGCTCAAACCAAGATTTCGCCCTCAATGTTAGATCTGCGAAATGTCTTTGCATCGGACTGAGAAACGCCAGTGTAATTACTTCTGAAAGAAGTGTGATGAGCCGGAAAGCTACACCTGCGGTTATTGCGCGTTTTCACCTGGAGTTTCTGCTGTGCTGTGTTTATAAGCATTGTGGGCTCGTTTCAGCAAAACCGGTCGGGGTTTCAGCCTCCCTTCGGCTGTCTACAGATACCGTTATCTCCGCACACACTGCTTCTTAACTGCGCTGCCCTTACGACACTGATAATGACGTCATCAAAGTTACGACGTCCCCGCAGTAGAACCGCACTTTCAGTTATGACGCCATTGATGACGTCGCTTCCTATCGTGATGTCCCGTTTGTTTTCCGAAACTTGTATCGGTCACAGTAACGGGCTGCTTTCAAGCCCGCAAAATACCGCCGTAACCTCGCGGTAGCCTTGTCACGTACGCTACGCTAGCTGTATTTGCGAAATGCTTCACGACGCCGAAATAAATACTAACGGATTCTAGGAAGTTCGAAAATAACAGCGGGCTCATGAAGGGCGTATTACAAATGCCTCGTCAGCAAAAAAATATCTTAAACCAACATGATATGAACCTACCCTGAGAAGCGTTTGCAAAATGCTTGTTTATTCCACGCGGCGAGGCTGACATATGCGACCGTCATTTTCACTGCTACCAACGAAGGTCAAAACAGTATCCTCGCAAACGGCCACCGCTGTCTCTACACGTATGTACAGAATTGCATTTATGCGTACGCTGCAGACTGAAACGGTTGCCCATAACATGGTCTGTTCTCGCTTGTTGGTGAGTGTTTCTGGGGACATTGAGCATTCATTTCTCTTTCCCTATCTTCTGACGTGGTCCTGTGAAAATACGAGCTGGCGTAGTTGTAGATATCGACGACGAAAAAGAACAGGGAAACGACAATCAGTTGGGGAGCTGCTTTGTTCGCTGCCAACGTTTTTTGTTGTTGCTAGAAAAGCGCTAAGGCAAGAGCTAAAATCGGAAGCCCACTTGATGACGGCTGCAAAAGGAAGCAAGACTTGAAGGTAGCTTGGTGACGGATGCAGCCTTATGACTTCAGTCATACTAATCCTGCGCATTGCAGCGAGAAGCTAACCCCGACCGCGCTAACTGAGCCTCAGATATTTAGGAATTAGGCTACGTGACGGCGATGTATTGCCGGATTCGCCACACAACTACGCAAGTGCGTGCAGCTATATTAAATTGTCGTGTACACGTAGCTGTCCCAGCGTATACTAATTGGCCAGGTGGTTGGTTGCCTTGGCTGCTATTTCCCATTATATGTTGATACCAATCCCTTATACACAGGAAATTACCCCATTTTTTCCCTAACGAGCGTTTGAAAAAGTTACCTAAACGGGTTGATTTTAAAATGGACGTTACCCATAGCGGTGGCTGAGGGACTAAGGCGTTGTCCTGCTAAACCCAAGCTCCCGGGTTTGGTCGGATCTTCAGCGGCCGTTTTTTCTGATGGAGACAAAAAACGAAAACGCTCATGTGTCAAGATTATAGCTCGCGTTAAAGACCGCCAGGTGCTCTAGATTAATCTGTTCCCATTCACAGCGGCACCTCATAGCCCAGTGAAGCTCCGGCGCGGTGAACGCCCAAATTCTGAATTAAAAAAAAAAGTAATGAACATCGCACTTACTTTTCAGAAAGATCAATGTTCAGGAATTTCTCCGAGAAAATGAGAATTACGTAAGCAATGTACTCGATTGTATTAAAACTGCACAAAATTTGCCCTCTGGAGACAATAGTTCGGGAAACTAGGTTCGTTAAGCAGCAAGGCGAATCGGTCAAAAGGTTGGAGATCGAGCGCTAAGTGTAGCGGAAGAACAGGCAAGGACGAGAAAGGAGTCGCGATTGCGACATCGATCCGAATAGACAAACTTTCACGTCTCCTTCTTGGGAATCCCAACGGCGTTAGCGTGTTAGATTTGAAGGCTACGATGGCGCAGATAACGCAACGTGCTGGAATTCCACAAGACAGATAGCATCGGCATTTCCTTCCCTTAGAATTTTCCACACGTACCGAAAGTGTGGCGCTCATTTAAAAAAGCGGGAAGAAGCCTCATGAAATTCTCCCACCTTGTCGCGCGTACGCTCTCTTGTCGCCGCAAGGTCTTTTCGATAGCGAGGCTCGCACGTGCGGAACAGCTCATTCCTTGAACAGCGCGAATTTGTGGAACTAACTTTTAAATTCGACCGTTATATCGAACTAAACAACTTGAAGGAACAAGCTATGCTTTTTAAACGACACCACTATGGCTAGGGCCCGGGATTTTATGGCGCACCCGCGCGCGCCGAAATACGTAATGAGGGAAAGCCAGCTTACAGGGACCAAGCTTATCACCAAAGCATACGCATATCGCCCCGTGAGTCGGAGCTATATGTCTCTGTGACTGTATGACGTAGTGCGTGTGATATATATATATACACAGGAAGAAATGGCGGCAGTATACAACGCCAAAGGAGGCATAGGGGGGAATGGTGAGACTATTTTTTGACCGTTAGTGAAGGTATACTTTTTTATTATTATTTACGTAGAAAGAAAGAAAAACACGCGCCCAGAGTGGGGACCGAACCCACGCCTTTCGATTAGATCTCGAATGCCTTACCAATTCGGGGTTCGAAAAGATGGTCCCCTTCTCCCCGTATAGTCTGAGTGGCGCTGGCTACCACCCTCAAGCGTTACATACAGTTGTAGTAAATATAAATACCCCAGAAAGTGAAGGAGAACACAGTCGCCCAGATAGCCGAATTAGTAAGGCATGAAGAATTTTTTTGAGTCAGAAAGAAAATGGTGAAAAAACGCCCGCCGGATGGGATCCGAACCCACGACCTCCAGAATACGGTATTCTGGAGGTCGTGGGTTCGGATCCCACCCGGCGGGCATTTTTTCACCACATTCTTTCTGACTAAAAAAATTCTTCATATGTGTCTATGACCACAACCTCCCCTTTGCTTTCTGAGGTTTTCTTGACTGCCAACCCTTATTTTCTGTCTTATTTCACGGAGCCCCTCATTTCCCGTTTTCTGATTCGCTACATGTTTAGCGAGGGCCTCTGTTCTGGCAGTCTTGGTGCCAAAGGGAGCTTAAGAGGGTTAAACGCTGGTCGACCACTCTCGACATGTCGTAGACACTCGAGTCACGGCCCGGAGGTTAAAAAGAAGGTCCCCTTCACACCGAGTAGTCCGAGTGGCGCTGGCTACCACCCCCAAGCACAGGAAACAAAAATACCTAAAACATAAATACCCCAGAAAGTGGTGGGGAAACAGCCCCGCCGGTAGCGTAGTGGTTGACGCACCAGACTGGTATTCTGGAGGTCATGGGTTCGGATCCCACCGGGCGGGTATTTTTTCTCCACTTTCTTCCTTTCTTTCTAAATTCTTTATCTGTTTCAATGACCTACCACATCCTCCACATTGCTTTCCGGGGTTTTCTTGACTGCCAACTCTTATTTCTGTGTTATTGTCAACGAGCCCCTCATTTCCCATTCTGATTCGCTATATATATATATATATATATATATATATATATATATATATATATATATATATATATATATATATATATATATATATATATATATATATATATGCGTTGCCTTCGAATGAAGCTATCTTGGATGTTTCCAATAGCCGATGAGCAGCAGCCAGAGAGGGAACACAGAGAGAGAGACAGGCTGCCATTTCAGCTGATGCGAGGATTTGAAACTTGTTCCTTAGCTACTGCAACGACTTCTCCAGCCACTAAGTTCCGGTTCGTGATGTAGATCACGCTTGATAAGGTGTCCAAGCGTGCGGCGTTGGGAAACGAACGTGTGTGCTATTAGCACGCGGTAACCGGAAAAGCCGCTCTCCGTTCAAAAAAATGATTTGGACCTCAAGCTTATATGTCTCATCACTTCTATATGCATTTAGAGTGGATTAGTTATCATTAGTAGGCGCTATTTTCAAGATCAGTGGAGTCAATATACAAGTGTGTGCTTGTATGCGTGTGTCTTTCTTAGGGATGAATGCGGTCAACGCTCAAGAAAAATAAACATTGTCCTTGGTCCGTGTGCGGACCGGACAAGAGAAAATTGCACCAATTGCACCGACGGTGCAATCGCAGGAAAGTGTACCAATTTAGCTCACTGGTTTATTTCCCCACCTTCTCCTCCTCTTACCCCGCACGAAGCGTGCGATCTCTCCCTTCTAAATTCATCCATTCATTCATTCATCCATTAAATAATTAATTAAGTAATGAACTAGTAATATTTCCTCGCACCTTTCAGCTAAGTTCTGCGTCGCCTTTACGTCGTTTGCTCACTTTCGCAGGGCTGGAATGGCGGGTTTTTTAAAGCGAAATCTCTTTTAGCGGGACTTATGGCGTCCTGACGAAAAACTAATCCATTTCTTCATAGACTGGTTGGTCGACCGAAAAGCTCTGATAAGATTTCTGGACACACGGCGCATGCGTGAATCCGGGCTTTTATTGTGTCACAATGGCTACCGTGAAAATCGCGTATAAGCAAACGGTTCTAGACAAGACAATACACGCATTAACCACGGAGATGGAGTACAATAGCAGTATACCTTTATCTTATAAACCACGTATCGGTATGCACTTAGATCATGCATACATGTGTTTACTCAGTGCGCGAAAAATGGTCGCATGCCGGGCTCGTTCTTCGCTTGCGATTTCGGTCTTCGAGGGTTTGATGATCGATTGGACGCACTTGTATCGAAGGTTTTGGCACTCTTTTGACGCAGTTTTTATGTCGGTTTGATTCGTGATTGACTAAGCCCTGTATGGGTCAGTGATTCTGTGACAAGTGCGAACTGACTTTCTAATGTGACAAGAAGAACAAATGTGTATTTGAAGACTTTCGTTTTGATAAATTTTCCCCTTTTCCCACTCTCCCACATCCCCTTCAGGGTCTTATCACCTCCTGCAATAAACAGCCAATCAATCAATCAATCAATCAATCAACCAATCAATCAATCAATCAATCAATCAATCAATCAATCAATCAATCAATCAATCAATCAATCACTGTCGGAAAGCTTTCGCGTTTCTCTCAACTTTCCCAGGAAGGGGTGGTAATTTTTTTCTTCCTCTTCATCATCCTATATACGATACATTGGCGCAGAACGTTGTTTCTTATAAGATCGTCCCACCACTTCGCACCTATAACCGATGCCTGGGTGCTAGCTCTGTTATATAAAAAAAACGTGCTGTCGCCATCCACCGTCTGCCGTTCAAGGCGCGGCCGGTGCAGCCGCGTTTTCTCCTAATCTAGCTAACTTCGTCTAATCTTAAAACGACGCGCCGTCCCCCTACACAGCAATAGCATTCTGGGAAGAAGCAATCTGAGAGCATGAAATTGGAGCCGCGTTTTTAATCACGAGATTGGGAGGTTGCAAAGTCCGAGTAGGAAGAAACAAGAAAGATGCATTTTTAGACCACGGTAGTATTGCAAAGCGTGATACGACTGAAACCCTCAGAATAACGAGGCCGCGTCGCCGAGAGAAGCAACTAAGATTTTACTTCGGAGAACTTGTTGCTGGGCGTGTTGGTTTTGGCCTAAGAACATACTGAGTAGCGCAAAGAGACAGCCACAAGAAATTGGACACGGGCCAGGCACAACACTCCAACTGTTTATTAAAGAAAACAGCATCGTACGTTCATAAGAAAAGAGGGCCTGTGAAAAACGACATGAGAAGCCGTTCGTTCATTGCGCGGTGGGAATGGTTTATGAAGTCCCCCTCACCTGTGGAAAGTCCTACATCGGGAAGACTGGAAGATGTCTGAACGACCACCTCGGGGAGCATGCGCGAAATTTGAAGTCTAACAAAGGCGCACATTTGACATCGCATTGTCTTTCCTGCGCAAAGTTTGAGTCACGATTTTCCAAGACCAAGATTCTGGGAAAATGCAGAAATCATGGAGGCCCGTGAACTGCTGGAAGCTCATCGCATAACATTGAAGGGGACAGAGTGCATTAGTGATATTTTAGTGATACTGTTCAATGCTGAGGTGTGGTTTTTACATAAATTCCTTACATAACGATTGTTGGCACGTCTATTGCCAATGTATGGGTGTACCTATAAATTCACGATGCTGTCTTCGCTAATAGACAGTTGGAAGTGTAGCGCCTGTTTCGTGTCCTCTTTCTTGTGTCTGTTTCTTTGCGCTACTTAGTACGTTCATAAAACTAAGATTGTATTATTGTCCTGACTGTCATGAGCTCTTATACGCACAGTAATCTTACTCCCCACAGCACATGGCTTCCTTGAACGTTCTTTCTTATTTTACTTAGTTAACATAGCAGACTGATTATTTAGAACAAGTGAAGCACTCTCGGCGCACGACGACTGAAAGTTCGTTTCCCTTCACCGCTGACAAATATATTTCAGTCGTTACGCTGAGTGCAAACTGGTGTTGTTTGAAACTAACTCAGAACTACACCGGGCACACGTTAGGGATGAAACTGGTAGATAAAGCTCCTTTTTTTCTCGTTATTGTGAAATGAAGAAAAGAGGGGGGTGGGTGCACGAGTCTCGACCCAAGGGGACCGCATAGCAATTCACTGTGTCCAGAGAGAGGGGTAAGAAATGGAGTAAAATGGGGGTAAGTGAAAACATTAATTACGAAGGCACCGGCTGCCGGCGTAGATATGAACGCCGGATTTGCAGCTCAAAAGACTCACGACGGGGCTTCGCGACCGGAGCGGCCGACGAAATGTGGACCCCAGCGAGTTAGAGGACGAAGACACGCGCCTAGCCGAGAAATGCTCGCTTAAAGAGTCTTTGACCTCGCTCAAATCGTTCGCCGACCCCGTCCGGCTGCGGCCGCATATGCAAAGCAGCCCCGCAGAAACGAATGCGCGGCCATGTAACATCAGCGACGAGGACAAATCACGCAGGTGATCGCCGGCCGACGACGCCGTGGTTGGCCACTTTTTCTTTTTTGTATGGAAAGGAGAAGCGAGTGGAGTGACGCCGTTCTCTCGCTAGAGAAGTTTGTATAAGACCTAGTCCTCCTTTGATACCGCCGAACTAGTCCGCGAAGCAAGACACGTGCGGTGTGACAACGACCCGCGCGTGTCCTAAACTGGTTTCACCCATGTTTGTTTTTTTCCTTTCCCGCCTTTTTTTGCGCGACGGCGCTCGTTGTACGGCTAGCACTGACGAAGTTAGGAGCCAAGCAAGACCATCAGAAGGCATCAAGAAGGGAACGAAAGAAGGCCACAGAGGCGACGGCAGCGCGGAGGAGACAGCATTCGGATCGCTCCTTCACACGTCCCGAGACGGACCCCCTGTTGAGGCCGACACGTGGGTTCGCTGCTACGATGGCATACACATCAGCGTCGCAGGTGTCGGAGGAGCTTCGCTGAAGACAGCGAAACTGGCAGGGGGCTTTAGCATTCAAGCCTGAACCATTGTTGAGCCTTCCTGCCGGCCTCGTTGCTTTCATTGCTTTTTTTTCATTTAACATCACCTCGTGTCTCCGTCTGTTTTTCGTTTCTTTTTTCTTTTTGTTGAGAACCAGTTAAGATACAAACGCAGGCTCATACGCTAATTACACAGAAGGACATCAGACATGATCGCGAACTGTCCGCTCGCTAGTTCTTTCATGGCGCACAAGCTTCAGACAATCTCTACCGTAAGCACCCATGGCTTTAATCCCAAGATTCGGTCTTTGTTAAGCTATGATGTTCTGTTTGCATAGCGTCCTCAAATCAATTGAATCTAACCAACTTTGATGCAAAATATTTTTGTGGGTGTAACGCACCGAAGCTCAGGCTCGCCGTACTGCAAAATAACAATTTATTAGGCAATGTGGGGATCTTTAACATGGGCCGAAATCTTGACTCACGGGTATTTCCCTCTTTCGGTTTCATTAGAAAACAGGCGGCGGCCGCTGCACGGATCGAGTCCGGATCCTTGGGCTCAGTATCCGTACGCTAGTGTCGGCGAAGAAGAAACACATTCATTGTCGGGCACTGCAGTTAGACGACGATGGTGGCCGCCCTGGCACCAGCGAAGCTTGAGCCTCCTGGTGTGGGCCGCGTAACGCGTGCTCCCACTGCACACGTGTGGTAATTACTGGATATGGGTCTCTGGGGCACCCCCATATGAAGTGCTGAAGAATGCCGAGGAACTGGCAGGCAGTAAAGTTGGGTTAAAGGTAATATATTGCTCAATGAATCAAGTGTAATTTTGCAGGATTGGCAAATGTACTTGGTGAGTTGGGTGTGTGCCGGGGGGTAGGCAATTTGAGAGAGGCAGTAATGGGTAGTAATTTCATTGTACATGGTCATACGGTCTCTAGCGGATTTAAAGCCATGGAACGAGCTGGCCCCGGCGCGGATGTTGAGCTCCCGATCCATACTGTGGGCAACTTCATTCCCCTCCAGGCCAGAGTGCGCAAGAGCCCAGATTATTCCTGTGGGGGAAGTTGGGGGTGCTTTTCGGAGAATTTTGAGTGCCTGAGGCGAAATAAAGCCGCAGGCGAAATTTAGAACTGCCGTTTTAGAATGGGCTTCGAACCGCCTATTCCGCCGTGGCTGGGGTGCTAGTGCAATTAAAGGTCAAGAAGTTGCGTTGAACTTGATTAGGAGTACAATGCGAGACTATTGTGAAGGCACCATGCCGCCGATATTCCGCTGCGGCGATGTGGTGGACGTTAGGTTTGCCACGGTATTGCCGATGTAATGCTTGTGCACGTAGTGAACGCATTTCAGTGTGAAAAGTTGGGTGCATGTTTTCGGTATATGCTTGCTTGCCTATATGTTTATATGCTCGGCGCACGCTCGGTATATATTTATGCTTAGCATAGGTGTCGGGAGGTAGAGTGATCTTGTGTTCTGGGGGGTCTAGAGGGTAGATTCGTAGCCTCTGAAGAGTAGGAGCGTCAGTGGTAGTTTTTGAGAGTCCGGTGATTTTATTGGTGAGATGAGCTTTAATGAGTTCTTCGGCGGTGTTAGGCCCTCCGAGGGCTTCGAATTTGGTAGTGGAAGTGCTGAGGGGCAGTTGTACCACTGCTTTAGAGGTTTTTTTGAGGATGAGGTTGACCCTTCTCAGCTCTGTTTTAGATGGATTTAGATACGGGAGAAAGTGTGCTATTCTGCCGAGGACGAAGGTTGGACGGAGCCTGAGGCGTTCAGTCTCCTTAAGGTCCCTGCGTCTATTGGTCACTCGTCCAATTAGACGCATTGTTTGTGCGGCGTGTTGTTCGAGTTGGCGTTTGAAATGGGTATTGGATCTATACGTTAGATGGTTAGGCCCGAAATTGCGATAATTTCAACCTTCGGAAAGGGGTCTCCTTGCACGTGTATGTGGATATTCGGGGGAATGAGATTTGTGTTTTCGGTGGGAGTAGGAGTAGCTGGGACATGGCTGCCGAAGAGGTGAGGACTGTTCGACCAGCCGCTTCTCTCACTGCCTCTACTCCTCTTTGTAGAGCGGGCTCAATTGCAGCGTCGCTGCCTTTGTGATGCAAAGTGTAATGTTATCAGCGTACAAACCAAAATTACGGTTAGGAATTTTTCGAAGTTTTTGGGGGATGGTTATGATGCCGATATCGGTGAACCATCGCAAAAACGTTGGGCTGTAGGGACCGGGCATCTTGACGGGTGGCGCCACCACTCGGCGCTCCCCTCGTCAGTGGAACGAGCCGGTGCATTGGACTACACAGCCTCCCGTTGTTTTTGTCGTGTTTGCTTCGGTGCTTTGAATGTTTTGGTGGGGTTGTGAGCGGACATGTCAGATGAAACGAAGTCTAGACAGATGTGTTGGGTTCTTAGATGCAGTAACGACTACGTAAACTTGTCGGACGCTTCTAAAGTTGGGTATCGGCTGCAATGGCATGAGCGCTTTTTGCAGCGATTTGCGCTTGGCTCCACCCGTTCTGAGTACGAATAAAACTACTATTATTAGTATTCATTTCTTCTTAAATGCACTAACAGCTACGCAAACTTATTGGTTGCTTCTAAGGTTGGGAATGGGCTACATTGACATGAGCGCTTTTTGCAACGCTCTGCGCCCATGGCTCCACGTGATCTGAGTAGGAATAAAACTATTAGGAATATTAGTATTCATTTCTACCACTGTAAATTATCTTCACTGGTTTCAATGACTACGGTTTCCGCGCCAGCCTTAGCGCTGGGATACCTCGATACGTGTGCTTTGAAGAGAAAGGCACTTGCGTACGATATGGATTACCGTGTAGCCGTAGAAACGTTGCGGTAGTTTACACTTTCTGAAACCGTGAGCTTTGTGCCTCCGGTTTTGGTGAGCGACACTGTGACAGCATGGGAGCCTGAAAGGCGAAGTGGAACTCCCACGTTTGTGGTGGTCATTTTTTCAATAGACAAGGTTATTCAACCACCCAACAGCCCAAGCAGCAAACCATTCCTCCTCCTCGTCCCGTTTTACCACCTGCGTGGAATAAAGGCTGGCACCGATAGTGAAAAAATGTGACAGTGTTAACGTCAGCCGGTGTTTTTTAATGCTTAAGTATTCTTTACAGAGTACCTTAAAAAATCGTGTAATGCCTTGTGAAGACACCAAAAACGCGCGATTAGTTGCCTCAAATAGGGGTGCATCAAGCCGAGTCCTCCAGCACAGACACATTTTCGACACGCTGGAAAAAGTTTAGATTTGGAGAGGGGCGCATGGAAGTTCAAAATTAAACAGCAAAATCATCTAACCCCTCATCTGATGATTACAATGGTTGAACGCAAAGCTTTCTTCGTGCGAAATGAATGGGAAATGGTCAAACAAAGACGCTGCGATCAAAAGACCAAACTGCGTGCTGGTCAAATTCGAAGCTCAACTAGTCAAAGTTTAACTCCACAAGGCAACCAAGGAAACCCATACGAGAAAGCTTTGCGATAAACCATCATCGTCGTTAGACGGAGCAGTGCATGATTTTTCAAGCGTAGGTGGCAGCTTGTAACCGCAGCATTCAGTTGTGAAGCTGAGTACAGGCTTCGGGCACCCTCCTGTCTTGCGTCCTTCAGCCACGCAGGAATTGGTTATTGAAAAACCATTTACCAACTAGCCAGCAACCATTGCAATTCTTATAAATCAATGCTTCTCCACGACAAGCAACAACGTTCTACTATCATGCGGTATTTATTCTATCAGCGATTCCCGATGACTGTAGTAAGAGCATTTCTGTGAAATTAAACACGCCGTAGGTAATGAAGTTACGGAAGCGTCATCTGCTTCTGTTTTGAGGTAAATCTTAGAAACCCCCAACTTTGTCTTTCGCTTGTGCACGACGTCGACGCCGTTTTGTCATTAACTGCCAAAGGCCAGCGCCGCAGCATTCCTGGATCGGTTGCACACATTGGCTTTGTGGGAGCATTTAGCTGCAATATACTCCTCGATACGCGACACTGCATGCAGGAATGAAAAAATTACATGAAGGAACGGACTTTCACTTCCAGCTTGACTTCCAGCTTGGCGCATTGAGCGTCGTCTGCTATTTGTACATACTGAGTTTGGGGGTAAATCACACATGACATGCCTCGTAAAGGTCACATCCACGCTCAAGATTTACCGATCTGAAAAAGTCCTTGCGGTTATGTACGCTTTGCAAGCCGCACCGCAGCAGAACGAAAGAAAGCCATGCACAACAACGCTGCGCTGACCGCCACCGGCATTCCACTGACGAGTGGTTCGCCACGGGCGGCGCTGTTCGCTGAAGTGACGGTGACGGTGGTGCCACACAACGGCCGCCCGGTCCCTATAAACAGGCGTTTAGATCCCGCGGCTTTAGGTCACAATTCGTAACTGCCCGTGGCCGTGAGCTTTGACTGAAGGAGAGGGCAAAAGCGATGCAGCTCCAAAGCGAAGCGAAAAGACGCTGCCTGTCCGATAGCAATAGACCGGGTTCCCAAGCTGTCCCCGTACTCCTTCCTGCAAAAAGAAAGGAAGGAAGGAAGGAAGGAAGGAAGGAAGGAAGGAAGGAAGGAAAGAAGGAAAAAAACGAGAGAAAGAACAAAAGAAAAATGGAAGAGAAGAAAAACAGGACTAAGAACAGCAGTAAAAGAAAAGAAACATACTATATAAACTCTCCAGGTAGGCTCATCTCAAAACTGACACCACCACGTTTGTTTTTCTTTCGAAAGCAGCCTAGGATCACTGATTAAATACAATATGGCTCATGTATATATACGTAGGGAGCTATTTGATCCCGCTTTACCGGCCGGACTGGTGAACAGATTCTTTGGGGAGGAGGGGAACTGCCTAAGCCTACTTATGAATACGAATTATTAACACGAATAACGTTACCTACAAAAAAATTTCAGGGAAGCTTGCACTTGCGCGCGAGACTTGCATGACGGAGCTGTTGTAGGTGACCATTGCCGAACACATAGTTAAGTTTCAGCATCATTGTTTATTTGCATAGTTGCGCTGCTAGTAATCATCGTCATAATGCATCGAAAAGGTCGTCGTCTTCTTCGCGGCGAGTGTTGGATGCAAAGTCATCCTCGACATTAAAAACTCCCCCCATCTCAACTGGCAAAGCTTGCACAAAGTCGCACAAGGCTTGAACCATAGCGAAGCTGCAGGATTTCTTTATACGTGCACGCACTGTAGGACACAGAACCGCGCATTTGCAGAAGTTTGAAATTGTTTATTTACATGTTCCCTCGTTTCTTTGCACTGTGATATTAGTAGTCATCGTCATATGCATCGATATCGTCGTGGTCCTCGTGCCACGCATTACATGCGCGGTAGCGCTTGACGACAGCGCTGGAGTTTATATATATATATATATATATATATATATATATATATATATATATATATATATATATAGATTGTTTTTTTACTTAAGCCGCTACGCGTGCTGCGAACGCTCGACGGTCGCCCCGAGGCACGCGCTCTCGAGCGCTCCGCATTTTCATAGTATTTTTACCGAACTTACAGCTTGTAGTAAAACAGCTCCGCTGATAAAAATAAGATGGATTATGGCGTCCAATTTTAGCTTTGCTAAACCACAGTTTAGTAGGAGTTTTACGGGAACATTGTAAATTGGAGTAGTGGTGGCAGCAGTATACAGGCGGTTTGAAGGGAAATTGAAGACAGTTGTTGACATGACCACACCAGTTTGAGGTATGGAATGGGTAGGCCCCACTCCTAGTTCTTTGTGGGTGCTCAATGTAATTATGAAAAAATTACCGAGAACAATTAAGGGCTGATTGGTTGCTTTTGATGTCTGTGGAATGTCATAAGAGAGAGATAGATAGAGAGAGATTTATGCCTGAAATGCATTCTGAAGGTGGACGTCTTGGACGGCCTTCCCCAAGCAGCCTTAAGATTCCTTAAATGCTAGTGGCGGCTTCGGTCATCCAGATTGCTGTGAGTTGTGGCTCCGGTGTAAATTTGAGCAGAACATTCTTCCATTGTTCTAACGTAAAATTATGCCTCTGTGACATCCCAATGGCCAACGTCGTAATAACTTCAGAAATGAAAAAAAAGCTTCATAACCATCTGTAGTCTTTCAAAATACAATATTATGACTGTGCAAGATCATTACCCGCCGCGGTGGCTTAGTGGCTAAGGCATCGTGCTGCTGAGCACGAGGTCGCGGGTTCGATTCCCGGCCGCGGAGGCCGCTTTTCTGATGGAGACGAAAAGCGAAAACGGCCGTGTGTACGAGATTTTTAAGATCCCCAGGTGGTCAAAATTAACCCGGAGCCCTCGGCGCGCCTCATCGCCTCCGTTCTGTCGGTGCGTTAAACCCTACAATAATTCGAATGCAAGGTCATTAAGCTGTTTTGTTTTAATGCGTAGCTTTCTTTGCCGAGTACTCCCACAGTCATGGCCGTGTAACACCCTGCATTTCCGCAAAAATATATCGCAGGAGTTCCACCTGTAATCGCTATAATAGCGTAAATAGAGACAACTTGTCGCACTAAATTTTTAAAAACTAAAAGAATAAGAAAAATAAAAATAATACTTAAAATGGCAACACGTGTAACGCCCTGCATTTCTAGAATAATGCAAATTACGCGAAGGATCCACCTGCAATCGTTGTAATTACGTAAATGGAGATAATTTGTCGAACCAAATTTTGAAAAACTAAAAAAATAAGAAAAATAATAACCAATTACGGAAAATGGCAATTCGTATAACGCCCTGCATTTCCAGAATAATGCAGATTTCGCGAATGCTCCACTTCGAATCGTTATAGTAGCGTAGATGTAGATACTAGTTGGTCGGACAGGATTAAAAAAAACCCAAAAACTCTGAGTGTAAAAACTCGGGCTGAAGACAAGCGGCATAAGAATGCATGCTACGCATTAGTAGATAATATTCTTTGAAATTCTGCTGAATTTTTTTTGAAGTTAATACGGAGTTGGCCGTGCACGGTAGAGCGTCGGTTAATTGATTGCCTGGACATTCGCTCCGAAACCCCCCTTTCCCAGAAACGTCGAATTAGATCGGGAACACTTCTGATTAAACAAGAACAGTCTAGGTTAGTGACAACGGTGTGAAACCCGTTTCCCATCAAATAAGATTGCTTGGTGGCATACGACGAAAAGGGCAAATGCGCGCTCATAACCTTAGTCGCCGGGAACAAGAACAGTTCTCGGCATATACATGAAAAAAAAAAAATAGTATAGTGCAAAGACACCCCTCAGGCACGACTCTGTTAATGAATACGGAGTAACATGAGCCGGATATAGCCGGATATAATTAATAGTTAAACAAGCCGGATATAAATAATGGTTAAACACACGTCGCGCAGTCGCGCCGTTATGACGCGTAATAGCCATCGATATTTCCCCATCACCAGAACGACGGTACTGCAGACGGCGGCATGAAGCACACGCTCCAGGAAAGCCATACAGGAAATTTAGCATTATCCCTGTCCCAGAAATGTTCCCGATGCTTAACGTGATATTTTAGTGCAAAAGTGCGCACTCCAAGCTCACACCTCCGGTGCAGACAATTATTTAAGTCCGTTCTAAAACAATAGCTGAAGGACCCGCCGCGGTGGCTCAGTGGCTAAGGCGTTGCGCTACTGAGCACGAGGTCGCGGGTTCAATTCCCGGCCGCGGCGGCCGCTCTTCCGATGGAGCCGAAAAGCAAAAACGCCCGTGTGTGCGATATTTCGGCGCACGTTAAACATCCCCAGGTGGTCAAAATTAATCCGGAGCCCTCCACTACGGCGCGCCTCATCGCCTACGTTGCGTCGGCGCGTTAAACCCTACAATCAATCAATCAATCATCGCAATAGCTAAAGGCCGGAAAGCATAAAACACGTTGTTCTCTAAACACAAGATACGTGGTTAGCACCCCCGGCCATTATTTCACGTTGTGTAGTGCTTAGGTTAGAGGAAGCGGACGTGTATTACCGCGGTATGGGTGTGAGGATTTATCTCTTGAAACAATGCATATCACACATGCAACTGGTGTATACGAAACAATCGTTCCGGCAGTTTCCGATCGCAGTTCCTCAGCGGAATGTTTTGCAACGCGGCTGGCGAACATCTCGGCTGTTCTATAGATAGCTTACACTGACGTCACCGTACTGCTGGCATGTCTATGAACTACACGCACATTTAACAGGTGCGCACTTATTCCCCGTCTTGGCCGCGCTGTGAAATCTTGACGGAGTTCCCGAGAAAGGGCGGTGGTGACGTCATATGCATATGCAACAACCATCGTGGCAGCGCTTACAGTGTGGCAATATATCACTGCGAATGTTTATAAAAACGTTCGCAGTATAAACTGCACGTATTGGATTGTAATGCCAACCTCAAATGCGAGTTCATAACACGGGGCGGAAGGTCGACTCGGCGGAATCGGCACAGGCTTCGGCAACGGAAGGTCGACATATTGAAACCTCTTAGCGGATCGAGATTCTTGTTGCTGTTGTTGTTCTAACTCACGCGGAACTGTGAGTGTCATTCTACTGTGTCGTTCTCGAATTAAACTTAAAAGGCGAAACACATTATTAGTTAAAAAAAGAAAACGCGATGTAAGCAAGCAAATACATTCAAACGGTTATGCCGCGCCTCTTTCGGCATGTTATCGATGGAGGGTTAAGCGATCGCACTCAGCGCGTAAAACCTCACTCGCGTGTCGTCTTCCGCATGCGTCGCCTGCTACAAAACAAACCTTATCTCGCTCTGTCGTAGTGATTACCGCACACTTATACAATTTTTTTTCCCGCCTCATTCACTGAAATTTCAGAATTTAGAACCACCACTGCTAGATGTGCGCGTACCACTCTTTCAAAGTGATATGACTAACACGGCTGTAGCGGACGTTACTGCACACATTGCAGACCATGAGCAAGTTCAGTTTCAAAGTAATTTTGCAACGTGCGAAATGGCACAGACCCAACTTAACTGGTCTTCGTCACATGTGGCGATCCCTATCAAGCTGCTTCAGCTTTCTCTGCATTAGTAATACACATTGTTGGGCAATTTTTTGCAACTGATAGCAAATGATGGCGCTAGTAGCAAAAAGAATACGTCTGTATTTTATCTGTCTGGCGCAAAAACACTTGAGTTAGACAGAGGGCAGTATCGTCAACGGTCGCCACAATTATGGTTGACTGCACACCACTCTAAAAAGTAGTACAGTTCACTTGCAGTGCTCGGCCGCTATAGGTCTGCCCGCATTGCGCGCTGATGCCACGCACTCCCGTGTTTCCACGGGCTGTGACCAAGATACGCACGACCAGGCACATATTTTTCGGCAGCAGGCAAAAGGTCTCGAGTTAATAAATAAATTCTTAATTCAGTTCTGACTAACACGCTGCTCTGTTACGCAGATGAGGCGAATTCCGAGGAGGCTGCTGGCCGCGCTGCCTCGGGCCAGCGGTCGACCGAACAGCTCGTTGGCAACGGCGGCCGCCGAGAAACCATGCCCCGTGGAACAGCACGACGTCTGTCCCGTGCACAAGGCCGATACCCTGCTAGAGAACGCCATGAGCCGGCCAGTGGGTACCACCAGCACGGCGAGACCCTTCGAGGAAATTCCGGGCCCCAAACCGCTGCCCCTGGTTGGAAACATCTGGAGGTACCTGCCACTTATAGGTAAGCCTCATGCCAGTCACACTTACTGCTCTTGTTGTCTTCTCTGGAACTGTAAACAGGTATTGCTACTGCACGCCAAAGGGGACTCACCTGATCGCATTGCAGTGGTACTTACTAATTGTGACCCACGGGCCTAAAAGCCGCCGTGCTCCAGTACGGAAAGCTCTACCGGTCCAAGAAAATTATCCTAACGGCCTAGTTTGCTTATTTTACGAATACGGTAGACTCCCCGTTGAGACGAACTCGGTGGGACCGTAAAAATTTGTTCGTATTATCAGAAATTTGTGTTAGGCGGAGGTTTCTTGCATTGTGGGCGTTACAAGAGAGCAGAAATGTTGTTCGTCTTAACCATAGTGTTCGTCTTAACCGAGTTTCGTCTTAACGGGAGCCACTTCTGCACTGAAATAACAAATGAACTATTTTAGTTTAGCTAGTTTGCACTAGATGGCGCTCGCTGTCTAGCAGAGGAGTGTTTTATTTTTTATTTCAGTACAGAAGGCATACATTTCTAAAATAGACAAACTAGGCCGTCAGGAACATTTTCATGAACCTCTCAAGCTTTTTTTTTTTTTTTTTTGTAATGGAGCACCGTGATTTTTGAGCTCGTGGGTCATGAATTATTAAGTTCCATGGCAATGTAAGGAAAGGAGTCCCTTTTAAGCTTAGAGCACGTTCACGGGGTTTGAGATATATATCGCCGTCAGTCGAGGAGGGAAGTTCGAAGAAGCAAAAAGAAGGCATGGCGGGGATTGCAATGCGTCGATCATCTTCGCAAATGCGAAGCACTTTTGATGAGGTCCGCTTAGTGTGGTAATGGAGCGGCTTCTCCGTGTTCCTCCAAATGTAGACTGGATCAACAGCGGGATTCATCTAATTCCTGTTTTCATCGAGCCGTTTGAGTTAGGTTATGCCGACCAACGCATTTCAAATGACGAAAAAAAAAATGTACAGTTTCCTGCACGTCCATTTCTGACAGCTGGAAAGAAGCGAATGGAACTAAAATCCTGGGATGCTTGTGTGTTTGCGCCTGGAGGCGTGCGGATTCGAACGTGCTCTAATTGAAATTTGTTTTTTTTATCGCATTCTTTTATTCTCACGAACTTTGTCTAGCTTTAATTCTTAAGCGGGCGTGCATGATGCCAGCTGAACTAGAATTAGCGCATGCTTCCTACATGCTTCGCAGCCTGACGTCCAGAGCGGACACTATCCGTTAACTTCAGAACTATGCATTGGGCCTTGACCGCCACCTTAGCTGAAGTCAGGGGTTGCTTGCTTCCTCACGGAACCCCTGAGGTGTGAGCATTCCAACAGAGGCTTCAGTGGCTTGCACAATTCATTCATTCATAACAGTAATTCATTCATTAATTCGTTCATTATTAAGGCAGTTGCGAAACTTTCCCTAGGGTGCGTGTGCCAAAAATAGACCCTGTTTTAATGTGAAAACATTAGATGGCTAGGTCGGTCCAAAATCTGACATCGCAACCCGCCGCGGTGGCTCAGTGGCTGCGGCGTTGCGCTGCGGAGCACGAGGTCGCGGGTTCGATTCCCGGCCGCGGTGGCCGCTTTTCTGATGGAGGCGAAAAGCAAATACACCCGTGTGTACGAGATTTCGGTGCACGTTAAGGATCCCCAGGTGGTCAAAATTAATCCGGAGCCCTCCACTACGGCGCGCCTCATCGCCTGTGTTGCGTCGGCGCGTTAAACCCAACAATAATAATCAAAAATCAGGCATCGCAATCAAGCGATGGCTGACGATATAACCGACAGCGCAAGGACCAACAAAAAAAAAAGCGTAAACAAAGCGGCTCCCATTGGAGGGAAGCTTGTCCAAACAATTAGGCAAAGTAACTCTGGCAAAAAATTAGACAAATTTGGGGCTGGATGGGGATCGAACCTACGGCCTCCGGAATGCAACACAAGCCTGCTACCCTATTTCACGACGGATATAGGTGATTAAAGGTGAGCAAGCGATTAAAAACGCCTAGCCCGGCGTCATGCGCCCACCTATATCACACCCGTTGTGTTGGTGGGAGGTTTAGACGCGGGAGTCTCACGGCTCAGTGCGACGTTATTGCTGTCCCCCGTGGTCGAGCGGTTTGGGTTGGCGCTATACACACTAAGATGCCGGCGTCGCGGGAGGGAAACGACAGCCCCATGTTTGTCGCCTACAATAAAACAGTTGTGCTTTCAAGCTTCGTTCAGCTAATTATCCGCGAAGTATGATTAATTTGAATTTACCAAGAGACGCGTTTCGGTTTGTGCCCTCCTTGGATTTCACCCAGCTTCGCTAGTCGTCCTTCTTCAAAGTGGAATGGCACAATTTTTTTTTAAAAGTGCAGAGCGCTTTATGGGCTCTCCTTGTCATCGTAGCTCGCTAACGGTCGATGCGACTGCCGGAATCATTCGGCGCAGCGAGATAATGGATCCAAGCAGAGCCTTCCGTACCGTCGTCCGGGGGTCACGCTGAGGCATCGAAAAACCACGCTGTTTAAATAGTCATAACCGTTCGAACCTAGTGATTCGCAGGTGCTTGTTATACATTTGCCCGTTGTTTTGCGCAAAGAAAACTGCAGGTACATTTCAGGCAAAATCTGTGTATATAACCGGCAGCCCCCGCGTTCATTTATTTAGGAACGCCCGTTGGGTTGGTTTTTAGATACTAAGCGAAAAAATCGGCCGCGCAAGGAAGAAATGGCGCGTTCGAAACGACGCAGAAAGGATCCAGCCGCGCAAGAAAAAAATTGGCCGCGTATCTGCTCCTTTCGTTGCAAATGCCGTCAAAAGACGATAGTCTTTATCGGCTTTTGCGAAGTAAATGCCTCCCTTCGCTTTCCCGCTCACTTCTCATGTTGTTCCTCTTGCGTCGCGCTCCTCCCAAGGTAAAGACGCCAAAGGTTTGCTTAAATCATTTTAAATTTCCCGCGTTCCACTGCTCCAAACCGGGTGTCTCGATGCGAACGCTGCCGTACGGAGAAGACGCGCGTGAATCCAGGCGCCCTACTTCAACGTTTATAGAACCGCGTTTCCCTACTCCACGTGCGTTGCAAGCAGAACGTGGAACCTACCTAGTGGAACCTTTCGTAATTGTTGCCGGTTGATTTCTTAAAATGGCGCCAGAAGCTATAGTGGCACGGGCGACAGCAGGCGACGGCGGAGTGAATTCTTTTTCTGCAGTTGATGAAGTATTTAATTTCGCAAAAGTCAAGCATGTTTGATTTTTTTATAAAGGAACTTCTGTATTGATTTGTTGTCTCATATTTGCCTAATGTCTTGTTCTTCTTCAACAATGTTGACAAGTATGAACATTCCACCGGACATAGACGGGTAGATTTAGCTGTTACTATATAAGACTATTGCGCACGCATTGTTTTGCTTTGGCCGGGTGGCTGAATCGAGTCACAGACAGACAGACGGACAGACAGACATACAGACAGACCAAAATTTCTGGGTTTAAGTAGCCCAAGAAAGACTACCGTCTTTAAAAACTACGCCTTCGAAATGACGCAAAACAGCTCCTGCATACGAAATTAAAGCATGCACAGAAAGAGCAGAATTCCCGCTGGCGCATTTTCAGGCAGGGGCGCGCGAGCACGGCGAAGGCGGGCAATTTGAAATGTACTGGGTGGCAGCAGTGAACGGATAACGGCGCTGCAGCCCATTATGGCGAATCACTGCTGTGCACCTCCGACAGCTTTCACATTGAGTGGAACGGCTTTAATCTCTTGTAATGCTGGATTGTCGACCGGCGGGTGTGTCGGAGTTTTATCACTCTGAAAATCCGCGAAACCACCGAAAGTTGGTGCGTGCATCGAGAATGCTCCGGCAAGTGTGATCGTCGCCCGCTATAGGCTGCTAGGTGCGGACAGTAACTGCGATTCGCCGATCTTTTCTTTTTTGCTTTTTATTGTAACACGGGTATGGTATGCGCACTAGTAGCAGTAATGTCCGCCCGCCGCGCAGATTAAAAAAAAAAGACTACAAAAAACATCACATCTCGCTGGCATTAAAAGATTCCACTAATTTTCTTGATATATATATTTAATTTTCCTGTTTAAAAATAAAAGGAAAGGAGCGCACACCCGAAATTCTGCGTAAAATGTTTTGTGCTTATTTTTTTTTTCTGTCACCGTTTGTCCATGAATAATTAACAGTGGGAGGAATTTATCCTGTGTGCAGAAACATCCTGGTAGAGGACGGCCACAATTATTGAGCACTCTGGGCACGCACATACTGTAATCGCCGCTTGAAGGGATATGTGCACAAAGAAAACAATGCACGCAGGTGGAGAGGTGAGCCTACGCAGTGTGAAAGGCGGGAAGCGTGTTGAAGTCCGCCCTCCGATAGAGCGCATAAGAATGAAATAAATACGAAAGCAGGCATTCATTTTGAATCCAGTGCTAAATACAAGCAGCAAGATCCCTTTGGGCCTGCTTGAGTGTTTAGAACAAAGCTGGATCGGATCGTCTGACGATTTATTTAAATTTAAATGATGAAGTATATTTAAATGATGAAGTTCTCGAGACAGAGAAGTGGCGTCGTTATAAGCTGCACTTCGTTAAAGAAAGCGTTGATCAGCTCTGACTCCCAGCAAGATGTTGTAAGAACCCCAATGATTGATACTCAATAAAAGTTTTCGCATCCATCTATTCATCCTCCGCTACAGTGGATACTGTAACAAGTTTCGATAAAGAGGGAATTTGCATTGAGCGATTTCGTTATAACGGGGACTTCCAAATACCTTTTCAGAGCATGTGTGTGTGCTTTTCTCATATCTCACACTGGGACGTCGGCTGTTTTTGTAACCCTACTTGATGACTTGAAATTTACGAGTGATAGCGGAACGTCTTTCCTCGTCCCTATCCACGCAGGCGAGATGGACCTGACGCGGATGCACCGCAACGCCCAGCGGCTGCTGGACCAGTACGGGCCGCTGGTGCGCGAGGTGGTGGTCGGCGACCGCGTGGTGGTGCACGTGTTCGACCCGCGCGACATGGAGCACGTGTTCCGCAACGAGGGCCGCTTCCCGGCGAGGCTGTCGCACCGAGCGCTGCTCAAGTACCGCCGCGAGAGGCCGGACGTGTACGGCAGCGGAGGTTTGTTTCCCTCGTGAGTGAATGCCAGCTGGCAGACCCTTTCGTTCTTCAAACACGCGGTATCACCTCGACACATTCTGTACTGTGATGCGAATGCGCAGTTGTCATTCCGTCGGCTGCACCAAATAAATGGTGCTCTACTAGTTATTCATTTCTTCGCCTTAAGAGCAGCCGCTTGGTTATTGGACTGTGCTAGCCATGTCATAACTGTCGCATCAGACAGGATAATGTGTCTGTGCATGATACTAACGTCCGGGATATTCCCTTCTTTAGTAAGAGTACACCACATGGGGTGGTACGGGGAAGATGGCTGACAGGTGCTCACTTTGTCTGATCAAGACAGAACGTTTTATTTTATTTATTTATTTATTTATTTATTTATTTATTTATTTATTTATTTATTTATTTATTTATTTATTTATTCAGAATTCCCGAAATACCCTCTTTTAGGAGAGCATTACATATGGAGGTGGGCATCAACACATAGAGTAAAACAAATGATTCTCAAACAAATGCGCAAATTGAAAAAAATATATAATTACTGAATACATAAAGTAAATTCTAAATTCATGTCTAACTGTATTAATATTAAAAAAAATAGACAATAGAGGAACGTGATGTGGGCCGTAAAAAAAGCCCATGCTCCAATAATACATCCCAACGAGCGACTAAACGGGTAAGCCAATCGCAGCAATAAATAATAACTTAAAAGAGAATATGTATCGTGCAAAGAAGCCTAACACCATTTTTTGTCACTTCTTTATTGTGCACAGCTTTTTTTTTTTAAGATAAAAAGAAGACAGAAGGCCTTCCGCATTTCTGTGCATTTTTGAGTAGCATCTCGCATTATTCTAACACTGTGACGGTTGCGATCTTCGATTGAAAGTTATTCCACTTTGTTATTGTGCGCAGTTTGAACGATTTAGCACAAGTTCATTGCGTGACACGTGAAGCGACGATCACGTGGAAGAAAGACTGCAGGGGATGGCCTAAAGTCCTCCCGAAGTGTGGCATGTCGGTAGAGCTTATGAAATAAGCGAGCGGTTTTGCGGCGACATTACGAGTCTTGCGGGATGGCACGATTTTTCAATGAATTTAGGTTGGTTGACTCGAGCAGTCAGATAAAAAAGAAAAGACGTAGAGTACAGTTTTGCGGGACTTCGCCTCTTTCAAAGCGGTTACAAAGCGACGGGCGCACATTCTGGAGCGGATTAGAGTTATGCAAGTCAGTTGACGCAAAAGGAACGGCGTGTGTTACAAGATATGTTTAAGAAATCGGAAGGAGCGGTTTGCCGAAGCAAGGCTTACGACTGAGGCATACTAATGCGTAGCATTCTTGCCTAGCAAATGGCGATAATTGGTCGGACAGGATTTAGAAAAACAACAGAAAAATTGGCTGGAAAAAACTCACACTCAAGAGAAGCGGCATAAAAATGGGACGCATTTGTAGATAATTCTCTGAATTTCTGCAGAATCTTTTAACAGACGTTGGAATACGAGAAACTTTTTTTAGTAAGAGGAAGTAACTTACTTTCAGAAAACGACACTGTGTCACGTTGTGTCCAACGAAGTTAGGCATGATTAGACTGCAGAGTTTAGCGATAGATTTTATAAGAAACGTTGCTGTAAATAACGCAATAGTCGGCAAATAGCGTAACCGTAGAGTTTACAGAGGAAGGTAAGTCATTAAAGCAATTTAGGAAAAGCAAGGGACCAACAACACTTTCTTGAGGAACACCGGATGAGACTTGGATGAAAATATAACTAAAGTTACGTACAGACGTGAATTTTTGGCAGCTTGAAAGAAAGTATTGCGCGCACACTCGTCCAAGGACGAGTGCTGTCAAGGAAATATAGATACCCGAGGACATGTTTTTAAGTACTTTGTTGTTGACGTCATTGGGACAGCATGCGGATCAAGTGAAGATGAAATAGAAGCTTCGCCAGTTATTTGTGATATATCGATACTGGAAACGACATCAATGTTAAGATATGAAATAATGCCCTGATAAGTAAACACTTGTACAGGATTTTCCTTCAGCTGCGAAGTTTCTGAGAAAGCTGTGTAGCCGTACGGCTGAGTTTCAGGTGTATGCCCAATTTTCCTCCGCAGAAAGTTACTCCAGCTTATGAATTTCCCCTAATCCTCGCCGAGTAAGACTGGCGAAAAATAATTTAATTCCTGAGGACATTCGTCCACCTAAACAGAAGTACCGTATACGTATTTGTCAAGAAATGTCAAAATGACACCGGGATGGTTGCATAGGATTTGTGCTCCAGAAGCGCCTATCGCAATGACAGAATCGATCAACAGTTATTTAAAAAGAAGTTGATATTCCTTGTCGCAGTTTTTTATAATGACCCCGTGAATCCAATATGCTTCTGTTCGCCATGCAGAGTAGTCTTTTGGTTATTATTAGTAAACGCGTAGTTGCTTATTCAATCACCGATCGACGTTGCTTGTTGTGATGGTCATGGAGAGTATATATCAATCAATTACGCATACAAGAGTATTCCTAAAAAAAGAGGCCAGTTATCTTCAGCTGAAAGTATAAAGTGGGCACCTCAAATATTTCCGGTGAAACGGTACGGTTCGGTACAAATTTCATCATAGTTGGCTTGATTAAACACATTATAGACGTCTTACTAGCTTGCTTTTCCTTGAGTGAATAGGTTGTGGAACCAGTAGAGCCATCGGGATGGGCTGTGTCAGTTAAGAAGGTTCGGTTGACATGCTTATTATCTCAGGGACGTTTTCCACATGGTCGAACGTCGTGTCGGTTTTTTAATCATCTGGCTCAACGAAAAATCAATGCCACATTCAAGAAATATCTGTGCCCGGATGGGATGCTAGAACGGATGCAGTAGGTCTTTCATTACTGGGTTAGTCGAAGTCGCCGAAAATTACGATAACAGCACTGGGAAACTGCGCGAATGCACGCCAATCATTCCCGTGTCGATCAAAGCGTATACGCGCTTATGGAGCTGGGCCAATAATTATCACAGATTTCCACAACGAAGAATTGTAAAATGAAAGTTAAATGGCCAGATTTGCTGGAACATCGTTTCATAAGGGGTAAATTCTGATAAATTTCCGTTTCAAGGACCGCTATCGCCCGCATACACGTTAAGGTATGATGTTTGTGTTCTGCGAGTCGTTTATTTTTTTCCTTTGTAGAGGTGGCTGTATGCTTGCATTACTCCAAAAACATTACATAGTTCTTGCACCTTTAATCTCAGTTTTCTATTTGATGACATGCAAGCAGAGCGACAAGGCTTCGCGGAATGCAGTACTACCCCAAATTCCTCAGGCCAACTACATTAAATTTTGTGATTGTGGAGGGTACTAAACAGGTTGAAGACGGCTTCAAAGTTCTGCTTCAATTTTGCATCGCGACTTTTCATATATTCGAGAATGTTACAACGGTTTATCGTTTCTGACTGCAGATAGCTCTTTATACGAAACAGCAGTCAAGGTGGATGCAGAGCTCGCTCTCAAAGCAGCACAACGTGCAGAAAGACCCTGAATTATTCGCGCACCACACTTTTTAACTCTAGGAACACTTTTCTGAGAGCCCTAGGCAAGTATTGTATACGGAATGACCTGGCGAGATTAGTGTAGACCGAGAGGGGCCGTCCATCCCGATAAGGGTATTAACACCATGTACATGATGAAAAAGGAATGCTGACGCAGACTTTGAATTGTTTGACGAAGAACTTTGACTACTTCTCCATCCCTTCCCATTTCCTACGCACGGACTCCGGGCCACGTGTTTCCAAACGCTTCCCTGCACAGAGCACCCACGTGACATGTGATGTCATTGCGCGTGCTTTTGAGCGCCTGCTAAAAGGGTCCCACCGTTTGGGCTCCGAGGCCTCGATGTAGAGTACTAAGTAGTAGCGCTGACAGCTTGGGTTCTAGCCCCAGCAGGTAGGTATATATATATATATATATATATATATATATATATATATATATATATATATATATATATATATATATATATATATATATATATATATATATATATATATATACCTTATTTGTTGTTCATTGCTCACCTTTTTTGTAAATGTAATTTTTTTTCTAAGCACAAATCTACGTGTTTTGTTTTGTTTAGTATGTTTTGGTATGTTTTTAGGTCGCTTTAGGTATGGGGCGCAGCCAATGACATCATTTAATTCCTTTCTGCATCGCGTGAACAGACATGTCACGTGGGTGCTCTGTGCAGCAAAGCGTTTGGAAATACGCCTCCGGGCTTTCCCTTACCTTCAGTAGAGGCTTGAATCAGTCAATGAATTGCAGGAACGGCGAAGAGTGGCACCGGCTGCGGCACACCTTCCAGAAGCCCCTGATGCAGCAGGGCGCCATGTCAGCCTACATGGACGTGCTACAGGAGGTCACGTGGGACGTCGCGAACCTGGTGCGGCAAACGCGCGACAGCAAGACGCTTGAGATGGAGGACTTCCTCAAGGAGCTCTACCGGTGGGCCCTCGAATGTAAGACTCTCCGCTGGCATGCCACGCAGTCTTGAGAACATCATGAGTCATTCGTTTGACAACGCCGTGCAAGCCGGGGTTGCCAACCCCGCCATTGCTCAGTGTACTGGCTGAAGCAATTACTAGACACGTAAGCCCATCATAGTTGTCTCCTAGAACAAGCATTGACGGGTACCTGGCATAACGTGCGCCCTCAGTAGCAGAGTTTTGAACTATTGTCCGTTGGCGCCTGATATAAAACAGGCGCCAACAGACAAGAGCAAAACACTGCTACGCTTTGTTTTAAACTGCGTGTCATTACAAAATGCCACGCGTCCTTTAGAGCTCGCCGAACTGCTAAATCTACCGCGCATGCGCGTTTCGACGTCCCGTCTAATTTTAAATATGGTTGCCACCAACAGCTGTTGAAATCACCCTCTTGGCCTGCACTGCAATAAAGCATATTCCACCTATTCGGGGCAACGTGAGTGTGTAGTGACATGTATTACGTCACATCGGGGCCGTATAGAAATCCAGACGTTTACCAGCGTCACTTTGAGGCTTTCCCGAGCGGTGTACAGCGGGATAAGCAAAGTGGAGTACGTCGTTCGCGCATCCGCATTACTTAAAAAGCCAGATTTGGCGCAGGTTACTCGTGTTCAGGCAATGTGCATTGAACCTAGGCCTTACGTAAAAGGTAGGTATAAGCGGAGGGGCGAGTAAAGGGCGACCTAGGGCGCTGAAAACGCAAGGAAACGTATATAGCCCCGATTTATACCCGCACAGTGGCCGCGAAGCATTACGTAACGTTGTGATGGCGGGATTGTTGCATCACACATGGGTATGCGGGTGCTTTCACCGAGCGAGGGTGCACTTCTGATGTTTAGCTCTGTAGATTCAAGAGCAAACCTCGGATGTGTGTTGCCCGTATACACTGTGCCTTTCCCTGGTAGGCGATGATGGAAACTGGGAGATGAAGGCCACGCTGCATATCTTTGAACGTACCGCTGGAATGGAGGGGCAAGGAATAGTTTGCCATGCCTCACATATGGCTTTCGAGTGGAGAAGTCCTCCCAAGAAATGCAGAAACGACATCTGAATCAAAGGCAGCGCATGCAAAAAAAAAAAAAAAAAAGCCCTCCCTACATTGCTCACATCTGTTCCAAACGAATGATTTGTATCGGGCACACGAGTGAAACATAGACAGCATAAATCCATAAAACAGTGCCTTGTTTTCGTCCCCCCAGTTCGAAGGAAATTTTACATAAACCGCGAAGTGGTGCGTGAGATGTCAGTGCTCGAAATATTTCGCTTGTCGCAGATCGTTGCGTCGGGACAGAATGTGAGCATCCAAAAAAGTCAACCTTGTGAGAGAAGGCCGCATCGAACGGTGGGTCATAAAACACGCGCCATTGCAGTTCCTCATGCGCACCTCTTTTAGGTAGCCTTGAGGACCATTAAAATGGCGTTTGCTGGAATATGAGTAGCTTTCAAGAAAAAGTGGACTGACAAGATAAGTGCAGTGGAACAACTAGCCTAATGTCTTTTTTTTTTCTTCTTATTTTGCGGCTTTGTCATCTCGCTGACAATGCTGGCAGGATGGAATGGGGCATACAAGTGATCTCATAAAATTTCGGAGCACGCTTTACAGACCGTACCTTTAAACGTTGTGGCGGCGAGCGCATAGCCACGCACCGGTGTAAGCACACGGACATGGGAGGCAAAAAAAAAAAAAAACAATAGGACACCTCACCACTACCAGAAAATGCGGAAACATTAATATCCATTTGAACGTCACCGAGTCCGAAGCGTGGCGCAGTACCAGAGTCTTTCAAAGCACTGAGGGACTCTGGTAGTACGGAAAGCGGTGCAGTCCAGTTGGTTTAGAGGCAGTTTTGCGTTGGTTTTGCTGCTTCAGACGCCGCCGCCGCCGCTTGCTTTACCGCTGGATGGGCATTCAAAGCTTCCGAATTGAAAAGAAAATGAGGAGCAAAACTAATCCGCGTAGATCTATAGTCCGAACCACACTGAACCAGGATCCTCGTCACGCTGAATATTCACGCTTAACTACCACTATCAGAAGCACAATCGGTTACCTGAACGCGCCTGAGAGCCACACTCTAATCTAAATGCTGATTGGCAACGTTTACAGTAGCTGATACAAAACATTTCTCGGGGAACTGACGTCTTCGTGCGTGCTTTGAAGGCGAAAGCACGGAATGTTATTGGAACGGGTATTTTTAAATACACGCCCGCCCCGTCGACACTGCGGCGACGCTATTGGGGGCGAAGCCCCTTAGATGCTCGGGCTGTTGGCGTGTCATGTCGTTATCGTAACCGTCGATTTATGTAGTCATGGTAATAAAACACCGGTGCACTTGTTCACGACTCGCGCTAGAACGCTTTACAGCAAAGCTGTAGAGCTCTACCCCTCAGCCCCTCCCCCCCCCCCCCCAAAAAAAAAACGGTTTCATCTCCGTTGGCAAAAACGCCGAGGCGCGAAGAATACATTTATGCACTGCATGCTTCGCCCCTCCCCAACTTTCCACGTTAGTGGAGATGGTCCGCCGTACTCTATCCATCTTGATCAATCGTGATCCACCTTAATCAAATCCTAATTTACTTCCACCTTATTCCACCACAATCAACTCTACTTACCATTACATTAAATCACTAGTTAACCATTAATTAAAGTGGTAATTATTAATCATATCTTATACACGGCTTGTATGCTTTAGCTCACTTCAGATGTTTCTTGGGTGACGTGATATCATTTGCCCTAGATTTTGTACCGCTCGTGTGTCTTCGCCTAGGCCATTCGAAGTCGCCTTTCAATGTGACATATAAGGCTTTCGCTCGGACAGCGAAAGCATCAGCTGGCGACGTTTGAATGCCTGAATGTTTATTTTTATTGCACAAGCAAGTTTATGGCCACGACAAATAGGGAAAAAGTTGCAATCATGCGAGTTGATGGGCCCTACAAATCCATTTACAGTTGGAGACAGCAGCGTATACGCATAAACAATAAAATAAAAAAAAAGAAAACGAAAAAAGAGTGTATGCACTTCTATACGAAAGGAGGCACAGAAATAACGTTGAAGGAAAAAAATAAAAGAACTAGAAGGGGTAACGCAGATAAATAAAGGGGCGGGGGCTGCAGGGGTGCAGAACAGAAATCACTGCAGTACACATCCTTATGTAGCATTAGAGAAACAATCTAGATAAATTGTATACAGGCGTTCAATGCGGGGGCTGCAGGGGTGCAGAACAGAAATCACTGCAGTACACATCCTTATGTAGCATTAGAGAAACAATCTAGATAAATTGTATACAGGCGTTCAATGCAACCTTCGGGGTTTCACAATGCATGGCATTCAGTACAAACAACTCTCCTCTTCTCCTCATCGTCTGAAACAGGCACGGGCGTGCTCGCGCTGAACACTCGGCTGGGCTGCCTCGAGCGCGACCTGAGCAGCGACTCCGAGCGGCAGCGGCTGGTGGAGGCCGCCTCGGAGACGCACCGAATCATCATGGTCACCGAGAACGGGCTGCCCTTCTGGAAGGTCTGGAACACGCCCGCCTACCGGAAGCTGGTCGACTCGCAGGACTTCATGGCCAGGTGATGAGCGGCACGCACGTTATCTCCATATAAGAGACAGACGTCCGCAGAATTTGTTGCGGAAAGATGGGGCGGGCCATACACGAAGCATTTAGGCGGAAGTGGAGAGGCACGCAACATTGTCCGCGGGAAAGGGGGCGGAAAAAATGTGCGAACAATAAACATTTCAACTGTTTTTAATACATTTTTGAACAATAAATTATCATACCCTCCTAAATAAAGGTAGGAAAAGCGCAAGAGCTAAAAGTCTGTCTAACCTTCGCTGAAAGTGCGTCCAAGCGATCGTCAAACATTCAAAGGCCGAAATAGCGAGTGAGAGACGAACACGTACGAGGAATTTACGCGAAGTAAGTAAACACAGCATTACGTGGTTTATGAGATAAAGGTATATTGTCCCACTCCTTCTTCGTGATCGATGCGCCTATTATGTACAGTCGGGGACTTAATTTTGCAGACCACGCGAGCGCGTGGCAAAAGCCACCGATGCGCGCTCTGGAGGCCCGGCGCCTGTTGTCGAGACCGGCGCGGCGCGCATGCGCGTCCTGTTTCATTCGCAGGCACGCCGATTTTCTCGCTTCCTGCAGCGGGGCTACGGTGGTCACTCAAGCACCGCATAGCGACGCCTTTGTAGCATTCCTTTCTTCCCGATGGCACATTTGAGGCCTAACGTGACGATTGCGAGGGCTTTGGGGCAAGTGCTCCTCGCGTCCTGATAAACACTTGCACGTAATATTTTATTTGTTTGTTTTTGTACTTTATCGTTTATAGACGATGAGACTAGCGGCTTGCGAACGGCGTCTTCGAATGAAGCGCGTACGAAGCACAGCCTAACGGTACCGCGCTACCGGCGACGAAATGCCAGATATATGAATAGCGAAGCTTTATTCTTCTTGTTTATTGTGTAATTTGGCCACTGAACATATATTCCAGCTTGCTCTCCGCTGCCCATAAAGAAGGCGATTTGCAATTTTTATAAATGAAATCATCTGTTTTATTTTTAATGTCCACTTCCTTACTTAAAAATGATTGAAGGACATACCCATATGAATTGTCTGTTCGTTCTGCGCGTCGGCATTATTCAAAACGGCACCTCCGGTTCCCATCGCCATAACATTATTCGCTACTTTTCGCCGTAATATTAATCGCTACTTAGGGCCTTCCGAATATTTTTGTCACTAATGAACGGGTGGTTAACCACTGAAAAACAATCAGCTTGTCCTCCTGTTTCGTTGTTGACCTTGTCCTTCCGCTTCGCTAGGCATCTGCAAGGTGGCCCTTTTCTGATGGAGGCGAAAAGCGAAAATGCTCAAGTGTGTTCGGGATTTCGGCGCATGTTACACATTCCCAGGCAATCAAAATTAATCCGGAGCTTTCAACTACGGCGCGCCTTATCGGCTGTGTAGCATCGGCGCGTTAAAACCTCATAATCAATCAACGCCAGCCGACCTTGAAGAATGGCTCCGGCCTTGGAGCAATTCACCCCCGTAGGCATGAATTCCTCGCTAACAGCATCTCTTGTCCTAGTAAGCCGGCAAATGTCCCTTTGAAAAACAACTTCTCAAAAGTAGCGAATAATTTTACGGCATTCAATGGGAGCCAGAGGTGCCATTTTTACGAATGCGACGGGCAGAGGAACAGAAAATTTATGTGAGTACGTATTTCTATCATTTTTAAGTAATGAAGTAGGCAGCAAAAACGCCGAAATAATTTCTTTTATATAACTTGCAAATCGCCTACTTTATGGGCAGCAGAGAGCGAGCTGGAATATGTGTTCAGTGGCCAAATTACACAATACACAAGGTGAATAAAGGGTTCGCTATTCATATAGCGGGCATTTCGTCGCCGGTAGCACGGTACCGCGAGACTGTGCTTCGTACGCACTTCATTCGGGGACGTCGTTCGCAAGCAGCTGGTCTCATCGTATATAAACGATAAAGTACAAAAACAAACAAATAAAATATTATGTGCAAGTGTTTATCAGGACGCGAGGAGCACTTGCCCCAAAAGCCCTCGCAATCGTCACGTTAGGCCTCAAATGTGCCATCGGGAAGAAAGGAATGCTACAAAGGCGTCGCTATGCGGTGCTTGAGTGACCACCGTAGCCCCGCTGCAGGAAGCGAGAAAATCGGCGTGCCTGCGAATGAAACAGGACGCGCATGCGCGCCGCGCCGGTCTCGACAACAGGCGCCGGGCCTCCAGAGCGCGCATCGGTGGCTTTTGCCACGCGCTCGCGTGGTCTGCAAAAGTAAGTCCCCGACTGTACAAGCGTTCCTTTTTCGCGATTTTCAAGTATAACCGTTTCGACCGAATGGAATCCCGGTTTCACGCACGCGCTGTGTCTCAAGAGATCTTACCAGGGGCGGTATTCCCGTGTTTTGTCCCTTTTGTGTCCCTTTCAAAAGTGTCCCTTTTGAGCGAGCCCTGATTGGCTAAAAGCGAGCACTCGGATGTGACGCCATGCAAGCACGGCGGAGCCATGAGCCGTGGATACTCGGAGCAGACGATTTGGAGCAGAGGATTTTTCGTCGCCTTATTGTTGGTTCGCTCGCGGAACAATAAACACATAAAAGATACTCTGATAGGATTTCAGTTCTTTAAAATTCGTTTGCAAGAACAGTTACGGTATTTGAATCAAAGGCCCACTGCTTGACCGGAAGTACGTCACGATGAAAGGTACGCAAAAGGGACGTTTTCAAAAGGGACAGTTACGAGAATACCGCCCCAAAACTTTTTGGTCGAGCAACCGGTCTATATGGGGAAATGCATTAGTTTATTGAGAGGACGCCATCGGTCCTTCTAAGAAAGCTTGCGCTTTAAGAGGACATTCGTCGTTTTTGAAGTGTCCTAGGGGCCAGAAGTAAACAAAATGGGTGGGGTTGAGGCTAAGCGAAAAAATGGTCTCTACACGTATCAGCATACTGGAAACTGCTGACAGATCCTTAGATAATGTCAAATCGATGAACGTACGCCGCTGGGTGGTCGATTGGGCCGGACCGGTGCGTCATTACAAGCCAAACGTCTCCAATACGAAACGCGTACACCATTCCCGTGTTCGGTCCCTATACGCATTCATATTGAAATCACCGACTACGAACACAGGGTTTGTGTCATTGCAACTAGCGGTCCGAGGGCGTAGGCGTTACTGTCCAGTTCGATGCCTTAGTCCCCTTGCCGCTTGACACGATTTGCTTTGCGATCCGCTTCCGCCTTACGATTTCTAAAGTGTTCCCTCTGTCTCCTCCACATTGAACCGATGCCCGTGCCTGCCGATGGGGAGAGCTGACGCTGATTTTGGATTTTTCTGCCTGCCAGTTCGCTCGCTTGTCCGCGTTCTTTTGCCCCCTTAGTTCATCATCTGCGGTGTACTAGCGCGGACGGCCACCTTTTGCTACTGCCCAGTTAGAGCTCGCGGTATAAAGTACCTCACGCTTCAGACACACGCATAGACGCGGGAATTTCCGTTTGAGGACATCGAAACATATACGGAAGCCTAGCCTATTACAACTCCGCTGTAAAAAATTGGAAACTATTGCACTCCGTCAAGGTGAATTACAAGTCCGCTGTAAAAAAAATGAAACTATTGCACTCATGAAGGTGGTTTACCAAGTAGCTTTTTAGCATGAGAGAGAGAGAGAGAGAGAGAGAGAGAGAGAGAGAGAGAGAGAGAGAGAGAGAGAGAGAGAGAGAGAGAGAGAGAGAGCATTTATTTCACAACCCGTGTCCGGGTCCGCCCACGACATAGGGGTGACACAATGTAGGTGAAATGTGTAAGCGAATTTTATTTCTCTCGAGAATGGACGGCGGCTGTCCCTAATGAAGTCTCGGACATAAAACGTGCATGCAACCGTAGCCATAAATTTTGCTGTGGTTGAATGGAACCTCGGTTTTCGGGATAGAGCGCGCAGCGAACACGCACAGAATTGAACAGTAAGTCAAAACAGACGCTGCTCGGAACAGTGCCGATGTAAGGGCGAACAATCGGGGAACTTTAAGGCCAGCTCCCTCTTGACTCATTTTCCCGTGGCATGCGTACTCAGTCTAGCCCTCTAGTCCCTCTCCAGAACTCTCGCCTTAGAACGAACGAGCGATGAGACGCTTTCACTGCGGAAGCCGTCGGCGCCGCGATTTGGTTCGCTTCGATGGCGCTTCCCTCGACGAGGACAACCGCACGCGGCGCTTGCTTGAAGGTCAGAGGGACGCTACTAGGCGCTTCCTGGGTTTGTACCTGGAGTAGTAAGCTTCGCCGAAGAGAGCCTAAGGGAAGTGGGACTCGTGCCGGGGAAGAACAGCGGAATTCGAACTGCTGCGCCACTACGTGGGATCAACGTACGTTGCTGGCACGTGCACGGAATGCGGCCACGGCAGGATAAAAGCGGCGGCGGGGCACAACGAACCGCCAACGCACGCGCCACGATGTAGATGGAAGACGGCTTAGAGGGAGCACGCACCGAACCCCAGAGATTTCCAATCTTCGTCTTGGATTACATTTTGCATTAGAAATGGGAACGAAATCCTGCAACACAGCGCGCGCTCAGAAGACCAAGCAATAAAATGACGGCTGCAAAAGGAGAAAACCAACTTCCCCTCTTGAAATATACACGACTTTCCTCTGATGGCGTCTGCTTGTTGCAGAAGCAGGCAGCAACCGCAGAGGGCTATGCAAGGCATCTTCCTCCCCCTCTCCCCTCCCACCTCGAGGATGGAAAACGTAATCAAGATAGTTCGTTCAGACGTGACCTAGCCCTGTCAGCCGACACCACAAGGGCCTCCGACAGGAGTGCATCAAGCCGGAACGTCCAGATTTAGAAAAAAATTATCTTCTGCAAGCTGACCTCAAAGTTAGATTGGATTGGGAAAAAAAAAAAAAAAAGCCGTGCAGTGAGACCTTGATCCGCATGCGGAACACGACGAAATATGAGACAACCCCTTCCCCCGTGCTAGCTTGCGTCGGCCGGTACGGTTCCCGCGTACCCATAAAGAAAAATGTTATATCAGCGACACGGGCTTCTGATATAAGCAGAAATCAACAGTGCCTCTCTCGATGTCGTTATCGTAGCACAGCTAGAATTGCAACATGCGGACCCGCTGGAGTGTCAGGCGACTTTCGTCAGGCGACTTTCGCAAGGACGATGATAACTGGCGGCTCAGAAGTAGCAAGTTGTCGCGAAAGGAGTCTGTTCTGAGCACAGCACGTGCCACCCTTGATAGATAGCTCACGCCTGTAGCGCACAGTTCGCGGGCTGCGTTACTTCAGAGGAAGAAATGCGCAGGACGGGAAAGGGAAGGCGATAGTTGGTCGCTCAGCGTTTGTCGCCGAATTCTTCCACACTACTTTATTAAAGCGAGGGGTTTTTAAAGCGAAGGCTTTCCTAGTGGGACCGACGACGTCTTGTCAAGAAACTAATGCTTTTCCCATACAACAGTTGGTTGACGGAAAAGCTCTGATAAGATCTCTGGACACACGGCGCTGCGTGAAATGGGGCTTCCATTGCGTCAAAACGGTTACTCGAAATTCTCGAAAGAGGAACGGTGCTTGATAAGACGATACACGCATCTGTCACGAGGAAGGAGTACAATAGTGTATCTTTATGAGGTGGTGGTGATGATGTTAACGGATGAATCTAGCCTTGCGTGATATGCCGGCGGTTGTTTCTCCGATCAACACCTTTTTGCCGCTATGCGCGGGAGATCACCAGGAGTCACTGAGGCGTGTGTCCCTTAAAAACCCGAGGATCGGGCGCAAAATAAACCCCGTCTCAGTATACATTCAGATGGTTCGTAGATGCGTTTACTTATTGCGCGAGAAATAGCACGTGTCTTCGTTCTTCGTTTGCGATTTTGGTGTTTGAAAATGGTGTTTTGGTGTTCAGCGAAGGCTGGACGGACATTTAGCGAAGGTTTTACCGCACTTTTGACGCCCTTTTGATGTGAGAAGGCTTTCGCGCTTTTCTCAACTTTTTTTAGGGAGGGATGGTACATTTTTTTATCTCGAGCTTCTCGGTATCAACCAGTAAGTGTGGCGCAGGGGATATTCAGTTCCGCACTTAGTTAAGAAGTGGGCTTGGGCTAGGACGTAATGCGGTCAACTGGCAACCCGTGGACCACCAGTGTATAAGAAGGGCTACCGAGAGACAGGACATAGTAATAGATGGGGAAAACAACTGATGGAGGGATGAAATAAAGAAAATTCGAGGGCAACGAAGAGACTCGTGCGTCGCAAAACGAGAGCGCTTGAAGGTCTGCGGAAAGGGCCTTTGCTGGTCAGGATGATCAGGTTGGCTGCTGACCCCTTCACTTTTTACAGCCAGGTAGTATAGATGCAAGCATCTCGCTTGTGAGCAGACCCCCTGAAGAAGGCCGATATTACACTCTTTTCAAGTTCACCAGAGTCCACGTGCGCCAATTCCGGTTATATATTACACTTTTGCACATAACAACAAATCAAAAACAAGTGGTCGCTAGAGGGCACTTGGGCACTGTCCCTTGGTGTCCCAATATTAGCGTAATTGCATTTGCCGCGTTCCCCGTGTAAAGTAACGTAACAAAATCCGCACCGAAAAGCGTTCCCGTGCATTCACGCGGCCATCTTAACAAACTCCGGGCAAAAGCGGGCGGGGCCGGAAGACGCGTCCCGGAGGCGATTATTTTTCTTCCGGATTATTAGATTTGGCGCTGGCAACAAAGGCGAGTCGGCGGACGGGCACTTCTAGCGCCCACGCTGCGTCCGACGCGGGGCTGCAGCCGGCACTGCGGTCTTGGTCGATATCGATTCCCGCGTTCCTCCGCGTGGAGCCGAGAACACGAGCAGGATGCCAGAGGGGAGCACGTAGATGTTGATTCGCCAAAATTGGGCTCCCCGCGGAATTCTTCGCGCACGTGGATGTCGGGAACGCTAGGACGAAAGAGCAACTCTCGATACTCCTCCTAATGCGGTTAAGGAAGGTGTGGTTCCTTTTGTGTAAAGAGGAAACGTAAGACGTTTGGAGAGTGCGATGGACGTCGCACCTTTTGTGTTCTGTTTGGGTTGACAGATGCAAGCGCGCGAAATGAATAGACTGTTTTAGAAGAGTCACGTGTCTTTAATAAGGTGTCCGACCAATTGCGACGCCTAAAAATAACTTGTAAAGGCCTGCCTTGGCACAATCCCTGCGCATCTCCCGTAACGCGGGTAAACGGGCCGGCTTGAATATAATGAATGAAAGCAGATTTCACCTGTATGTAAATGTGACGCATTCTTTGGCTTCTCTGTCTGTCTGTCTGTCTGTCTGTCTGTCTCTGGCTGTGTCTGTGTCTGTGTCTCTGTCTTTCTCTAGCTGTGTCTGTGTCTCTGTCTTTCTCTGTCGCTGTCTGTCTGTGTATGTGTCTTTGTCTGTCTCTGTCTTTGTCTGTCGCTGTCTGTGTCTGTGTATGTGTCTTTGTCTGTCGCTGTCTGTGTCTGTGTATGTGTCTTTGTCTGTCGCTGTCTGTGTCTGTGTATGTGTCTTTGTCTGTCGCTGCCTGTGTCTGTGTATGTGTCTTTGTCTGTCTCTGTCTTTGTCTGTGTATGTGTCTTTGTCTGTTTCTGTCAGTCTCTGTCTATCTTTCGTAGTTGCGCTTCTTATTCCAACGACAGCTATTCAGACGCACCTGTGACAGGTCAGAAAGCCGAGAAGGCAGGCTTCTGAAATTGTCATATAGTAGCCACATAATGCTTGGCATTAGAATTAGGCCAGCTTGATCATGCTTACAAACTGACAACAATCTGGAAACATAGATTGTGTTGTCACTGTTAACTACTGCGCACAGTGTTAAGTCTTTGCGTTACGCCGTGTGGCGTAGCTAGTCACGGTAGTGCAGCGAGACACTTCAACGAGACGCCAGCTGCGTAGCTCTGCCGGCTTGATGGAGCTTTTGTTTTTTCTCCGTGAGTTGCGTTGGCCTCGTCACGGGCCTCCTTCCTACAGCGCCTCACAGCTCCATTTTACAGCGAAGCTGTGTATCGCTGGGGTCCCGTGGAATTTTTGTGTCCGTGGGCACAAATTTCTAGCGCTGTTCGTGTAAAAGCAGGCATCGTTCTCAAGTTGCGTATCATCCTTCAGCAGGTTTTGACAGCTACATGTCGGTGATCCGCGATGATGGATTCGCTTGCGTCGGAGAAAACAATCTCCTGTTCCAATTCAGTGCCGCAAGTACCATTGAACTTGATACTAATATACATTAGAGGGAAACCTGGCGCTAGTGTCCAGGTTAGCCGCGCTTCAGCGAGCGTGCCCTATTACCTGGGTAGGAACGTTGTACTTATTCTTGGCATGGCTCAAAAACAAGCTCAAAAGATTTCTGTGGCTGCAAAAGACAATAATAATATTGTAAAATATTTTCTAAATGTGTTTATCAGTGGAAAAGTGGTGCTACAAGAGGTGACAAAAGGAGCTTTATGAAAGGATAACAAGAACAAGTGTTGCTCTTTCTGTTGATTTTGTTTTCTGGAGCGCAAAGAAGCCATGTGGTTAGCCAAGCCAAGTACGAGGGGAACGTTGCTAGCTGCTATGGCGGCGCTCACGATGGCACGTGATTGCAGCGACAGATTTCCTTTTAGGATGTGTTACTATGAAACTCTATAGCAAAAACCTAATTCGGCAGGGGGTGGTATTCGTTGCTGTGCATTCTTAAACATCGCCGCAGGCGGGCTTCACCACAGCCCTCTAGAACAACTCATCATCGAGACCAAATGTGCATATTTGGCGAATGGCGAGCCCAGTATGCGATAAGGGCAAAATAGAGAAATGCTGTTGCCGCAGCGCAGATACTATATTTTGCTCTAATCGCATGCTGGGCTCGTCATTCGCCAAATTTGCCCATTTGGTCTCGATGAGTCGTTCTAGAGTGCTGTGGTGAAGCCCGCCTGCGGCGAGTGTGGGGAAGCCTTAGCACTCACGAAGCACAGTGTGTCAGCAACAATGGCGGAAACGGCGGCGAGAATGTGTGAAGCGACGGCATGCGGCAAGACATGACGCCGGAGATCGTGCTAGGTAGGCCGGCCGTAAGCGGCAAACTAGACAGGATGACGCGCGACGAGAAGCGGAAAACGCGGCGGGGAGATGCAAGAGAGGGAGAAATGTAGCCTCCCTAACGGCAGAGGTCTACTTAAGATGGTGGGTAATCAAGTGGGGTAAGAAATAATGCAAGAAATGACGACTTAAAAGCTAACAAATAAGATGGAGGATAAAAGGAAACAAAATTGAAGCGGAGTAAAAAAATGCAATAACAAGAAAAAAGATCTGAGGATCCGAGTTTTGGGGAACCTGGAACAAACCTGAATCGTTTAGGAAAGTCAACAGCGCCCATGTCCTCAACGCCGTGTCAGCGTGATTTCTCTACTGTCCAAGAAAGTGACCCAGTTCGAACGCGTTTCCTCGTAGCAGTCGCACAAGTGCTCTGTTCAGTTTCATATTGTGTGTACCTATACTGCGGGCAGTAGCACAAGAGATACCTAATGTCCTCCTTCAGGAGCACACCAAGCACAACGGCGAATCTGCCCTGCCTATCTTGAAAAAAGAAAAATAAAGACTGCTAGTGAATGCAACGTGTGTTCGAGATTTCGGCGCACGATAAAGATCCCCAGGTGGTCAAAATTAATCCAGAGACCTCCACTACGGCGCACCTCATCGCCTGCGTTGCGTCGGCGCGTTAAACCCCACAATCAATCGAATGCAACGTTTAAGGGCGAAACACACGCGCGGATAACGACGTGTTCCCGCAGGCGTTCTTTCCCTCTCCGCAACCGGTCTGCCAGCCTGGGTTCCTGACGACTGCCGGACAGGTTCCCGGAGAGAAAAAACGCGTGCGGAAACGCGTCGTTATCCGCGCGTGTGTTCAGCCGTTTAGGCGTAGTCGGTCGTACCCTTTGTTTGTTTTGGTAGGTTTCCCTGAAACTAGAAGCACCATGCTGCGAAAGTAGAAAACATTAAAGGAGCTTCAGCAAACTTCAAGAGAGTCTTTCTGGGTAGACAATTCTGATTCAGTCGTAGTAGGTGATCAGTTGTCTCGTTCGTATTGAGGACGCGGCTCTTCTCCTCCGGCAGACACGTCGGAATGTAGGCGACGTGGAGGCTTTTAACCGACAAGTCGTGGTTAAGACGAAACCGTGCTGCTTCTTGTGACGAAATTTCTATCGTCTTGAGCATGTTTTGCTCTAAATTAGTTCCGATTTCCGGCACTACCCCAATTTAAAGCTTTGCTGACCAACCACGATCACAATGTAGGAATGCCTTAAATTTTTTTGCTGCCATTACCTTGACTATTTCCTAATCTTGTTTGCTTTCGTAGCGTTTATCCAATGTCTATTTTTCAACTAATGTGACAGAGCTTGCGCTGGCTATGTTGTTACGATTTGCCTGAAATGTGCTCAAGGTTTTCTTCGCACTAATTAATGTTGACGTGCATGAACCATGTCATTGGTTCGAGAAGGTGGGAAACGTATGTCTTTTGCCTAATTGGCGCCTTAACAGGTTGCCTCCTCATGTGCTTTAACATGAGTGTTCAATAAAGTTTCACTCCCTCACTCACTCTTTTGCTTACGCATACATGTAATTTGTTACCTCGACAGTGATGAAGAGGCCAGACCTTCGCGATCTGAAAGTGCTGCCATGCTTGGGGGAAGAAATAACGCTTCGAATTTATAATTGCCCTCCAATCCTTTCCCAATAGCGATGCGTGAAAAAACCTTACCCTACCCAATAGTGCTAAATGCGCATATCTTGCCCAGAGGGCACTGGGCGTACCGTCTTTAAAAGGACAGCGCAAGGCAGAGCGCGCGTTCACGCTATTAGCTTGCGTACGGATAAAAAAATAAATGAAGAAACGCTTCCCTCTGAAATTGTTCCAAGTGGGCGAGTAAGCCTCGAGCTCGTTTCGGTATACCGTGCACTCATCGCTTTCCTTACTGTATGGCGTATGGCTGTATGGCTGTAATCCAATGCCTACGATCGTAAAGCATAAATCAGTGGTGGCATATTCTGAAAAGACCGTTTGCTCTCATTCATTTTTACAGCGTCTCAGTCTTTCCTTCCTTTCCTCCTCTTTCGTTTTCCCTCTTTCTACGCCCTTTTTTCCTGTCTTCCGCACCTTCTCTCTCTCTCTCTCTCTCTCTCTCTCTCTCTCTCTCTCTCTCTCTCTCTCTCTCTCTCTCTCTCTCTCTCTCTCTCTCTCTCTCTCCTTCTTCATTTCTTGATTGCTTTCTTTCGTTCTGCGCAGATTCACGACAATTATAATTGTGCTCAAGGGAGCTGTATATCTCCCGAAACGTCATTTTTATTTTCGACTTGGTCAGCGACGTGTATTTCACATTTTGTATTACATTTAACAGTATGCAGTAAGCTTTTTTTTTACTTTGCAAGCCTCGCCACGGAATGGTATTAGATGCTCACGTCTCCCTATTTAGAGATTAGGGCAGTATTCTGAGTCTCTCCTACACTCCATTTGCCCCCTCCACTCGGCTGAAGGGAATGATTCCCCAATGCGTATGCATGGGGAAGCCGATTTCAAGGATTTCCTCCCATGGAGGCTCGAGTGGAGTAGGGACTCAGAGTACCCGGGTTCGGTTTCCACCGTATGTAGCAGAGCAGAGGTGGAGTGCGTTCAGTGAGGCTCGTGTGTATACACGGCGCCTTCACTGTCCGCCCCGTCCCGGTTTTCTGTTAGCGCAGCATAGTGAACAAGTACCTGGAGAGGGCCATTGCTGCCATGCGACAAGGCACCGCCGGGGAGCGGACCGTGCTCGAGAAGTTCGTGACGACGCCAGGGATCGACATCAAGGACGTCTTCACCATGATCCTGGACATGTTCCTCGCCGGCATAGACACGGTGAGGCATCTCGCACCCATGCCTTCCCAGCTACGCTTTCTCCGTACATGTATGCAAGAAGTTGCAGAAAATGAATACAGAGGACTGGCAGGTGTGGGCTTCACGCGCCATGGAGAAACAGTTACACAGAAAGTGCCTCACTCGGAGAATAGGGAGTAAATGTTGATTTTCCTTGTATCATTTCCACTAGAAGCGGACATTAAGGGGGCCATAAAGACAAAATGCGACGTAGTTTATTTTTAAAGAACTAGGGATCAGTACCTCACTCAGCTCCATTCCAGCCACAAAAGACGTTTTTTAACCGAAGACAAGAAGTATTGAAAAACTTTCAAATTTCGCGCTACAGTGACGCGTTATGGGAAAGACTGACGTCATATGGGCCAGCACTAAAAATAGTTTTCAGTGCGTTCACTGCACGTTACTAGAGGCCCCATTACAGTCGTCCAGTCATGCGTCTTAGCGACCGGTTAGTTCGGCGGCCGCCAATCGCACAAACAAGGTTCTGTGACGTCATAGAAAAGTTTCGGGAAAGTGACGAGGGAGTCGCCACTGTCTCCCACGTTTTCTTTGATGTCTCCATTATTTGTTCGAAGTTTGCGATAATATTGGTATCATTGTTATTGGGACTAAACAATATTTTCTAACAAACCAAACCTGTGTTTTGTCTTCAAGGCCCCTTTATTTAAGGAGCCGTCAATACAGGCCGAAAAAAAATTTCCCCAAAAAACTAAGCTGCGTATAAACGCCGTTATAAAACCGTGAGAATCTTAGCGTTCGCTCGAAAAGCGTCTGTTTGAAGCTTTTCTGGAGTGCCGGTCAGCTGTTAGAAAATTGAACGTATAGCGCATGCTGAAAATTCCCCGGTTAATTATCGCGTGGCTGCGTACAGCTCCGGCACCGATCGTCTCTTCCACGGGCATGAAACTGTTTACGTTTCCGTACTGAAGCCGTATACGTTCAACGATCCTACGAGCCCTAACGAGCGGCTAGGAGCCTCGCTTTCGCCAAAAGAGGGAAGGGTTTAGTTTGAGGACAACCACCCACTTCTTAATAGACAGTCTATAATTGTCGGATTACATCATCACTGCATTCTGCCGGTCCGACTCCTTGCTGTAAGTGCGACTGGAGGCGCTTCTAGCCTAACCCTCTTATGAACCTTCGCATCACTGCGAGGCTCTCCATAGCGGCCACATATTAATTAACCTGTTTCACGTATTTACATTAAAACAAAAGGTACAATTTTTCGCAACCGCACGATAACAAATGAGACTTAGTAGGCTAATTCAGCGCTAGGAACTTTGCCTACCCTCCTCTCAACGAACATTCATGTTTTTAGCGTGGTGTCTCAATTTGCTTCCGCTATAATAGCTGAAATAAAACCGTGGCGTGGACGAGAAAGCACGCCAAAGCAAAGCACATCCTCAGTGTTTGTAGGTAGAAACCGAATTTATTATTATTTTTTTGGGGGGGGGTGATGCAATACATGTGCAATCTCGGTTGATGATGTTACGGTGTCCGCCTCCTTTCGTCTCCACCTGCAGACGGCGTACTCCACGACGTTCATCCTCTACTACCTGGCCACCAACCCACACTGCCAGGACAGGCTAGCGCGAGAACTGCGCACTCTGCTTCCCGCACAGGACTCCAAACTGAGCTTGGAACAGCTCCAGGGAGCAGCGTACCTGAGGGCCTGCATCCGAGAAAGCCTCAGGTATGCGTGAATTCGGGGACAGCTGCCCAAATGGGCTACGCCGGCTCTGCGAGTCGACGGATAATGCGGTGTTTATTCTCTGCGGTGTTTGTTGTCGTTATGAGCGAGCCGAAGGTGAAGTACACGTGATTACACAGGCGATCACGTTCAGAAAAAAAAAAAAAAAAAACGGCCGCGTATCTGCTCCTTTCGTTCCAAATGTTGACAAAAGACCATAGTCTTTGTCGACATTTGCCAAGTAAATGCCTCTTCTTGCTTTCCCGCTCACACGTCATGCTGTTCCTCTTCCGTCGCGCTCCTTCCAAGGTAAACACACTATAGGTTTGTTCAAGCCAATTTAAATTTACTGCGTTCCACTGCTCCATGGGCACTACTTTGCGAACTATTTCCGCCATAATGAAGACGTCGAGGTCCACGGTCTTTTATTTTCTGAGGCCGGGTGCAAGGATGATAAGTGGCCGCTCTCTTGGAAAGAAGAATGCTAATTAAAGCACTTTGTTTATGATTTAAGCGCAACATCGAGGATAAACAGGCTACATTTCACCGAGAAAAACATACAAATGAGTGCAGCAAGTGCATTGAAGATGAAGTAAAAGAACGGAACGAAGCCAGGAAGCGACATCCACCATCGTATACTGCTTGACAATAGATGCAGTTTAACTGATTGATTTGATTGATTGTGCGGTTTAACGCGCCGATGCAACGCAGGCGACGAGGCGCGCCGTAGTGGAGGGCTCGGGATTCATTTTCGCCACCTGGGGGGGATCTTCAACGTGCGCCGAAATCTCGTACACACGGGCGTTGTTGCTTTTCGCGCCCATCAGAAAAGCGGCCGCCGCGGCCGGGAATCGAACCCGCGTCCTCATGCTCAGCAGTACAAGTAGTTTAATTCCAAGCAACACAGTTCAGATTATTACTGTGTACCCCCAACAGGCTAACACAAGGCCCCCGAAAGTAACCCGCACCAATTCAATCACAAAACTCGAGAACACAGATATCGCAAAAGTCTGACTAGCACTCAGCGGCGTTAGATTGGACATTACTACTGCCATATTCACAACTCATAAAAATGCAGGTGTGTCTTTGAATTTTTTTAAAAATGCTAAAAAGCTCGCTCTTTGCTGGTTTTAGTGGGCTGTAGCAACAGCTATGGCTGCATCTTATCACCTCCCGCGCAGGCGATGGTAATAACCATATCTCAAACTGCATGCGGTTACAAACCTCCAGCGAGGGAGGGGTGATGCGCTCTTCATAGACGCCACAGAAAACGCGCTGCTTCAAGCTAGCTTAGCGTAATAACCCATAAAAGCGGGAGATACCCTTTGTCGGTAAAATTATCCCTAGCACACACTAAAGGAAAGTTAAGGCTGAGGAATAAAAACAGTCATAATGCGGGAATTTCCTTTTATCAGCCCCAGCTTATTTATAGCTAAGTACCGTAACACGAGGCAAATCGTCAGCAAGCCTTCGGTGTATTCCAAGAACAAAGGAAATTTTCCCCGGAAGACAGGCTTTGTCCGAGGCTTTCATGACGAGCTTCGCTAATCCGCTTTTACGCTTTGTGACGTCATAAATCACAACGCCGTGTCCGGTGTGAGGCCATGACACCAGTCTTGGGGCTTCTCTCACTATCTACTTTATCCGTGAGCTACGCTTGTGAGCCTGCGACTAAAATAACGTCACATTTCCGGCACTTGAAATAACTATAGAGACTTGTTTCGGGCATGCGTTTTTGATGACGGTAGTCCTTCCCTGGTTAGTAAACGCAAAAAAAAATAGTCTGTGTCTGTTACTCGATTCCGCCCACGAGCTAGAAGTTGGAAGGATGCGTGCACCAGAAGTATATACAGGCAAAATTAGCGTCTCTGGATAAGGTTACAGGGTATCGGCACTCTTTTCTCCTATTTTTGCGTGCCTCCGTCGTGGTGATTGGTCAGTTCGCATCACGTGGCATTTATTTACAATGAGACTGCTCATGGGCGGCACCATTTTGTTTATGCGTTTTAGTTTGCTCTGCGGCTGCGCGCGACTGGCGGCGTTCCGATCGCGAATAAAAGATAACGCGTGTAGCAGCATTTCAGCAGCAGAAGTGTGTCCGAAGATGCCGTTTTGCTGCGTCTTCGGCAGCGTTGTTTAGAAATGACGTCGTCAAAGTTAGCGGTAAGGCCGCCGAAGTGGCAATCTGGCAACACTGATATAAACACCAAAATGGTCGCCGTTGGTCACTTCCGTGCCTTAGAGACGGTACTCTGTATCTTATCTAGTGACACTAGGCAAATCATTCCAAACTACTACTTTTGGCGCGGATTATACATATCAATATTGTTCGGCAAAAACAAAGCACTGGGAATATTTGAAGACATAACGTACATAACGGACGGTAGCACCGTTCTTTTGATTAAAATAGGCGTGAGACTCATGGTAATACAAATGCATCAAAGACAAGCGAGATAAAATTAAATTAAAGTCCCCTAGAGCTGTTCCAAGAACAATGCACAGAAAAGGAACCAAGGCGCGCGAACAGAGCGAGCGCGGGGAAATTGAATTGGATTGGAGAAACTTCAATAGCATCCATTATGGGCGGAGAACGCCTGACGGTTTGAGCGCGGGCCGCCTCGTGTGCCTTTTCCGCGTCCCCAAAGCCCATGTGGCACAAGTTCATACCATTGGCTTTGGTGTGAAGAGGGCGGGGAAAGGCTCAGAGCAACTATATGGGTTAGCACGGAACTAGAACGGGAAGCAAACGCGCACCTTTGGTCGCCAACCATATAATTGGAGTTCGCTCTTCAGCCGTCGAAACACCACTAATGCTTCTTTTTGTATTGTGTTTTCAACGGCGCAAACGTCTCGACAGGTGGAAGCCAAAGAAAACATGTTTAGCAAATCTTTGGAAACCCGAGAGTACGCCTAACATTAAAATCATTCTAGAGGCTGCGCTGTAATGGAGATTTGACATCTTTGTGTGTGTGTGTGCGTACTTGGTGCGGTGAACATACATGATCATATGTATGTATACAGAACTGTGCCATTACGCTGTAGCGGTTTATTCAGGGGGAGTACGTGAGGCTCACGAGGTCGTGCGCAACAGTAAATTACGCTTCAAATATTTGTCTCGAAACATTGAAACCGGGAGGGCGGAAAACCCGGGTTGGAGCCACAGCATTGAAAAATAAAAACGGTTAAAGTAGCTGGTCGCTGTCAAATATAATGCCCCAAATGAAGCAGCCTGGCGGGCACGAATGCAATCCGGATTGATTACGTTGGTAACTCCTTCTAACAGTGCTCCGTAAGCGAACGTCGGGCGTTTGGTATTGCTTGCTAATGTACCACGAAAGATACGACGTGGGGAACTTCTATTGCTCCGAAACGTTGTTTCTATTCCGGAACTGATGGGTCCAGTAGCAACACCAGAGAAATTTTAATTCAGGTGATATAGGAAGGGGGGAACGACGCTCTTAAATGAAGGCTTTGTGGAGGGCGTGCCAAATTTCCACTTTGCATTTCAATAGAGTAAGATCGTATGGACCGATGCCTGCTTAAATATTTGCTCACTCGGGGCTTATCTGCACAGCACTCCTTGTTCAATTGTCAATGCATATTTTGTATGGAATGCATGATTCAGTGGGCTGTAAATGTCTACATCGGGATACCTCTACGTGCTGTTATGGCACCCATATTTTCAGAAATTTCACATACCTGTTTTACACATATTTTTTTTTTAAATTCCTTACATCTTACCATTAACGACACGTGTACACGTCCTCGGCACAAGAAGTTTATTCTTCCTTTTGGTTTTTGTTGATGGGAGCGGAGCGGTGACTTGGGTGTGCCTACTTTCCTCGCTATTACCGCGAAAAACACGTACGTGTCTGAAGCCTCATGAATATTAATTTGGGGTCCAATAAACAATGCAAACGCACGCGCACATACGTGCATACACGCGCAAACACACGCACACGTGTCTCACACGAAGTCGCGTCTCACACGCACACGCGCTCGTAGTCAGATTGCCTGCAACCCACACAAAATACGGAAAAGAAAATACCATAGCAATTAATCCTAGGCGCTTAATTGGGCAATATTAGACTCCAAAATTTTTAGATGACTCATTACAGTTTCGACTAACGTTTTCTTATCTCTAAAAAAAGGTTTCAACACCACCAAGCACGACTCTGCACATGCGATTCTTTGGAGGTGTAAGTGCCGTTGCATGTGCAGTTCAAATTTCTAAATACGCCTACTACGGGCATTTAGCAATATCTCCCGCAGAACCTAATTTACCTACACAATCAAAAGCTAGACGCGAAGGAAAGAGATAAAGCGCTTACCGAAAGTATTGCAGGGTCCCTTTAATCGTCGAACCAAATAGTTCTTGAATGGCCCCGGTCAAACAATTTACACTCCCTGTAAAATATGAGCACCAGGCCTTCGACTGATTGCAATATTTTTTTCTCAAGGCCGTAATTAAGCTCCGTCTTCGATCTTTACAACCCCCCCCCCCCCCACCCCAATCAGAGATATGCCCCACTCCCCCTCCCCCCCCACACACACACAAAGAAAAAAGAAACGCTTAAGGATGTGCGCCCAGAATGCTCTAGAATAGAACGAAAAACGACTATGCAAAAGGCAAAAGGAATGTTAAACAGCCACGCCCAAAACCTGACCTTTAGAGAGAGGGAGAGAGGGAGAGAAGGGTTTGTTGAAAAACGCAGTTTCGCCGGCGTTTGCAATCGCCTACATGCTTTTCTGCTAAGGGTCGGGGATGTAGGGAAAACAGGCCCTAGAAAGCGGGACTGAAATACTTGAAGAGGAGAGTGAATACAGTCATCTCGGACACGTTATCGGCGCTGCTCCCAACTACGAAAAATAAACCCGGTTCAGTGTTAATATGGACTTAGGGCATTCGGTAAGCACGCTCAAATAATGAACAGTACGCTACATCTACTCCCGAAAAGGAAGGTGTACAACTATAGTGCACGCAACAACTTACGCAGACAAAAACATGGCACCCTTGCTAAGGACTTGGAAGAGAAACTCAGGTCAGTCCAACGAGCAATCGGAAGAAGGACGGTTGGAGTAACTCTTGGGGAGAGGAAACCAGCATGTCATACAAAAAAACTAACTCGCGTGGAAGGCATCACCGCTCAATTTAGGAGGAAGAAGCGGAACTGGGCTAACAACCGGTGATCCATTAGGGCAACAGATTGCTGCCGGTCTATAGATGGAACTAGACGAGGGGGAAGACCATTAACTCGACCGACGGAGCTTATTAAAGCAGTGCGGAAAGACAGGACTGCAGGAAAAAAACACACGGGTCAAGTTTCTTCCCTTTTTTATCTGCTTTTTTGCCTTCTTTATCCCGCTGTTTTAATGGTTTACCACCAGCAACAAATTGGCCCACATTAATGAATTAACCACTAACTTCATGAAGGGATGAAAATCTCAACGCAAAGACTGGACTGGACATTCGCGAGACCGAAACGGTAGAAGAACACCTTCGCCCTGCAGTGGACACAATGGGCTGATAGTGGTGATAACGATGATGATGATGATAACTTCATGCCACCTTTTGTTTTTTCGCTGCAACAGTGCGAAAATATTCTGAGTTCCGTATGAAGACTTTAAATATAATTACGTGGCGGAACAAAAAGCGAGAGGAACCATGGTGGCGGGCCTGTATTTGCGGCAAGAAGCTCATTACTATCGGTGGCTCCTGCCTACGGTGCCTTGCTATCTCGACCTCGCTTCTTCTGCAATAAGCCTCGGGGCTGTGAAATACGCTCAAATACAACAATTCGCAAAGCGGCCATGACAGACCGATCAACGCTACGTGCCACCCACTGCTTCGTCTTCGTCCGCGAAGGGGCAGCAGCGCCTTGCACCATTGTCACCTTCCTCGTTTACTCTTGACGCCAAGCATTGCGCAGCGCACCATTGTCCATTTCTTGTAAAAATTCCACTGAGTCGAGGTTCGGGTCGGGCCCGTGATACACAAGCGCGGTGACTAATAGTGCCGCGAACCATACATTGGGTTTGTTTATTTGTGTTTTGCTTTTACCGCCCGGCTGCGCCGGTCTGTGTTATCTCTGCGCCAAGGGAAGCGCGTGTTCCATTCTTTCTTTCTGTGCCGCATGTGTTATCTGTTGTGATAGGGAGAGCATTCCGATCTAACGTGAACAGCCCAGAATAATCTTCTTGGATCTACTATGTTCTCGATGCGAATCGACGTTTCGAGAACCACGCGCGCCAAAAGATAAAAAGCTTGCAGTGCGGACGCCGGGGCATTCGATTCGACGACACTCGCCTGTGCAAGTCACTTTGTTGACCGCTGCTTCGCCGCCTCTGTATTCTTTTGAGTTGTTAGGGGAGCACAAGTTCGCTCCAATAAACGTGTTTCTCATTCAACACCACTGCATCGTCCTTGTCTTCGTGACATCTGGTGGAGGTGCTGGGTACGCACCCTTCATGCCCACTACAACCTCGAAAAGCCGCCAAGCCAGTCCAACAAGAGCCAGCCCCCGCCTGCAAGATTTACCGCCCGAGTTCGGTCTTCTGCCAGAAGGGCCCAAGAGAAGGAACGCTGCAACCAACACCATGGTGCAAGAAACAACGTCGCCAATCATCCTGCAGCAGCCCCGAGAACCGCCATCGTTCCGGGGAGCCCCCGCTGAAGACCCCGAAGAATGGTTGGAGAAGTTGGAGCGCGTCCGCATCTTCAACAGGTGGGACGATGAAGAAACGTTCCGGCATGTCTTCTTTTACTTAGAAGATGCTGCTCGAACTTGGTTCGAGAACCATGAGAGCTCTTTGACCGACTGGACTCAATTCAAGAGGGAGTTCCTTAAGACCTTCACTACCGTGGTGAGAAAAGAGCGAGCTGCGCTTTTGCTTGAAACTCGAACGCAGCACCCCAACGAAGGAGTCGTGATTTTCGTTGAGGAGATGAAGCGACTTTTTCGTCGTGCGGACCCTGAAATGACCGAGGAGAAGAAGCTCAGGTTTCTAATGCGAGGAGTGAAGCAAGAGCTTTTTGCTTGTCTAGTCCGTAACCCTCCGAAGACAGTGGCCGAATTCGCGTCTGAGGCGGCCGCGATGGAGAAGACGCTAGAAATTCGAACCAGGCAGTACGACCGCCCTGTCAACGCGCTGTTCTCGGAGACCATCGGTGCTGCAAATGGAAGCTCCGATACATTGCGAGAGACCATCCGAGCAGTGGTCAGGGAGGAGCTTCGGAAGCTTTTTCCAACGACGCCGCAACCTCAAGTGGCTTCCCTGACCGACGTAATCCGAGAAGAAGTCCAAAACGCACTGGGAACTTCTACGCCGTCGGAAGCACCCCGCGAACCACAAGCCATGACCTACTCCTCGGCTGTTCGTCAACCCCGCCCTGCTCCAACCCGTCGTCAAGAGGCTGAGCCATACCGCCGTCCAACGCCGCCCGCCCGACGCCCTGTAGACCAATACCAGACGCCAAGGAAGACCGACGTGTGGCGAACGCCCGATAATCGCCCGCTGTGCTACCACTGCGGAGAGGCCGACCACATCTACCGTCGCTGTCCCTACAAGAGGCTCGGTTTGCGAGGGTTCTCCGTCGACGCCCCACGCCCCCGATACGGCCAGCGCCCTGCTGAGATCGAAGAATACCTCTCCAACACCAACCGAGGACCAGCCCGCTTCAACCGTTCACCGTCGCCCTACCCGTCTCAGTCACCAAACCGCCGCAGCACTGCTGACTTCTCACGTGGAAGGTCCCCCAGCCCACGCGGGGGAAACTAAAAGCAGCAACTTCGGGAGGTAAAGTTGCACAACGGCGGAAAAATGAAAACCCTCCAACGACGCAGCGACTCGCTGAAGACCATCATTCACGACATGCCCTCATCCCGACGACCCGACCTAGCCCTAACGAGACTCCTGAACACGACGACAGCTACACGGCGCGACGCGTACCCGACCTGACCAAGACGTCCGTTGAGAAGACGACGACAACGACGATGCACAGTGCCCGACCATCAACACGTACAAGCAGAGATACGACGCCCCGACGAACCCGCAACTCGAGGACGACTGCATCTGACGTCAAGGTGTCCATCGACGGCTTTGACGTAGTCGCCCTCGTAGACACGGGAGCTGACTATTCGGTAATGAGCGGACCATTTGCGTCTAAACTGAAGAAAGTTATGACCAGATGGGACGGTCCGCACATACGCACAGCAGGAGGCCACCTCGTGACGCCAAGTGGAACGTGCACATCGCGCGTCACCATAGACGGCACAACGTACCCTGCGGCGTTCGTCGTTCTGCCTAACTGCTCCCGCGACGTGATTCTCGGAATGGACTTTTTGACGGACAACGGCGCAATAATTGATCTGCAGACCAAGTCGATAACATTTTCCTCCAATCACTCCACGACGCCGCAGCCGAACCCCGATCACCGTGCTGCTGTCAGGATCGCCGACGATCACATCACCCTGCCACCCCGCGCAAGCTTGATGATCGCCGTCTACTGTGAGGATGCTGCTTCTGACATCGACGCTATCGTAGAGAGTGATCGAAGGTTGCTTCTCGACCGCGGTGTCTCCGTCGCAAGAGGCATTGCGCACTTTAAGCAACGCCAATCTCACGTTTTGGTCACTAATTTCACCGAAGAGTACCAGCATTTAAACAAGGGAGCTGCAATTGCGTTCCTCGAAGAAACGCAAGAAGCAAGTGATGTGATCGCAGTCGCCGACTTTGAACGCACACCCGTAGAAACATTCAAGCTCCCGCAGCCATTCGACGTGAATCCGGCGCTACCGCAAGAACAACGGAAAAAATTATTGGCTTTGCTGCGTCGCTATAGCGAATGTTTTTCGTCGAGCGCAAAACTACGTCAGACCCCTCTAGCGAAGCACCGAATAATAACCGAAGATGGAGCCCGACCTACCCGACAGTCACCGTACCGCGTCTCTTCACACGAACGGGAAGCCATCCGGACTCAAGTCGACGACATGCTGAGCGATGACATTATACAGCCATCGAAAAGCCCCTGGGCTGCGCCCGTCGTACTCGTAAAGAAAAAAGACGGCACATTAAGGTTTTGCGTTGACTACCGGCGACTGAACAAAATCACGAAAAAGGACGTGTACCCCCTCCCCCGAATCGACGACGCCCTCGACCACCTCTGCCACGCGAAGTACTTCTCATCGATGGACCTGAAGACCGGCTACTGGCAAATTGAAGTGGACGAGAGAGACCGAGAGAAGACTGCATTTATAACCCCAGACGGCCTATACGAGTTCAAGGTGATGCCGTTTGGGCTGTGCACAGCACCAGCGACGTTTCAAAGAGTCATGGACACTGTGCTAGCTGGCCTTAAGTGGCACACCTGCCTCGTATACCTCGACGACGTAGTGGTATTCGCCCGGACTTTCGACGAACACCTTGCAAGGTTGGAGTCTGTACTCGAGGCCATTCGTACGTCGGGGTTGACGCTGAAGCCTGAAAAGTGCCGTTTCGCATACGGGGAACTCAAGTTCTTGGGCCACGTCGTCAACGCCGCGGGAGTCCTACCTGACCCGGCAAAAACTTCAGCCATTGCGAACTTCCCAAGGCCAAAAGACAGAAAGGGCGTGCGGAGATTTCTCGGGCTGTGCGCATACTACCGGCGCTTCGTCGCAAACTTCGCACGCATTGCAGAGCCACTGACCCGCTTGACGAAAGATAGCACCCCTTTCAGCTGGGAAAACGACCAAGAAAAAGCATTCGGCGAGCTGCAAAAACGCCTGCAAAGCCCGCCCGTGCTCGCTCATTTCGACGGAAATGCCGAAACGGAAATGCATACGGACGCCAGTGATATAGGCTTGGGTGCCGTCCTTGTCCAAAAGCAAAGCGGCTGCGAAAGGGTAATCGCCTATGCTAGCCGTGGTCTGTCGAAGGAGGAGAAAAACTATTCTGCCTCTGAGAAAGAGTGCCTGGCTATTATATGGGCGATTTCAAAATTTCGCCCATACGTGTATGGAAGGCCATTCAAGGTTGTAACAGACCACCATGCGCTGTGTTGGCTCGCCAATTTGAAGGACCCCTCTGGCCGTCTTGGGCGGTGGAGCTTGCGCCTGCAGGAGTTCGACGTTACAGTCGTTTATAAATCCGGCAGGAAACACTCCGACGCCGACTGCCTGTCCCGCGCCCCCGTCGACCCACCACCACAAGACTCTGATGAAGACAGCGCGTTCTTCGGGATCGTGACGGAGAGCGACCTAGCCGCCCAGCAGCGTGCCGACCCCGACTTACGCGTCATAATCGAGTACCTCGAGGGATGCAACGTTGCCGTTCCTAGGACCTTCAAACGCAGTTTACCAGCATTCAGCCTGAGAAACTCCGTCCTTGTGAAGAAGAATTTCAGCCCCGGAACAAGAGCGAATTACCTTCTCGTCATCCCCGCGGACCTTCGTGACGAAATTTTGGAAGCGTGCCACGACGACCCGTCTTCCGGACATCTGGGCACAGCCCGCACTATCGGAAAAATCAAGGCGAGGTACTACTGGCCCGGCCTTACCTCTGACGTCACCCACTACGTCCGGAGCTGCCGTGACTGCCAGCGACGAAAAACGCCGCCGACAAGACCCGCCGGACTTCTGCAACCGATCGCCGTCCCATCGAGACCATTTCAACAGATTGGAATGGACCTTTTAGGCCCGTTCCCTACGTCACGATCACAGAACAAGTGGATTGTCGTAGCGACAGACTACATGACGCGCTACGCAGAGACCGCCGCTCTTCCGAGGGGGACTGCACAAGAAGTGGCGAAGTTCTTTATAAGCCAGGTTGTGCTGCGACATAGAGCCCCGGAAGTCCTAATCACAGACCGCGGAACGGCATTTACTGCGGAGCTGATGCAAGGAGTATTACGCTACAGCAACACGGATCACCGAAGAACGACGGCGTACCACCCCCAAACGAACGGACTAACAGAACGTCTGAACAAGACAATCGCAGATATGCTGTCAATGTACGTTGACGTTGAACATAAGACTTGGGACGAAGTGCTCCCGTATGTCACGTTTGCGTACAACACGGCTATCCAGGAGACGACACAGCTGACGCCGTTCGAGCTTGTCTACGGTAGAAGGCCGACTACGATGCTCGACGCCATGCTTCCGCACGTAGAAGACGACGACCTCAACGCCGACGTCCACGGATATCTTCAACGTGCGGAGGAGGCCCGCCAGCTCGCTCGAGTTCGTATAACGGACCAGCAGCTGGTGGATGCGGGCCGCTACAACCTCCGACGCCGAGACGCCGAGTACCAACCAGGGGATCGTGTGTGGGTTTGGACTCCCATCCGACGACGCGGACTCAGTGAGAAGCTCCTGCGAAGGTATTTCGGACCCTACCAGATTCTACGACGTGTTGGCCAACTTACCTACGAAGTGATCCCCGATGGTGACTCCGGCACATCACGACGACGCACGCGGCCTGAAGTCGTCCACGTGGTTCGCTTAAAACCTTTCTACGGACGATGACGAACTTTTATTTTCATTTGTTCGGACTGTCGCTTATGTTAGCATCGGGTCGATGCACTCTTAGAGGGGGGGGGGGGGGGGTAATGCCGCGAACCATACATTGGGTTTGTTTATTTGTGTTTTGCTTTTACCTCCCGGCTGCGCCGGTCTGTGTTATCTCTGCGCCAAGGGAAGCGCGTGTTCCATTCTTTCTTTCTGTGCCGCATGTGTTATCTGTTGTGATAGGGAGAGCATTCCGATCTAACGTGAACAGCCCAGAATAATCTTCTTGGATCTACTATGTTCTCGATGCGAATCGACGTTTCGAGAACCACGCGCGCCAAAAGATAAAAAGCCTGCAGTGCGGACGCCGGGGCATTCGATTCGACGACACTCGCCTGTGCAAGTCACTTTGTTGACCGCTGCTTCGCCGCCTCTGTATTCTTTTGAGTTGTTAGGGGAGCACAAGTTCGCTCCAATAAACGTGTTTCTCATTCAACACCACTGCATCGTCCTTGTCTTCGTGACAATAGTGATGGGCGACGATGAAGAGGAAGACCGTCCATGCGCCACGGACGACGATGTTGAGCTGGCGGGGGAAGAAGAACACAGGCCCCGAAACAGCGATGCCTGCCTAAGCAAGGAGGAGACGTCAAGGGCCCCCGGAGAACTTGGTAGGGGAAGCGGCGTCATCGTATTGTCATGCCTCGGCAGGTCTGGGATGGTCTCAGCAGGTCATAAGCTACGGAGTGGGCGTTTCCATGGCTCACCGTGCCTGGACCAGCCCAACGCGATCCAAGTGCCTTCAAGCGATCGCTTCAGGAGCGGAGACACCCGAAGCTGGAGGGACATAATGGGGACGACGTCGCAACCAGACTCGGACCGGCGGAGACACGGCGCCACCCGCCGTTCAGACTAGCGCCCCACCGGCAGTCCAGCGAGACAGCTCAGCCCTTCGGAACCTGAAGACGTCGACTGAGGAACTGGTATCCACGGTCTTGCGCTGCTATCCCGCCAATTATCGGGCTTCCCAGGGACGTAGGCCTTTATCGCGAGGAATGCGTCCCTTCGGGCAACATCAGCGCGCGGGAGAAGCGAACCGAGCTACATGGACGGCGCAGCGACTAAACGCAGCACAGAGTCCGGTACGCCCCTTTTCAACCTCCGTCGGACTCGTTTTCGCCGTGCGCGGGGCAGTGCTGTTGTCCAGCGGGCTCCCTCATCGACGGCTCCAGCTTCCCGCCATCTCAGCCTGCATGGTGACGTGCGCGGTCGCGCTCATGCTGATGCGTGGTCGCCAACCGACCACCGTGGGACGACGCCGGCGTCACTCAGCAGCGCTCGTCATCCGCGTACCCACCGCGAGCGCGTACATGTACGCCTCTGACACTGTACTGCCGGGAAGCGTGGCGGCCACAGTCTCACCGGCCTCATCGCTACCACCCACCGACGGCGTACGACGACGTGGTGCACCCACCGCCATCCTACTACGCAAGCGTCATGGCGCTCAAGGAGCTGGAGAAGGTCGCCCAGGCACGACGCCAGGCGACCAAAGCTCGACGCGTTGCTTCATTGTACAATTCGTCGTTTACTTTTTAGGGCCAAGCGCGGCGCATCGCGGCATTATTTATTCCTGCGTTTCACGTTGTAGAAAATTCGCGCATTTAGTAACTTTTTATTCTGAGACGTTCAATCAACCCACAAGTTTGAAACTTTAACTGCATAGTCTCCCTGCCATGTCCACTACTCCTTCCAGATTTAAACGCGAGCCTCATGCGTATAGCGCTTCCTCGCGCTTTTATTCGTGCTGCCAGCTTGGCTGACACAGGGGAAAGCAAGATGTCCCAGTTCCCCCTCCCTCCAATTTATCTCGCTCCCGTATCGTTTTACGGCACTTTTATCTACTTTTGCTGAACCACTTTGTGCCCTCTGCACGTGTCAAACGTATCGTTGGAGCTGACGTCTGCACATTGACACTGCTGGCGAGCGCTTAACTTCTGTCACTTCGTCTCGACGTAACGCAGATGGAGAATTTGATATTACGGCTTTCTTCTTTTAGCGTGGACTGCGGCGAACAGTGTAAACGTTATCGGCCACGAAGACGGTGATATGCGACCGGTTTTCGACATGAACCGCTTTAACTGACTTGATGCTGTCAACTGTGCAGCGCACCCGCCAAACTCCTGTGCTTCCTACTTTTTTATTTAGTTCATGAACATCTATTGCTCGATGTGAATGCTTTTATATTTGGTGCCTTTGATGTTTTGATGATACCTTTGATTGCCCCTGACAAGACGGCAGTTTAGTCTCAGCAGAGGTTTACTTTTTTTCGCATGTCCGTTTGCTAACGCCAAGCAATTTCTCTTCGGGCAAACGCGATCCAATCCAATATTCCTGTCAAAGGTGGTACTATTAGTTACGGCGTATAGACTGGAAAAATCATTCCGCGCACAATATACCTAAGCGACAGACCGGCTCGATGAAGCTGCTTTTTTTTTTTTCTTTGTCGAAAGTACTTTGGTCGTTCAGTTTCAAGTTCGGTCATTTATAGTGCGCCTGCCTCCCTGCAATGTTTTGTGCCGGTGTACGACAGAACACTTTCGCCCAAAAGAATACAACTGAAGCAATAGAAATGAAGGTATTCAATTCGCCTGTTGGTATTAACACAGAAGGATATTGTTTAAACGAAGAAGATAGTCTCACATGGTCTCTGCTTGCATGACTATGATTAAATGCACCGAGAACATAGTCGATAGGAAACTGGCACGTGCCGTGGCATGTATTGCAAGACCGGGCAAGAAAGAAGAGTTGTTAGTTTTTCGTGCCCACAGAAAATAGCCCCCCAGCTACAAACTGGTAAAAAGTTATCTTTAGCAAAATACAATGAATGAGGAGACCAATTCATTGGACAAATACGCGGAGGAAAGAAATGCACATACAAAGCGTCAACTCCGACGCATAGGTGTAAAATAGAACGAGCTTTCCGATCACCTAGCAACAGAAATGATCGAAGTCTGTACACAGACAAGTCGCGATTTATGTCTCCAGCGTTATTTTTTCCTTTCCGTGATAAAGCCAAAGAATAAAGGCGGGGTTGGTTTTGTACAAACTTGTTTGGATTCGTTCTATCAGAGAAAAAAAAAAAAACAATTGATTATGTACAAACGTTTTAGGCTTAGTTCTACCAGGTATTTTCATTTTTTTATTTGGAGACTGTCTAGCATTACAAAAAATAAAGTATTCAAAACAAAAACACATTTTAAACTGAGCTATTGTACTGTAGGGCTTCAGGAAAAAGGTTATGAATTGATCTCTTTTCGCTTACTGGAGGAGGAGGTGAACGGGCGCCGCTTGCCGAGGTCTCGCACTGGACGGCCGTCGAGCCGGTGGCGCCATCTGTCGGCCCAGCGGCGTACCCTCGCCTGGCGTGACGGGCATCATTGCCGGACATTGCGAGCCCTTAAACAGCTCCGCTGTTAAAATTTAGAGAGACGCCGAAGAAGTGGGTAGTAGCCTTACTGGCCCATTACCCCGACTGGGTATGGCTATGCAGCTTCTTGCGGGACACTGGCGCATACAATAGCGATAAGTGCTTTCCGCGGGCTAGAGTAAACTAGACTTCTTGTACGCTCTAACACTTCCAGCCACACTTAGCTAATGCGAAGGATGGGGTCAGCTGGTCCGAACATAACGTCACTCTCTTAGACATGTCTACGCGCGTTTTGGTTGCTGTGTTTGACGTCAACTTAGCATGCAGTGTGGTGCCTTTTTGGCCATTTAGGGTGACTGGAGGGCTGCCTTTTTTGCCCAGATAGGCTGTCTGGACGGCATATAGGGTTGCAAATCAGTTTAAGTGGTACTCTATGTGTATAGGCAACAACAACGGACACTAAAAAGATTTTTTGGTAGCCATATCAAATCATGCGGGTGGCATATTAAGCAGAAAACGATCTTTAGTTGCATATTTTGAACGCCGCACTGGCGGCAGTGATTAGTGTAGCGGAATTCCTACAGCCCTTTAACCTTCAATTAGCTTTTCAATGCTCCCCATATTTTCTAATTTTCCCCCAATAAATCTGAATTCAGTGAGCGACCGCTTTTAACGACTGATTATAACAAAAAAAGTTTCCGGGCCGCCGATAACTAACCCATAATGTTTGCCTTGTGGAAATTTCTGTTGAAAAAAAAAAAAATGTCCCGCGTTCCTCGCAAGTAAAAGGCAAAGGTTGGTTAGGTCGGGAAGATTCATGTTAGTAAAATTCATTCATTTATTCATTCAGTAATGAAGATTAATTCATGTTTGTACAACCTGCACCGTGTTGTCATTTTCTTCCCTTGCCTCAGTGTTTTGATCACGAGTACGAGCAGAATTCTCACTAACTGCACGCTGCCTACCCACGTTCATAAATTTCTACAACACATGACATGAGTTATCAGCGCTTTCGCGAGTGTTTGGTAACACAGCATCCTCAAAAGTAGCGAAGTTTCCGTATTATAGACAGCAGCGAGGGTGGAAGTCATGTGTTTTTTTTTTCGCCAGAAATAATACGCTCATTATTCTTGCCTGAGGGGGAGCTTTCCCGTTACACATTTTTTTTTTTGCATTAATACCCCTCAGTTTAAACCAGGAGAAACGTAAGAAATCCAATGGCGCCATCGACAAAGACGATTGCAGCTGAAAGGGCACAAGACATACGCTGTCAGGCTTATGCCCCTACTCCTGCACTCGTCATTCGCGACATCGAATCAACTGGCCCCATTACTTCTACTCTTTGATGACTCTGGCTTTTGTCATACTGATTTTTCTCCTTCTTATTTTGTTTCTACACCAGGTTAAGCCCGATAGCGATTGGAGTCGGCCGCGTCCTCCCGGATGGCATCGTCTTGTCCGGATACAACATTCCAGCAGGGGTAAGTTCATGCATCACTAATCAACGCATGTTAGAAGGAAGCAAAATAGATTACAATTGCTGGAGGCAGCAATGGGTGGTCGATAAAGTGTACACGGACACAAAAACCTAAATGACAAAGGACAACAACACACCTGCAGCGAATTTTCGAAAGGCTCGGGGCCAATATTTCTTTTAGGATTGCTGGATAAACTCAGTTACAATAGCAAAGTAAACATATATCGAGTTGTCATACCCAATACAAGATTTTCATGTAGTTTAAAAGGACCTGTTTCTTTCTTTCATTTTTTTTGCCTGTATTTGTGTGTGTTCCTTTTTGCGGTCGCCTCTTATTGCGCAGTTTATTTTTGCTTTACATTATAGATTTTAATAAGCGCATTATTTCGATGTGAAAGTAAATTATATTAGGTTTTCCTCCCATTCCCGTTCGTGTGCGTTGGATTTTTCTTCGTTTCACTTTTTTTTTTCTACCATTCGAATTCGCCTTGGTGAATATCTTCTAACAGTAGTGAAAGCTTCAATTAAACGCATTCAGCCTATACAAAATAAATGCAGGATTTGGAGGGTAACTGTTTGCCCTAAAGGTTATCCTCAAGGTATTTTGTGGGTCAGTACCGGTTAGTTGGTTTGCTGTAATCTAAATTTTGATGAACATAGTGTGCGCTTGAGGAACCAACTACAGAGCTGGGTAGACAGGGCAGACAGGAATTTCTGCGAGTTCGTAACACGCCCACGAGCAGACAATGTGTTCAATTACAGGGGGTTAGTTTAGGGGGTGTTGGGTTTGTTAATGAACAATTTCCGGTTTGGCGGAAAAGTTCATATAGAGACGTGATTAGTTGAACCTGCTCGGCACCCATTAAATTTTAACATCATAGCGCAACCAGTGACGTCGCCGATCTGCTCGCAATTATTCGCTGTCGTCGGACGCGCCGCTCGACACCACACGTCCACTGAACGTCGCTTGTTACCCGGTTCCTATAATTGGGGTGCAACATAAGAACGACAACGGAAGTTGCTCCTGCGCCTCATCACCACAACCGGCTGTTACTCCGCGCGGTGCACAGCGTGCGTTACTGCCAGGAATTTTTGAACGTGACATGAGTCGTTACCGCAACTTTTGTGACTTAATCTGACCATGAATTATTGCCGCGACGACAAACAAGCTACGCGAGGAAAGCATACGACGCCAGGCATTAAGAGCAAGCTCCTTTCAAAGTGCGAGCGCGCGTTTACGTCATCATCCTGTCGCTTCGGCGGAGTTATACAATGCATGAGCTATTGCCGTTCTTAAATTTTACTGGAGTATAGTATCGACAGCACTCCACGGAGCGTTGCCCGCCTTGTTACTCCATGATGGTTAGTTTGAAACGTACGCTCATCTGTAGATCCGTTATTCCACTTTTTAAAGCGGAAGGATTAGATGACCTATTGATAAAACAAAACAAATCAAAGTCCTGGTTAAAACGCGAAGCTTTCTTCCATGCAACCTGATTCAAAGTCAAAGTCGAAAATTCAAACTTTTTCGACCGTGTCAGAATCAGTGTCTAGAATATGGCACCATGTCGGAATGGCGTAGGTAATCGGATAGACGTCGGCTTCATAACGGGAGACACGCGGGATCGATTCCGATCACGGGAAGCATTTTATTTTGTTGAGGCGCCTGATGTGCATAGGTCGGCGTACTCACTCGTGAGTACACTCATTTGTACTCATTTGTACTCAAACTCACGAGTGAGTACGATGATGAGTGATCACACACCCAGAAAAAAAACAGTGAGTACGATGACGAGTGAGTACAGGGGTAAGTCCACTACTAGTGAGTACAGTACTCATGAGTACACTACTCATGAGTATGAGTACTCATGAATACAGTATTCATGAGTATGAGTACTCATGAGTTTGAGTACTAATGAGTATGAGTACTCATGAGTATGCAGTACTCATGAGTACAATACTCATTAATACTGCTTTTGCGAGTGCTTGCCCTCTTGAGTATATGCACTCCTGAGTACAGTAGTGCAAACAGCAGTGCAAACAAGAAAACGGACGACAAAAGCTGCCACCCGATGACACGCATAAAAACGCAGTTTACGACCACGGCTGTACCGACAACCACCGAGCTCCCCTGAGCCCGACCCGGCCTGAGAACAAGAGGAGACACCAGAAGCAACGCGAGTGCTTACGTTCCGTTTCGCTTTCTCACATGTACTTGCCTTCGCGCAGTAAATCGCCCAACGACAGTGCACCGCGTCAGACGTTTTCTTTCTCTGGCCTGATTTATATGTAACCTGTGTTTTTCTAATCAATTAAACAATTTATTTTTTCTAAGTCTTTCATTCGACCTACGACCTAGCTAACAGTGCAGGTAAGTTGATTATTCGTGAGTAATACAAATTGAGTACTCATGAGTAGTACTCATGAGTACTCATGAGTACAGATTGAGTACTCATGAGTACAGAGTGAGTACGAATACTCGTGAGGACAAATGAGTTTGAGCACAAGTGAGTACGATTACAAATGAGTATTTGATGAGTGAGTACGAGTGATTTTGTGAACAGACGAACTTTTTGAGTCTGAGTTTGATTGAGTACAGCGTGAATGAAAAAAAATGTGATTGAGTTTGAGTGAGTTCTTTCTGTTTTGCCGACCTATGCTGATGTGCATTCGCTTATCATCATAATCGGCGTTTTGAGAAACCTTGCGTGTAAAGTTGGCTTACGTGCAGTGCGTCTGTTTTTCGACGCCATCAGTGAGGCATGAAAGCTTCTCTTACAAAGCCAGAGTTGGAGTTGTAAGCCGGAAAAACAGCCCTAAGGCAACTGCGGAGTGTTTCATAGCCCGAATACCCGTTATAAAAGTAAAGGACCGCGCTGCGGGGCAACGCCCGTGCCTGCGCCGAGCCAGTTGGAAAGCGGAGAGTGGCAGCTGTGGCTGCGGATGTGGTGTTCAACATCAGCGCCCGTCATATCAAACTAGACCCAGCGGCGATTCGCTGGGTCGTGTTTGATATGACGTGCCGCTGTTCATGCGAAAGCATGAACGTCGCCCAGCGGCGCAACAGCCCCAATTCAAAACGAAAAAAAAATTCCCGCGCCTTCCCGCGAGGGGAACACGAGTAAATGCAGAGCATTGGGGGTCGTTAACGCCGCGTAAAGTCGCGTTAGGGTGGGTAGTTGGGTCGTAGTTGCGTTGGTGTTGGTTTGGGGTAGAAAGAGGAGAGTAAAGTCGCGTTAGGGTGGAGCGAGCGTTAACCAAGGAAGGAAGGAGCAACGCAGTGACTGAGGCACGAGCGAGCGCTAGCCGCTTTATATTTGCAGCGCGCGCAGTAGAGGGAGAGCAGTACGGGGGGGGGGAGAGCGCGCATGCGCAAGCAGCGCGCGACCTTCCACGCCCCACCACGCTGCTACCACGCACCTGTTACGCCGAGACCGCGACGGAGCGAACGGACTGACTACGACGCATGCGCGCGCCAGCTGCTGTTGAGAGAGACGAGGGAAGGAGGAGAGGCGCACCTGCTGCGGACGTGGAGCTGTGGACGCCGTCCGACGCAGGAACAGGCGAGGCTAAGAAATGCTCTGCATTTAAAATAAGAGCACTCTGCGACGTTCATGCTTTCGCATTCACAACTCATAAGAAGTGCGTAGGTGCCCGTGAGGTTTTCTTTAAAACAAAGCTTCACTATAATCTCGTCCAGAGGTTTCGCCGTCGTACGCAAGGTGACCTTCATTTGACCGCAGCTGCGACACACTCTTTGCGGCGCATCACGTGACTCGTCAAGCTTGCTTTCAGTGCTCCGCAGAAGACTCCGTTTTCATTCAGTTCTGCTCAACTGAGCGGCGCCGGCTGCGGTTGGAGCGGCCGCTTGGCTGACTGCCCCCGCTGCCTCGCTGCCCCGAAGCTGCTGGCACACGCATGCGCCGCTGGGTCGCCTCGGGCTACGTGAATCGTCTTGCGCCCGGTGAATGAAAGCGAGGCCCGGTCCCCTTCTGTGACCGTTGCACGGGACCGAACTGCTTTGAGCCGTGGTCGGCAAGCGGCGTATGACGACCCGCCGTGTGCCTAACGATGCGCGTTCGCCCAAACCTAATCAGTCATGTCTAGGCCATGGTCTGGGGACAGACGTCATACCTGGCTTAACGATTAGTGTGTACCTAAGTATAATAATTACACAAATTAAAGGTTCACCAAGTGAAACCAACACTTAAACAGGCTAAACCAAGCTTTTGCTTTGCATATCCAAGGTTAGCTGGGCTAAGCCGCAGCCATTTTTTTCCAGGTTCTGCTTGTGACCGAGTGGGCATTCTAGCGTATGCCTAATGTTCGAGGACGTGTACGGGAAAACTTGAATGAATTTCATGATCATAATGGCAAGCGTTGCTGTTAATGTCAGTCTGGTCTGAAGATACTTGTATGTCTTCCGTTTGGGGCGGCAACAGGCCCTCGCTATGATCGGCTGCTGGTATGGATTCAATTTGGCGTGCACTGCAATATCCTTCAAACTCCTGCTTCTCCCGGAGGTGACCCTTGGTTCTTTCGTGAAAGTATTTTTAACAGTTCATTACTAGCAAAGCTCCAGTAACCCGTCCATGGAATATTGTTTATGTCGAATGGGGCGTTGTAAAATTGTTATTACAGACGGTCGCCGAACGCTTTGCCTGTCAAGTACAAAGTCCCTTTCGAGTTTAGATTCTTGCGCGTAGGTAGAACAGACAAGGTGCGCTGACGGGAATACATTTCGCTTATCTTGCGCCCACTAACGACTCTCTCCTTATGAAGAAGACGTTTCCTGAATCTGGCCCACAAGACTCTTGGTAATCATAAGTGAAAGCGATTGATAAACGGTCCCGTACAGCGCAAAGGCGCGAGAATTACGTCCACAAGGATAGGAACCCAAAGTAACCCCCTCCTTCCCTATGAAAAACGACAGTGCTGGTTTTATGGCTTGATTTCTTCTTTGTTTTTGTTTTTGAGGAATAGAACGCTTGCATGCGAAATCAGTGGGAGGCTCCAAGCGAGTAGCAACCCTTTTATCAGGAATGCTACGAGTTTCGGGATAAGTAGTAGTAGTGAAGTCCTTTATTGGGATGGGACGGCCGGTTGGCCAGAGGGGGGAAATAGGAATTGCAGGAAGGCAGGATTAACACTTCTTTGCATCTTCAAGTACCGTGCAGGCAACTTCCAATTGAGGATCTAATTGTCCAGTTTGAGGGACCTAGTGAGCTCTAGGCCCCGGCTCACACTACTCGAGCCAGACCGCTCGCAAAGGAAAATGTGCCTGTGCACGTATACGCTACACTTTAGGGGGCCTGTAAGAGATATACATGTCTTCACGGGCGGTGCCTCTCTCGCAGACGGTGCTGATCATGCACAACCAGGTGGCGTGCCGACAGGCGAGCAGCTACCCGGAGCCGGACGCGTACCGGCCCGAGCGGTGGCTCAAGGAGGAGCGGCCCGACGCCGGCAGGGCGCACCCGTTCACGCTGCTGCCGTTCGGCTACGGGCCCCGGATGTGCATCGGCAAGCGCTTCGCCGAGACCGTCATGTGCCTGCTCGTGGCCAGGGTGAGCTTCTCCACCCTCTGTCGCGGCTGGGAGTACGAATCGAAGTGAGAGGAGTGAAGAATTTCCAAGTACAGTAAACTTTCGCTTTAACGAAGCCATTTCCCGGACCGAATGGTTTCCTTACAGGCGGTACATCGTTAAAACGGTTATGCTTTTCTTATTATGCACTGCTGTGGAGACCAAGAAGAGCTTCGAGTAAAGCGAAGTTTCCAATATAGAAATTTCCTTATGACGAGCGGGTGCTGTATTTTTCTTAGACGATTAAAATGATGTAATTTACCGACCAACTATATAATCCAGTTAAATTACTAATAACTTTCTTTTGTACCGATGGGTTGATACAAAAGTACCTATATTTGTGATTGAGCGATTGATTGATTGAAATGAAAGAGATGAAGTATTAAGAAAATTTTGAATAGAAACACAGTTTAAGGGATGCTCTTTTGCTTACAATGTTTAATAATGGCGATTGAACGGTGAATTTTTCGCAAGTGCTGCGAGCAGAAAAAATGGCCGTTTAAACAAACAAACAAAAAAGAAAGATGAATGGGCAATTTTTATGGCACGGAACCCCAGGGCAAATAGAAGCGATTGAGGTCAGTATCGGTTGGCGAAGGCATCTGCAACTGCTCGATTTCGGTGTTACGACAGCAGGAAGACGTTTGTTAGCTAACTTCTTCCGATACTGTCAAAGATCTACTTTTCGGACCCGAAGAGAACGCTCAAAATGTCTGAGTAATCAAGTAGTTAAACACCCATCCATCCTAAAACTCGATCCCGGGAAAGGAATGACGGTTCCAGAAAAAGCGTTCGACTTTACAAACAGTCTCAAAGATCGGTTCCCGAAAAATAGGTTGGAAACTGTATTTGTTCCGTCGTCACGCGGTGACCACGAGAACCAACAGCTCCTCGACCTTCGTACATCGCACAAGGACAGGAAATCGTTAAGCAGTTACCGTAACTGGCATTTGCGCCGTTGCCTCGTAAAGCTTCGACGGTAAAGTCGCACGCAACGTCGCCTTCACGCCAATCGCACGAAGAAATCTCCTCCTAGCCTCCTCGTATCGGCGAGAAATGAGCTCGTTCAAGTTCCTCGTGTGAGCTGGTACGTATTCTGAATCCTTCCTCCACTTGAGCCTCCAGTGGAGGAGGTCCTTGAAATCGATTTCCCCATGCATAAGCATTGCGGAATCCTCCCCTCAGCCGAGTGTAGGTAGCAAATGGAGTGGAGGAGAGACTCAGAATACGGTCTGACGACTCTCTTGATCAAACAAAACGTGGGCGGAGAGCTCCCGGAAGTAACAAATCGACGTCCAGCAATTGACCTTCGTCGCACCCACGTGCCGTTCGGTCTTCAATCGTTTCCTTCATTTCCAGGTTGTTCGCAACTTCGTCTTGGAGTACAAGCACGAGAAGCTTGATTGCTTCACACGACTCATCAATGTGCCGGACAAGCCGCTCAAGATGACATTCATCGACAGGGACTCGTGAGCCACGTGGGCCCAAAGATGCCGACGCAAGCGCAAGATGACATTCGCCGACAGGCACTCACGAGCCGAAGGAATCAACACGACGACCACCGGGCTAGAGCTACAGTACCGAATACTTGCCGCTGTTTGGACACTCACTGGCCATCCGTTGTAATTGTGGAGGTCACGGGAAGATATTCAAGCTCGTGTGTTTTTGTTCGTGGGTGCTGTTACGCAGCGGGTGGCGGACATGCCAAACAGTGAGCGTTGCCGGAGTGACCCTGTTCGACGAGTGTCATCGAGTGTCACACCAGTGCTCTGCGAGGCTTGAGTGGCGCTGACTGTTAGGTGTTTTGTAGGCGTTCTTAGAATTTCATGATGTTTGGTGCGTGTGGTTACTGCTGTGAAACTACACTCGTCTAAGCGCCAATGTCGAAATCGTTTTTATAAGTCGCTCCCTATCCGGAAGGGTCTGTTTCCCTTTGGTCTTCCAAAGCCTGGCACCAAGGTGGAGGACCGTTTAGTGTCATGCGCTGTCTGCACTCGCGCACTTTATGGTATAGCATGGTTACAAGGTTTTATCGGTATTTTTCATGAACTGACGAAGCTATCGCTTGCGTACGGTCGGACTTGAGTGTGAATTGCAAGGGGTGCTGCAACCAAAAATATCTTCGGTGTGATTCGGTGGCCAATCACATGATATGTGTTAGCGTATGATTTTTTTTATTCTTCGTATATTTACCTGCAAACTTGCTAGGAAGTCAAGGCTGCCGATTGGAACCCATGCAAATGTTGTTTCCAACACTCGCCGAGTTCACACTTGTTTCCGACAGTACGCACGCCGCAGTAGCGACTCTTAAACAGAAATACTATAGTAATAGAAAGTTAATCCATAACTTTAGTTTTAGCTACCAAAGCGACGAGTCGATTTTATATTTGCTGAATCCATAGGTTTAGTTTTAGTAACCAGAGTGACGAGTCGATTTTAATTTACTGAGGCATAAGAACTGTGATGCACCTTCGGCAATATTTAAGCGCTCAGTTAGTTCAAAGTATTTAAGAAAAATACAAGCCTCCTGGAGAGGGCTTGCTAGGTTAAAGAAAGTCCGCAGTTGGCCTGCATTTTATATTGTATTGCATGCCACCTAAGTTGGTTCGGTACAAGTTCAAGTTTTTCAGTGAAGATCATAATGATGATGACATCGATTATGATAAACCCTTTGCTGGGTTCACATGCGCAGATTGCAAGGACTGTGAGTTGTCTGTGTGGCGCTAACAGGCTCAAAGAAGTGGCTAAAGCCTGTTTTCTCCCCTCATCGTGTTGATCGTGTTGCCGAAACGTATTTTAACGGAAGGGGTTCCGTTCCTGCAACTATAGGTTATACGGAAGCGGTTTTTACGGAAATGCGTCCGTTTGTGTCCGGTTTTGTAGCACGGAAAGAGAAAACACGACTAAGTAAACGATAGGACGTTCGTGAAAACTTGAATGTGCTACAGGGTGTACTCTGACTGGAAGAGAACTACACTACACTACACTACACTACACTAGGGAACTACTCTAGCGGTGCGTACATTGCACCTCAGGATATACAGCAACGCGCCATCGTTTGTTCAAGGCATGTAGCACAATGTGAAGAGAGCACGACAGAACGTACAATTTTTTACCGGTCCGTATTGCACGTGTGGCCATCAAGATATATCCTTTTTTTAAAATCGTGGATGCCTGGAGATTTTCAGGCGCTTTTTCAATCTTTCAATAAAAGGCGATATCTTTCTTTTTATTTTCTCTGGTTGTGTTTTGTACAGCACTTAGTACTTCTTGCGAGGCCGCAGGTATTCCACGAAGTGCTGGACCTCTGTGCTAACCAACGAAGAAAAAACCCGAGAACTAACCAAGATATAAAGGGAACACAAATGAAGCATGTATTTCGAGCTTTGCATCACGTTATTATTTTATATGCTGCAGTAAAATAGTGGGAAATCGTGTAGAAAAATGTGGCTACCATTTTTTACAATCACTTGCTGAAACCTCGTATGCATGCTGGCATGAACGAAATAAATCAGGGATCGCGATTACAACATGCATCCTTGGTTTATAGAAAACGTGTAACTTTTAATAACTACGCCAGGTGCATTTTGGCACCGAAAGACGTTCTCTCAGAAAGAAAAATTCCAGGAGTATTATGTATGTATTTATTGTACAAAAGAAAGGAAGGCCCACCAGCAGGCGTAAATTGCCTCGCCTAGGGGCGGACACCGGAACGCCTGCTGGTACAGGGGACGTGGGATAGGGAGGAAAGAGTACATAAAAATAGGAGGATATGGTAGAGGGTTTACATGAATATATAACACGTGGGCAAGAATAAGATGGGACATTGCAGTATTGACAAGATTTTTAATTTCTCTACATAATGTCACGTTATAAGGTTTGTTGTAGGAAAAATATGGGAACCCCATACTAGCAATTCAAGAGGCACCAGCTAACAAACTATAAGGCATCCATACAAGTGCAGATTCATGTTTACGGGCGGTATTGTTTGTCGGCGGCCGTCAATATCAAATGTGTTCATTTACGTCCTAATTTGAGACAGTTGCTTGCGCGTTCTTTTGAAGTTTGCGTTAAAAACTGCAGGTTTGTCACTCTGACATGGCCATCTTTCGAATGCATCAAACTTTCATTTCGGTTTTGTTTGTTCCCTCAAGCTAAGGGACTTTAAAGTAACCGGGATGATATTATCCATATGCATCGGCACAGCAGCGTAGCCAGAAGTATGTTTGGGGTGGGGGGTGTTAAGTGCTGCCGGCAAAAAAAAAAAAAAGCAAAACTAGAAGGAAAAAGAGCCCGAGCGTAAGCACCATTTCATTTTCTTATCTAATTTTCTTATTTTGTTTTTAATATTAATATACCGAAGTGAAGTGGGAAAAAAAAAAAAAAAAAGCCGAAATGCGGAGGGGACTGAGAAGGGAATGCACCGCTCAGAAAATTACGGGGGTGTTCTGACACCGAAACAGCCTCCCTGGCTACGCCCGTGCATCGGCATGACCACAAGGCGAAGCCCATAGAAGCGCAGTGTTACGACAGGCTCCTGTTTATAGACGCCAGTGTTACAAGGCAACCCTACTTCCAATTGTGGAAGTGTCCCGCAAGCGCCCCTCTATTATTATGACTTGTATGACTCGTCAAACCCGAGAAGTGACCGTCGTCGTCAACATAAATCGTGCCAGAATGGCCGTCGCTGGGGCGAGGCCAAAGTCACACGCCGTTCAGAACTTGGTTTGGTTCTCGGGACGGAACGTGAGTAGCGCGCCAGCCACGGAGAGCTTCGATTCTGGAAAAGATGTCCTGTGAAAAGCGGCCAGTCTCTTTGTCTAAGTAATTCGCGCCAAAACAGAAACAAACGAAAGAGAAGAAAGAGGCGCAAACTTGATGTAGCGGTAAAGAAGCGTTTTATAATCCCTACGCTTTCAAATAGCGTTATACCTTCAAAGGCTTTCAAAGCGTTAATCCTTACGCTAAGCCTTCAAAGCGCCTAAGCAAATTGAAGTGAGTGATGATTTTCCTTCATCGCCTACGTATACCCATGCGTAGTCGCGGCCTATTGTGGGCCACTACCACGACCTTAACCCTCCTACTATCCCGCCTTCCCACCCTGTGGGAGATGTGGGAGAAACTAATGACCAGCGGCCAGCCGGGCGTCCAGTAGCTCCTGGCCTCCACAGCGAAGGCTGACCGCCCATCTAAGATTCCTGGAATAGAAAACCACCGCCACTTCAAATAGATCAATAAAGCGTTTCACAACTATACTGTATACAACCACGACGTGCAGTTGTCGTGCTGTGTTTCTTGCCAAGGTTGTGCGGTCACGAGGGCAACGAATACGCTCTCTGTGCAGGTAAGTTGTTAGTTTAGGCTCTGGGCGTCACCATTTGAAGCATGCACGTCTTGTTCGTCGACGTCGCTCAAAAAGAGCGCATGCGAGCTCTGACGGCGTTGTTTTGTTGTTACTGGTAGATCCTCTCAGAGGAGCACGATGCAAACATCTCATCTTCAAAAAACATCTTCGATCTTCGCGGCCTTTTTCAAAGAGTCGCAAAAATGCCTCTGGATCTTCCTATTTTCCTCATATCTATCGGCAGTAAGTTTACCCGAAATCTTCCGAGTGTCCCCTCGAGAGAGCGCGCAGATGTCGTCAGAAACGGAAGTACATAGACAGGCGACATGCTCTCCCTCTTCCGAACAACGCCGGTACTGGACCTTTCGGATGAGAATGTCGATTTTGCTAGGAACTGCGCTCTATACAAAGAACTTCAAAGGAGAGACTCTCCGCATGCCTCTTTGGATGATGTCATTTTCCCTAAGGCCATTGGATCACAAGGAGAGACATTTTGCGCCAGATATTCCGGTTTTTAAGGGACACAAGACTCGGCGACTCCTGGTGATTTCCCGCACATAGCGGCGAAAAGGTGTCGATCAGGAAAGCGATTGCCGGCATACCACGCAAGGCTAGGTTCATCCAGTAATTAACATCATCACCACCGCTCTATATAGGCGCTTCCCAGCTGAACCCCTTGTCGGAAGGTACTTTAAGAGGTCTACATTGGCACAAGACCATGTTATTACGCGAAAGCTGATTCCGAAATGTCATACAGTCAGTTTATTTGTCCATGCGTTCCCACATTTGAAAATTGCGAAACTTATTCCTGCGAAGTGCTGCGTGCCGGAAAACGGCCTTCGCACTCTGACATGCAACTGCGTCAAATTTACGCGGCGGTGTTACTTTTCTTTTCTGCTTATTCTTACACAGAATACCTTCCGCGGAAATATGCGCAGCGGAAATAGCTTTCCTTGCGAGAAAAACTCCGTGTTTTCTTAAGCGGAAGAAAAAAACTCCTTTCCTATCTGCACGCCCACTGCCCCTTATTTAAATAACAGACTCAGCTAAAAGTCTCTTCACGGTAACACGTCCCACCCTCCTTGCTTACTCTCCCACACACACGTAAGGAGAAACCATCTGTTTACTCCTCCAGTGTAGGGTGATTCTTTAAACCGCAGTAATGTGGCAGTCACCTCACGGAAATTAGAAAAGCAAAAGGATGTTCTTTTCCTGATAGAATTCGTAGCGAGCGCTCTTATTACTCGTTTTATTTTTTTCTTTGCTGAGTATTTACTCTGGTACTTATATTGCTCAGTAGAATTTACGAAATTCTTCTTTAAATAGGGAGTGTTTTCTTTTTATCTTTCTCTCTCTCTTTCGTGGTTCACACCACATGAACGTAGTTACTGGCACTGGCAGTGCCAGACAGGGTGAGTGATTCTACTGTGTATTTGAGCTGAAGAAAAGAAAGCAAAAAAATGAAAAGTGGGCGGCCTTTTCTCAGTGCAGAAAGCCGCGATCTGTCACCGCTGTTCGGGCCTGATGGCGACCGCCAGAACGTACGAGGTTTTATTTGTAGTTTTGTGTTCGGTTTTGTATTACGTTTTTTATAGGGCGTTTTTAATTTGTATTTGTTTATTTGTTTGCATTAAAACCAATCCAGCATGGAAGTCAAATTGAAAAAGGTTATCAGCAATAAGGTATTGTTGCGCCTTGAATACCCTTAAGTTTTTCTTTCCTCAAAAGAATGGTATTGTATGAGTAAACCGTGACACCAGTAGTAATACTTTGGAAGTTCTTCCTTGAAAGAGCGTAAAAGAGCGTACTATATATATATATGTATCGACGTAAACGTGTAATCGGCAAAGTTCATCGCATAATCGCTATAATACATCATTAACAGACCAATAGAATGATAGCCAGACAAAACAAAAAGTCTCAATGTTTGGTTCTTGATAGTCAAATTCGGCATAAAAAAAAATCAATTTAACACGAAGTAGCATGCTGCTGGACGAAATGCTGGTAGACGAAAAGCAGAGAGGGGAATATTGCCTAGGACAGTTACCACCAGTAACAGGGAAGAAAAAAAAGTATTTCGGGCCTAATAAGCTTTAGTGCCTGCCCTAATCAGCGCTAGTATTAAACCAAGAGTGTAAAACATGGTTATATTAGTCCTATTTGGTAAGATGACATGTCATCACCACGCTTCAAAGGGGAAACCAATAGCAATCATCATCATCATCAGCAGCAGCAGCAGCAGCAGCAAAATCGCAATTCTGTCTAATCCGGCTCCTCACGCGATTAACTAAACAAAAGAAGACAAGTAGGGGAAAATTCGCGAGCAACTCTACTTGGTGAATGCGGGGGACCAGCGGAGCTGCAGTCCGGCGGCCTCCCGGTAACGACGACAGAAGACATATAAATTCAAAACGGATAACGGCAGCTTGCCTTTACGGCGGGACCGCCACACCGACATGTCGGAGGTAACTCGGCGCGCAAGTGCTTGGAACCCCGACGGGGCCGACGCCTGCCGCAGAGTAGTGAATCTCTGAAAAATCTTTATAACCTACCTGGGAGTCTACTGAGCTTTAAAATGGGACCTATTGATAACTAATTTTTATAGGCTTGTGCGAATAGTGATATTTTAGTTCGAAGCGAATTCGAAGCGAATAGTCCTAGGGGTCGAATACTTTCGAAGCGAATTCAAATAGCTGTCAGGTGTCACTGAGACATTCCGGTAAAAAAGTTCTACAGTAAAATCTCGATCATACGAATATCGCGGGAACGCGAAAAATATTCGCATCATCCGAAATCCGTATCCAACACAGACCAAGAAATTGAGCACTGAAAAAAGTTTTCGTTTAATTCTTTTCTTATTTTCGCATGGAGAAATCCGTGACGTTTTTTTGCTTGTTCTTAACCTCCATGTCGCCGAGCGGTAATTTCTGGACTTTCGTCTATTCACTCGCGGTGCCCAAGCTCACTTCAGGAGCGTTTTTGCACGCGATTCATGCGCGTCGGCGTTGCGCGCGCGATTTTAACGCCCGCCTCGGCGATTCCGCGCTCGCGGTCGCCTGTGCCTCTGTCAGAAAATGACGCGCGTGGCAGTGGGAGGAGCCTGGCGCCAATGGGAAGGCGTGCACCTCAGGGCGGCAGTTTCGAAGCGCTCGAGACAGCTGGCTGGGTCCACAGGAGACGTTTAGGCTTAGCACCCCGGCAGATATTTCATAGGCGCTTTCACTCGCGGCGCGGATGATTTTTTATAGCACCATTTTCGCCCACATTGTTAGCTCGTTTACCGCACAAGAAACTTCGTGTGTGCTTTGAGCGGTATCTTAAGTAGCGGTTAGAAGCGGTGGCTCGACCGCCCCGCACCAGTTCGGTGCCGAAGGTGCCGCCTGGTTGCCGCGGCCGGCCGGCAGCGTGCGGGTGGTTTCGCGGCGGCGTCAGCGCGCCTGTGGAGTCCGCGGCGCGTTTTCGCGAACAGAAAACAACAGCTCGGCCGTTCCTGGAGAAAGAGCCCGTACGTCACCGTCTCTCGCTCGTTCGTCAGTCGGGCGCCTCCGTTCGCGAGAGCCGAAATTTTTCCCATTGTTGCAGTGGGAACAATTTCGTTGTTTGAAACAAGGAAACAGGAGTCTCGACTACCCTGCCGAACATGCGCGAAGGCTGGGACGAAGCGACAACGCATGCGACAACGCTTTGAATATGGCTTAGCTTGTCTTGGCTCCACATGTAGTCAAGATGTAGGACTGATGTCGATGGCACTGCGGCGTGCCTAACGAAACCGAAACTTGAACGAAGTTTTGATATTCGTGCATCCCGAATACTTCGAAATATCGGAAATTTTAAATTCGAGTCGAAGCGAATTCGAATACTGTAATATTCGTTCGAATATTCGAAGCGCCCGAATATTCGCACAAGCCTACTAGTAATTTATTCAAAATGCATATCCATGAGACGTATGCGCATGACGTATAACGTTTTGTATAGAATCAAATGGTTTTGCATCATATTCGAGACCTGAGTTTTTACACAACAAAAATGCACAAAATGCAAGCTATAAAAAGTTTCGCTGTGAAATAAGTTGGCTGGACTTGTTCTTGGGCAACTTGTTTCAAAAATACGTTATGTTGGTGAATGGTGAAAGCATACTTGCTATAAGTGAGAAACTTCTCAAGATTTGTGTAGCTTTTTTTGTAATGGTATACGGTTCACTTGTATCTGAAAACCGCTTAAAAAATTCATGCCAAGCAAACCGACATCTAAGAGAATGTCGAGGTTCTTTAAGATCTGCGTTGGGAAAAAGAAAAAAAAAACAAAAAAAAAACACGGGTGGCCTGTTGTTGGCAGCCCATCAACCTGCACACTGCAAAATGCACTGTAAAATTATTTACACCCTTAAGGATGTGAATCACTGTATATAACTAACACCCTTACACCCTAGCAAAAAGCAAAGGAAGACATCCTTTAAGGGTGTTTTGCCGTTTATAACAACACCTAGCAAAAACACTAGAATATCCCCCCTTTAAAGGGTATTTTATTTTTAATTGCACCCTTCGAAAGGGTGTTTTCGTTTCTTTTATAGGCTGCAAGAGTGTTGGTAATAGGCACTTGAAGAAGGTGTAAATCACTTTAGAGTGTGGTTTACAACCTTAAGGAGAATATTTCTTCTAAATAACACCCTTACACCCCCCCCCCCCGCAAAAAGCTACAAAACACCCTTTCAAAGGGTGTATAGTATAACTAACACCCTTGCACCCTAGCAAGAAAACGAGAAACACCCTTTTACAGGGAGTTTTGTCGTTTATGACGCCCTTTAAAAAGGGTTTTGATCTGCCTTTTTTGCTAGGTGTGTTAGTTATAAGAAAAAAAAAGGTTATAAATATTTTACAGTGTGTCCATTTCATTCCAATTTTAATACGGGCACTGATGGCGAATTCTCTGCTTGTTCCGGGGTTTTATGAACTTCAAAGCCTTAGACAAACCGACAACAGCGCTGGGAAAATTCTCAGAAGTGTTGTCGCCCTTCGAATAAAAAAAATCGTTGTCTCAGATGCAATAAAGCAACTCCCCCCCCCACCCACGCTCGTTATAAACCACGGGAGACTCGCCGCACGGCGAGACGTTTTCGGCACCCGAGCGACAGGCCACGGCATCTTTCCTATTCCAATTCGCTCACGTCGGCATATACGAAAGGAAAGGCAAGAAACCAGAGTCCAATAAGACACGGTGGACTCACTAAGTAATGCCGCCCGTCCTTTTCCTGGGAGGTTCAGAATTATCATTTTATCGCCGCATACATAGAAAGCATCACGTGTTCCGTTGCTGGCTCGACACTGGGGAAAATTGCATCGCGTGGTCAAGCAATTACGTCTCCCTTCTTTGGTGTGCGAGCAGGATCCATACCAGCCTGTCTGAACAGCTTATTATTAGAATGCGGAGTCCTACTGGCTCCTGGGAAGCGGCAGCCACGCTTTGCCGCCGAAACCATCCTTATCTCTTTTTTTTTTCTGAGCTTTCGTTAGGCCTGTCATATCGACGGACACGCGGTTGCGGGTTGCGCAAATCAAATAACGTCGCGACAACGCGAACTGCCTTCCCCGTGAAAACTGAGGTCGCATTGAGCAGGAACGGGAAACCTCGTGCGGAAAGCCATGTTGGTTCCATGTTCGTGTGCTTGCTGTAATTCATTTTCGTGGAATTACTGATAGGCGTCATATGTGTCACGCGTTTACAAAGCTCGCGCGTTGTACTGGGCGTTTATATCACCCGGCGTTTGTACACCCGAAACGCTCGAGCCCGCTCCCGGTGCAACAAAAAGAAACGACGAGGGGCAAAAAATGGCTCGCAATTGCATTTCAACAGTTCCGACGCTAGCATTTATGTGTTTTGGAATGACTTTTTGACTGTAAAAATATTTTTACACTGCTTGAGAAATGCTCCACTGTGATATATAGTCCTTACGTCAGGACCTCCTAGATCACCATGCGCGCGGGTGATCTCGGAGGCCATGCTTCTGTGCGCGAAAAATGCATAAAAAGTTCAACAACTTGTCCACGTGTCAGTACTAGTCTCGGGCAAAAGGACGACTATGAGAGGATGAGGTGTACGTCTATGCTTGCTCGTGCACGAGGAGAAAAGTGTCCGTTACGGTCATAAAGAATCGGTAATTTCGTTGCCGGCGTATGGCGAAGAGTATATGGTCGACCATCACTACACTTACAGTGGGCCGTCAATTACTCTCAGACGTGACAAATATCTTTTAAAATTAAAAATAAAGCCTCTGCATACGCGTTTAACTGCAGGAGCCGTAGGCAATCAGCTTTTCTGAACAACCGATATCGAGAAAGGTCACGGTGTTATAGTGGGGTGGAACGGGCCATTCAGCTCCCGAGAAAATAAATGCGTGAGTGCTGGAGTGGAGGCTTTCGTCTTATTTACAGGGAACCGTGGCACGCGCTACTTTGACGTTCTGATGTACGCTATACAGTGACCGTGGCCTTCTCGAGGAGGACCCATGATTCTAACTAGAGGGAGGTTTCGCTACTATGCTTTTACTGGGGCAATAACTAGTACGGATTCTCGGGCAAGTTGGTGTGACGATTTTGACGAATTCATACTGCAAAGGACGAGAACAAGAAAGAGGACACACAACACAGCGCTGACTTCCAACTAGTTTTATTTCACGTACACGCACATATAAGTATCCACAGCCTACCCGAAATCACTAATACGACCGAAGTGATCAGCGGCGATTATCGGTGCGGTAGACGGAGTAAAGTAAGGAATGTAGGGCTAACCAGTGGATAATCGGAGTACTCAGAGCTGTAGCCGGAACACTGAGCAGGCTAGTCGTACGGATTGATGCGCAACTACTGGGTTAGTGAGAGTAATCGTGTAAATTGTGATTCATCAGAACAAGGGTGGTTCGGGGATTTTGATGGCTGAAATTTCTTGAGTCGCTTGAAGCGTGGCGTCACGGGGCGGGGGACCTGGGGCAGAAGTGAAGGCTCGGTGTCATAATGTTGAAACGTTTATGCCGGTCGGACGGGGTATGGCCATCCAAAGAGCTTGAATGCAATTCCTGCATGAACACGCTGCAAGGCAGTCTCGCCATAAATCCTGTTATTTATTGCTATCATTAAACTCAGCAATTAATCGCTCGACTGATTATTACAGAGAAAGACATCACGATTAGTAAATTGGCCTAATTAGAAAATGCCTGTTTATTGATTGATTGATTGATTGATTGATTGATTGATTGATTGATTGATTGATTGATTGATTGATTGATTGATTGATTGATTGATTGATTGATTGATTGATTGATCTTCTGAGGAGCAGTTGGAGGAACCGGAGTCATAATTTATTTCGGTACCTCAAGAACACATCGCCACTGCGAACACAAAGCCCCTGCGAACACAATTCTGAGTGAATCGCGATTTCCGTGAAGCGCCGGCTGCCATTCCGCGTCTCGCGTCGGTGGTTCAGTGGTAGAATACTCGCCTGCCACGCGGGTGGCCCGGGTTCGATTCCCGGCCGACGCATGTTTTTCTTTTTTTCCCAGAGATTGTTTTATTTAACTTTTCTAGGAATATCACTTTTACAAAATTTTCCGTCGGGGGCGACCTGGAGGGGAGGGGCAGATGCACGAGCGGAGTACAGCCCTCCATCGTTCTCCGTCGTTTCATTTGACGAGAAGTGAACCTTGGACCAGTTGATTTCGTAAACCCAAAGCCCAATATGAAATAATAATGGTACAATCTTGAAAAGCAATTTCCGCTGCAATTCATAAAATTGTGGCTGCCTTCTAGAAAATAAAAGAAATGACTTAAACAAAACAAGTTCAGACATCGCGGCTGAGTCGAACATTTTTGTTGCGGTAAAGGTATATCAAGACCTGAGTTCACCGTGACACAGTTTACCCACTGCAATCTTAGTTCCAAATACAAGCCAGAACGAATTGAGGCTAACGATCGGCCTGAAAAGCGCCCCTCGTTAGCCCCGTCGAAAGCGCTTAAACCTCCGAGTCCGAGCTCGTTTCTTTCTTTGCTAGGAAGCGTAATGGTTCTCTAAAATCGGTTTCTATAAACTCGGCTCAGGTTCGCGGAAAACTCTTCATTGTTAATACACTTCGGTGGCGGCGTACAAAGGCATCTATTCTTGAGAGCATGCAAAAAATAGTACCTACATGGTTGAGCATGCCGAGGCGTTTATCTTTGAGAACAAATAAAACGCCACTTTGGCCGTGGCTTGTCAAACTTAGCCGACCAATTCAACCCATTGTCTATATTCACTTGCAAGTTCTGCTTAAACGCACGCACATGGTAAACATCCGTCAGAAACCTCTCTCTTTGTGAACTGCCGCTCGCCAAGTGAGGGAGTGCCGTCTTTTCTAGGAACTGATGCCCGCTCTCTGATACCGCACATCAAATCCAACACGGCTTTTTAATTTGATGGGATGAACAAACCTGATATGTGTGATAAAAATAACGGACTGGCCCCACTCCTACAAGGCTCTGCTGAATAAAGAAGTTTTACTATCTCTCTCTCTCTCTATCTCTCCCCCACTTTAGGCTGTTACATTTACATTCCCTGAATTCCCAGAATCTCAAAGAACAGCCATTGTTTTCGCGCTGTACAGATCGAGGCCGGCCAGACAATAGAATCCTTTCAATGGCCAAATTTCGAAGAAGCACTGCATTCAGGTCTTTCTCGCTTTTATTTTCACGGCTAAGATTACATATGGCATACAGAGTGTTTTGTGCCTGGCGAATCATGTACACCTTGCTGAAACAGCTTTCCCACCGTTACTCATGACTTCCACACACAAAAAAAATAATCTTTCGCGAGTGCTATTTTCGTGCGCATCAAATGCATGCGTAATAGTTTAAATCAGAGTCTTCAATAAATATTTGTAACGTGAAGCGTCTACATGATACACCAACCAATCTTAATCAATCTAAAGCCGCCTTGACCCTTGACCTTTGACTTTTAGCTTAGTCACGTGACAACTGGTTACACGACACCACAGGGGAAGGAAGGGGGAGAGGGGAAAAAAGCGAGAAAGAGGCAGGGGCATAAGTAGCGTATCGTTAACCTAAGTCGATGCGAACACATTTTCAAGTCAGTCATTTTATTTTTGTTGAACAGTTGGCCTCAAATTTCTCTTTATTTATCCGACACCTACGTCACCTTTAAGCAAGCATGACAATCCTTGCTTTAACAATGCGCCCGAAATAAGTTACACGAAGTGCGGTGAAAATCGCCATTGGATACAATGAGGACTACGCTATTCAAGTCAGTCATATTAATTTGTTCAACAGTTGGCCTCAAATTTCTCTTTATTTATCCGACACCTACGTCACCTTTAAGCAAGCATGACAATCCTTGCTTTAACAATGCGCCCGAAATAAGTTACACGAAGTGCGGTGAAAATCGCCATTGGATACAATGAGGACTACGCTATTCAAGTCAGTCATATTAATTTGTTCAACAGTTGGCCTCAAATTTCTCTTTATTTATCCGACACCTACGTCACCTTTAAGCAAGCATGACAATCCTTGCTTTAACAATGCGCCCGAAATAAGTTACACGAAGTGCGGTGAAAATCGCCATTGGATACAATGAGGACTACGCTATTCAAGTCAGTCATATTAATTTGTTCAACAGTTGGCCTCAAATTTCTCTTTATTTATCCGACACCTACATCACCTTTAAAGCGAGCATGACAATGCTTGCTTTAACAATGGGCCCAAAATCAGTTACACAAAGTGCGGTGAAAATCGCCATTGGATACAATGAGGACTATGCTAGCCGAGAAAGTCAGTTTACATTTACGATGGTCGAACTCACTGTGATCGAACATGGCGGAATCATCGAAATGAATATCATCACCCCAAAGATCGTATTTGTTTATTGTGTTGCATGTATTTCGTCACGAGGAAAAATAAAGCTTCTCTAAAGTAAAATCACAGCAATACAGTTGAAACGTCACGGTCGACACGAGCGGACTGTAGTGTCCGGCGTCGGTGGTTCAGTGGTAGAATACACGCGGGTGGCCCGGGTTCGATTCCCGGCCGACGCAAATTTTTTGTTTTTACTCCGTTTCTGTGCGTACATTTTTATCCAATTTGACTTTTTAAAATACATTTTGTGTAAGAACAGCTCAAAGGGCCAGGGGCACCAGGTAACACGCGAGACATGCGAATTTGCCCGCGGAAACCTTTACACCAACTTGGAGGACGTACAGTGCGCAACGCCCTTGTCTATAACACTGAGTTAAACTTCAACTAGTTACCGCTCAAAAATGCGGACTCAAACTTTTCACAAAAAACGTTGAGGTCAAAATGTATGGTTAAGACTCCAGAATGACACAATAGTTTTCTTCAAATGCTTTTCGGCCGAGGCAAGATAAGGCTATAAGTACGAAAACTGCGTTATAGACAAGTGTGTTGCCCTCTGTACACGGCCGCGATATCGCGAAACGCGCGACCACGACTGCGGAAGGGAGGGGTACGTAAGAAATGGAAGAGCGAGTGCGCGTGCGACAAACCGAACAAGTCGGTTCGGCGGCCCAGATGTCTGACCGCCTGCTTCCACATCCCAAGTTTCCTTTCAGAATATACGTTCACTCCGCGGTGAGGAGGTGACGTCTGTTGTCTGGAGGCGCGGCTGCGCTGCGCCCAGTTTCACCATTAGATTTGTCAACAGCCCAATCGGATAGCAGGCGCCCAGAGAAGCTACAACACCACCAGCATTTTACGGGCGACGAAGCCCCTATATCGATACCGACGAAAGGGTAACGGCTTTCTTCAAACAGTTGCAGCCTCCATCGCCGGCAAAGCTGTCTTCCGGAAAAATAAGGCCCATACATAAAGCGCCTCGAGCGTTTTTATTGCTACATTGCGTAACGCGCGGGCCTGGAACGTTTCGCAACTAGCGTGGGATTGAACAGCCGTGTTGAACACACGCATCTCGCACCGTCCCTAGAGGGAAGGAGCGCAAGGTCGTTGGTCGGAGAAGCCGAGACAACCACGCCTGTCTCGTCGAGGTTACCCTGGTTACCCTGCGGCAAGACGAAACTTGATGATCCTGTCGGGAGTCGTTTCAGAGCGCATACAAACGAGATTCGACTTCACCGGCAGCCCGCATACTGTAACGCCGCTCATATAAGATGCCTGCTTCATTATTCCGGAAAAGTTTAACGAGATCTTACAGTGGCTCGTTTTTAGCGGCACGAAGTTTCTTCATTCACTGAAACGGATCTCCGCCTGCCTGGGTGGGCTCCCATTTACAGCACGTGTTCACGGCGTTCATGAAGGCTATGGTCATAATAGTGGCGGACAGGGCAGGTATACGTCACGAAACATTACGGCCGAACCCTAGAAACGCCGACGGCACCCTCCGCGCGTACGCCGCCTTTTCACTGCATCCGACTGAGAAATAATTCATGTGATGGCACTTTTAAATTCTTAGGAGGTCTTCCCGTTACGCGATGACCATCTACGGACGGGCCGAAAAAAGATTGTGGTTTTCAGGTTTTCACGTAGCTCTTGGAAGGGCAGAATTGTAATTTCCGACACGTCCCAGTCGTCTGCGCCCTTTGAAGCAGCTTTGAAGCAGTTTTGAAACTGCGGGGAGTTGAATCGCAGGATTGTAGTCAAATCTGGCTTGACCTTTCCTGTACATAAAGCCGTAGGGGTTCGTGCCATCTTATGTCCCCCACCACCACCTCCTCCCCGGTAAAATTGCATTTTTTTCTTTCGATGGCCCCTATACCGAGTATGTGCATCGTGTTCTTCAGCCAGTTTATGCCCCTAACTCTTCTGCTTCGTATTCATTTTTTTTGTTCCGCTCTGCTCTGCCTACGATGTTGCATAACGCTCCCATCACCACCTTTGGAAGTCTCCGGGGGATCCAAGATCTTATCAACTTTTGCAAACTTGACCGCTATACACCACTGTACGTGCAAGAAGCACGGCACCTAGTAGCCGCTTAGATTAAAAGGGCCACTGAAATTATTTACAAACATCGTCAATTACCTCACGAGATCAATAAAAAAGAAGCAGTTGAAAGTCTTAAATATTTAGGAATAAGTATTTCTAGGGATCTTAGTTCGAATTAACATGTTAAAGCATTTTGTTCGGCAGCAGAAATTAAACTCTAACATTTGTGTAGTAAGCCCGAGCTCGCTTCGAAAGACGCCAAATTAACTCCCTACCAATGTCTGGTCAGACCGGCACTAAAATGTACCAGTATCATTCTTACGAAACAGGATTCGTCAATATGATTGACAGAGTCCAACGAAGAGCCGCCCAATTTATTTTGTCTCCTTACCCTCGAACTGATTTTGTTACAGAAATGTCGCAACTACTGAAATTACCCTTCTTAGCCGAACGACGCCATCTAGCCACACTAAGGTTTCTTTTTTTGCTTTAAAAACAGCCTTTTGACATAAAGACTACTCAATACTTGGCACCACAACAAGGCAGAACCCTAAGGGATACACATGAACAAAATTGCCGGACCTCCCAACTGCACAACAATGCATTTGCCAATTCTTTTTTCATCCTGACCAATAAAAGAATGAAACACATTGCCAACAACCAATATTCACGGTGATACTATACCATAGTTTCACAAGGTAGCGGTGTCCCAAAACAAAATTCTGCGCATTATGGAAGATATCAAACAGATTGCGTTCATTTGCTACTACATATTGCTGTTGTTATAGTCGTTATAGAACTATTGTTATAAAAATCCGGCATTTTATTCACGTATGCTCAATGTGACGCTATGGATGTACAGTTTCCGCGCAGGGTATATAGTTACATATTGTTGTTTTCCTTTTCTGTGCACTGTAACGGCCACCCCTGTCATGGCCTTCGGTCCAACAGTATAAATAAATAAATAAATAAATAAATAAATAAATAAATAAATAAATAAATAAGGCTTTATTAGGAAAAGGGCTGGCTCCGAGGCCTGTAAGGATGGTAGGGAGGGAAAGGAGGGGGTAAAACTAAGTCCGGCTCACAATGTCAGCCTCGCGTGCGAAATCCCAGAGGGAACGCAGGACTCGGGCGACGTGCGTGCGCTGTGGTGGCGTGATCCAGAACTCGTACGTGGGGGCACTTGGCGGCGATGGCGCGCGCGAATACTCTCAGGGCCGGGGCGCTCCCACACTAGGTGCTGCATGGTAGGACGGACCCCCAGGTCACAGGTTCGGCAGGTGACGTCAGGATGGGAGGGCTCAACGTCGTCAGGTTGCTGGCGTCCACGACGAGGGATGTAAGCTCGACATTTAGTAAGGGCATCATCGGTCAATGCCGCTCCAGCTCGAGCCTTATGGATAAAAACCTCGGCAGCGCGCGGCAGTCCGCTCGGCAACGGATGGGGGTCGCAAGGTACCAAAGCCAGAATCACTTGCCGTCCACGCTGCTTCAGAAAGTCACGCTGGTCGTCGTGGTACTGGAGTCGACGTACGGTAGTGGAACCGTGGTCTAACGGCGGCGAGCGGGAATTGAGAAACGCGCTCGCCAAAACGTGAGCGGCCTCATTGCCGAAGCCGCCCGCGGGGCCGGGAACCCAGGTCACATTTACGTCCACAGTTTGTTGTACGCGAAGTGCGCGGCAGCTGCTCGTAATTTGATGAGTTGGGCAGCCATGCCGTAAAATCTGCCATAATTTTCTGAGGGCCTGAAGAGAATCTGTGTAAATGGTGAGGTGCTCCCCACGGGGAAAGACGCCTTGAGGCAATTGCTGCTATAAATAGTCCAGGGCCATATAAATAGCCCGCCACTCCAGTTCCGAAGACGTGGGGCTCTCGTGATCATCGTACAGGAGTATACGTATATATTGTACTGGAGAATAAATAAATAAATAAATAAATAAATAAATAAATAAATAAATAAATAAATAAATAAATAAATAAATAAATAAATAAATAAATAAATAAAAATAAATAAATAAATAAATAAATAAAAATAAATAAATAAATAAATAAATAAATAAATAAATCCGAATACGCCGGCCACGTTGCCGGTTTTCTTCGGCAGATTTACACCGAGTTTTCAACTGCAAAAGTGCGTTTGAAAGTGCCTTATATTACATGTAATATTTCGGGCACTACTGAATACATTACTTAGGTATGCCCTTGGTTCCGAATGAGAAGACATTTCTTTTTTTTACATTGTCGCCCAAACAAGATTGAATTCCTTGACTGATCTCTCTCTCTCTCTCTCCCCCCCCCCCCCCTTCCGGCCCCCTATCCCGTTAAACTAGCAAAGGCAGTCTGGGACACTCTCTAGCATTTCATTTCCCAACTGTTCTTCCTAAGCTATTTCGCAACAATTCGCACCGTGAACCATAACTTCTCGCGTTCCCTAAAGGGGGGGTATGATTCTGTAGAAAAATATAGTGAACTAGCACTAGATTTGCGACGCTGATGTGTTGATTTCGGGTATGATGGCCCTCTGGCAGCTCGGCAGCGTTGAATTTAACTGATTGCTAGCATGCTAGACATGTACAAATGGTGTGTGAACGAAGAAAAAGTCGATATCAACCACGAAATTGGCGAAAATCAATATTTTTGACAGCTAAGATACCCCGAAAGTACATTAAAAACCAATGTGACGTCATAAGGGTAGTTGGCGTGGCGACCGCGAACAAAAGCAGTGCATTACAGGTTAAAAAATGCTTTACACCTCGGCTAAAAAGACAAATCATAGATTGAATGAATACGCGGTGGAGTAGACAACCCAAAAAAAACTCGGACAAATTAATTTCAGTGTTCCTTTAACAACATTTTTATAGGAAGTGGTCAATTTGGTGGGGTGATCTTTGGTAGACGGCCCCGGGGTTTGTTTCTGTCCAGTTTCATCCTAAACAATGGGAGCTCATAGATTATGCTGGCATCAACTCCCAGTGAAGTTAATTAGCCGACTGCTAAGTCGCCTGTTTTCTAGATGCTTGAAATTGTCATTTATGTGAAACCCGTCTACATGAAACTGCGACAAGCAGCATACGAAAAAGCATTTCACAGATGAGCGCTTCCATGCGCTCTGGTCTTGAATGAATCAAATGAACACTGGTATGTCTGGTCTTACATGAACAAATGTGAAGTCAAACAACATTTTTTTTTTCGTACATTGCCGTGACTTAATTCCCTTTCATGCAGGAGTGATTCTACACCGCTTCAAATCTTTGAATTGGCTGGAGTTACGAATGGCTGTTCTTTACTTTGGGGCCACATGCCCAAAACATGAGCCTCTGCTCTACAAATACAGATTTATTCTCTCTCTCTCTCTCTCTCTCTCTCTCTCTCTCTCTCTCTCTCTCTCTCTCTCTCTCTCTCTCTCTCTCTCTCTCTCTCGCTCTCTAAAACCAAGCGTCGGTATTGCCACCCGAATTCAAGCGTGAAACTTTTTTTTTCGATTCGCAATTTCATTCATTATACCTATTCCCCAAGTGTTTCTTTTGTTCTTATTCTTCGCCGTGTTTCTGAATTCAAGTTTCGAATTTATATTTCACGGTTTCAGTAAGAGGGCGCGCATTGGACCATAAAGCTCCCATCTATTGGTCTACACCCGCCAACATGCGAATGGCTACCGCATTCCATCGAGATGAGAAAACCGAATGACCAACCTGCCGACCCAACCACCTCCAAACCCATAATCCCGAAGACCCAACCAAATCCACAGACAAACGTAAATGCAAACTCCAACCCAACCCAAACCAAACCAAACCAACCAAACCGAACCGAACCCAACCAAACAGAAATGAATCCAGCCAAACCAAAACCTAATCCAAACCCCAACCCCAACCTCAGTTAAACTACACCCATGGCCACAGCTGCTGTAACATGTATAATCGCAGCAGACTTCAGAATGAACGCCTAGAAGCGGTGCCTCCTTGTGCAGCACGTCTTCCCTGTTGTAACTGAAGCCTGTCCATTTGGCAGCAGATATAAACGTGCTGATCGGTCATAAGAGTTATAGTACTTTCGCCTTAAAAAAGAAGAACAATTGGGCAAAAATAAACAAATCTGCTAGCCTTATAGGCACGGTGAAAGCACAACGCCCCCCGCCGGTGCCAAGCAAAAAAGAAACACGCCCATTGTTTGTTTTTCCGCATTTTGAGGTGATTTGAGCGTGTTCGAAATACAAGTCACACACCAAGCCGACTTTCCATTGAAAACTCTCCCCGGGGGGCGGGGAAACTTGCATAATTCCAAGTCGCCTATGCAGAGGCGTGTGAGGACAATCCCTGTGCGTAACATAAACGAAGCTGACTGTGACTGCCATTCCACGTATCGTATGTTTCAGCTGCGGGACTGCCCTCTTCAGCTTCGCCAGCAAAGGGGACAACCGTCCTCTTTTAATATGAACTGGGCTATTGCCACATCGCAGTCCGTCTCTCACGTTGTCACAACCAGGAAGTAAGCTAGAAAGGCGCGCCGATTAAGACTCCTGGCATTGAAGAAGGTTTAACTCAATTCGCCCTGAAAAAAAAATGCTCGTGGGGATAAAAGAAAAATCAAACTCTTTTACTCGTGGCACCAGACGCTTTTTACACCTCAGCGCTCGCTATTCGAACCAGACGTCGCAAGGTGAGGCAACGGCGAACTTGCGTGGCGCCGGCACGTAGCCGGTGGTGAGCGACGCTACTCTAACCATATCCAGCGACTCCTTCGAAAGCAGGAGACGGAGAGAACATTCGCGCATCGCATCATCGCGTTGTCATGGCAACGGCGCACGCGCAGACGCTTTGCGCAACCTTGACGGGAAAGCGTCCTTTCCCCCGTTCCTCGAGTTCAACCTTTCCCTTAAACCCGCACTCTCGCGCACGCTTCCTTTTTCTCTCGTCCCCATCGCCGCCTTTCCCATTTTCCCCACGCGTGACGGCCTTTCCCTACGCCCACGGAACCACGGCGGCGGCGCACTGCACTAGTCGCTTCATCGCTCGGGCAGCCGGAGCGCACACCGCTGGTTCTCGCCCTCTTCTCCGTACTTTTTTGCGCCCCGAGGCCGAGCAGCGAGCCTCTGTCGAAAGACGAACGGGAAGCTCGGGAGGACGCCGGGCCGTCACCCCAGGACCAAGAACCCAGGCCGAAAGCGCCGACAACAGGCCAAGGTAAGCGGAGGACGTCCTGCTTTCCCGGACAGCGCACCGGACACCGGTAGCGTCGTCGTAGCCGCTGCTTCGACAGCAGCCATGTTTCGCGGGGGAAGTGGCGGGGGGCGCAGCGGCGTCTCGCGTCCAACAGATGTTTGCCAGAAAAGAGCGCTTAGCGGCTGAGGCGACTCGCGACCCATAGCATTTGGAGTGAACGAGTTCTGAACGAGTCGACTGGAAAAAGGTCAACTCTATTCTGCTGTTCTGCGAAGAATTTTGGGTCAGAATTTCGTGTGGGTCGCGTGACACGATCCAGTTAAAAGGTATCTCCAGATATTTGCTGAAAAACAATATTGGTGTCCTGTGTCCTTTTCCTGGTGTAGATGTCGCAATGAGTAATGTGGTCTTCAATTATGAGTGGTCGTCAATAAACACGTATTCATATTTAGATAATTTCATTCAATGACTCGCGGTATATTTCCCTTTACGTTTCTGAGCGGGAAGTTGCTTTTCCAAACTTTAATTAACGCCAAACGGGGGAACACAGGTATTTTAGTGTGTGATGAATATTCTTATTAGCCAGCCTGATATCTATGCACATCGACCCGACGGCTCGATTTGTTCCCATTATGCGGCTCCCGAGCGCTGAGGGAAGTTAGCGGCGAAAGCTGCGACCTTGATTGAACCCCACCTGTAGATGGCGCCGCTGTGCGATCAGCGATCGCGCAATTAGGAGGTAAGACAAAGAGGAGGAGCTGCTATCTCCGAGGAACCCCGCTGGGTCGTGCTGTCTTGCAGTTTTTCAGATTGGAGGCAATCTTCGCTTGTTCGCGGGCGACAATAATAGTTCGACAGCGCGCTTCTTTATTTCAGTGAAATTTTTGATATATTCAGCACAGTGAAGGGCTCTGGCTGGGGAACAAATTCCCCGTAAGCAGTGTTTTGGCTTTGCGCGTAGGTACACGGTTCGAACCAGTGATATTTTTACGTTGAGCTATAACTCGAATAAAACTACTACTTTTACTACCAGGCTTTCGCGTTCAGTGCAGAACACATGTGATCTGTGTTCAGATAAACGCCTTGCACTCAACTGCATCAAAAAATAAATAAGAATAAGAATGTGGAGACTGAATCTTGGGAACATTCGCTTACGCGATTCCTTCTGCCACACAAGGAATAAACGTAGGTAACAGGCTGTAGCGGCTAATCAACGCTAAGAAATTCCTGCTAAACGCAAGATTTCGACTCCCGTGACAGCTTGAATTTTTATCCGAGGCATATTGGCATGCGCAGACAGGCAGCACCCCATCGAGGTGTCAGTCCCTTTACACTGATACACGCTTTCGTGTACAAGCCAAACGCTTTTGGCTTGCATGCAGGTTTTCGGCCGATACCCGGAGAGTGTATGCGTCGTCATAGTGATTTTCAACGAAGAAACACAAAAGAAGTTTTGTGTTCAAATTCTCAGCCTACTTGCTTTCCTGCCCACATTTTGCCCCACAAGGTCCTCTTCCTAAAGTTGGCTTCTTCACATTATGAACCTGCGCGCGGCGGAGCACCCTTTACAAGCATAGGAATTTTTTGCCAGGTGTGGCCGATGGAGTATCCCGACTAGCACTCCACTGACAGCGCTAGCTGTGATTGAACGTGCCATTAATAAAGGGACTGTTTTCAAGCGGAAACTTCAATCCCAAACCAGAAGCGCCAGAAATCTTTTTTGCTTGCACTAAAAGTGTCCGAAAAGCATTCACGCCGGTATGGAAACCTATGGTGATTATTAGACGTGAATGCCTTTAGTTGTATCGTACCCGTCTTTCGATTCTCGTGGGCGGATATTCGGTTGCCAGTACTCGAACGGAATCACAAGCACTAATCCGCGATTCCTTTTTATCAAATTAAAACACACCCCGACTCTCCCCAGAACAGACAAGTATTTACGACGAGCTTCACGAATCCGTAGATTAAGTGGGCGGACTGCGCTGTACAATGAGGCTGCACTGCAATTATATTCATAACTTTATACACGATTTACCGGTAAGTAGAGGAGGTGGTAAATTAGTTCATCCCAATTTTTTTACATTTTGGTGTAGAGGAAAATATGACGTAGAATCACGGAGAAATGAAAATCGAACACGGAAATGTAAACCAGAACGCGCAAAATTAAAAAATCCTGTCCGTGGCGGTACAATAATGGAGCGCTATTGGTACGTTTGGAAAGCCACATTTCCCAAATTGGCTACTGTATTAAGCTACGCGTCAATTAGACTTGGATGAAAAGAAATCGCGCTATTTGTGCGTTCTGATTTATATTTTCGTGGTCGCGTTTGTGCATGACTGGTACATATTAATCAGAACGCAAAAATGGAGGAGGCAGCGTCGGTACGTCAGCAGGGTCATCCGGTGGAAACAAAATATATCTGTCCAAAGCTCGACGTTGACAGAGCAGCGAATTAATCTCAGCGTCGTCCTCAGTAGTCGATATTGCAAGCTACCTACCGGCTTTTCGTTGCTTTGGTGCCGTCGTGTAGGAACATTACGCTCACTTAATTGCTTACTTGGTGATCGATTGGTGCCTTGTTCGCCTACTGTCGTTGGAGCACGCGCCCTCAACCAAACGCTCGTACGTTCGCTCGTCCGCTCGCTCGCTTTCTTTCTTGCTTACTTGATTGTTTGCTTGCTTGCTCATTCGGTCGAGTATCCGGCTGGCTCATGTGCTTGCTATCTTCCTTTGTCGTGAGGTTTTTTTTCCGATTTCATGCACTTGGAGAGTCCCTGATAGAAAGGTCAGCTGACTTCCATCCCATTTGATGTCATAAAACTTGGGTGAACTCCCGCTTTGGTTGGCCAATACCGTTTAGAAATATGCATGCCTGTTTATTGTCGTACACACTTGTCAAGCGATGAAAACCATCCAAACAGTTGGCTCCGGATTTGTAGGGTCTACCAGACTGGAGTAGCAAGTAATTTTATTTAGAGGGAATAAGTTCAAGTTGTTCTGACAACGAAAAATTCCCGTAAAGTCGGTGCTGTCATAGTTATGTTATCCATCCCTTTCAGCCATTGTGTCGTTACACAGGGACATAGGCCCAATTAAAGACCTGCTTGGATATCAACCGCTACTTTTCGGGAGCCGTTAAGGGAGGTAGGTTTAGTGTTCAGATGTGTACAACCCAGTCCTTGTATGACAGCATCAGTGGGAAGGGAAAGGTTTTGCGCCTGATCGCACGAATCCTTCTCTACTGAGCGGACGCAGTGCTCTAGCTACAAGGTGAATACAAAGCAAACTATGCAATTTTTTGTATGTTCCACTGTAGCCCAGTTTTTTACATTTTGTTACTAGACACCAATAGCGCGTTTTAACTACGCCTTTTCTGTATCTCGACTATGGGCTCACAGGAGCGGAACAGCGCATGCGCAGAATACGTAACCTTGCCCTGAGCATGCGCAACAGCATTCCAGCTCCAGTCAGCCGGTTCAGAAGGTTTAACGTCACAATTCCCTTGGTGATCTTATTTTCCCACTTATTCACCCCGATTTCCTTAGGGCAAGGGTTTTGTAAAAAAAGAACGTTGAACTTTCGTTTACAGGGGTACAAAGGTTAGTACATGGGTTGACAAAGGTACATGGTTTGATTGTAAGGGAGCCTTAATCGGGATTTTTTTTCCGAGTCGCACGGCCCTTCAGTAATAACAAAGAAATAGCGTTAAAATCAGCATCTCTACACCTAAAAACACCACTTGTATAAAGTTAGCAGAGTACCCCCTAACGCCTTCCGTTGGGCAGTTACGAGAAACATTTAAGGTAGGAACATCCTGGCACAAATTTCCTTGTTGTCGAAAGAGCTAGTACGCACATTCCTTGATTTTAAAGTATCACCTCACAGAACATGTCGTCCGCTCACCGACTGCGACTCTTGAGTGCGGTAATAACTAGTCGCACCAAGCTGTATTCATTTCGTCGAAGAACACACGTGAGAGAAAGGAAGAGAAGAAAATCGGCGTTCTTGCGAACTTTTCCCCTTATATCATTACCTAATTCTTGGTTAAAAAAAGCTGCCCTTTCGTGGGTGCTCCTGTGGCTCCATACCTCATGCCATCTTTAGCGTCATCACTGCCCTGGTCTTTACGGAAGTAGTATGAACGACATTGGGATGTCGCTACTCACAAGAGAAATGGGTGTGAGGAGGGGGGATAGTACCGTACAGTGACCACTGAAGGACGAAGGAATGAAGAAACAGTACAGGAAAGGCAGGGAGGTTAACCAGGCAACGCTATGCAAGTCGTCATGAGCTGGAGTGGTGGGTGAGCGGGTGTTAAGGGACAGCGCATGCGCCACCGAAAACTGTGGGTGCGGGGCTGAATCAACTAGTAGCGGTCAACCAGTACACAGTGACAGCGCGACAGACTCCGGACGGTGTTACCATAGCATACACTACAGATGCGATCCGGGTGAGGGAGGAGATCCGGGTGAGGGAGGAAAGATTGGTGACACGAAGACAAGAAGTCCGTGCGGCTGGTCTCGAGAGTTTTGTCACCAGTTCCTCCGAAGCAGAAATTAAATTAAATGTTTACTTTTCAATCGATGATCGCCATTTATTTTTCTAGTGGATGATTTCAACATAGCAGTAATTAATTTCGTCAAACGTCCTCCGCCCTATTAAAGCGAGCTATTTCTCATTTAGAGATCCCTTTGGCCTGTCTTATTCCTGCGGCACTCCGTGGTGTGAAGCGAATGATTTACCCATATTTCCACACTATCTAGTTTAGATACGAGGTTTAAGGCTCTGCGCTGTTTCTTTTCAACCACAGGGCAATGTATGCGTGGACGTAACACCGTTATCTCCAACTGGCACCGAAACCCATGCATTTTGACAGGCTGATTTGTCATGACGCGCATTATTTGAAACCCACCCCCAGCCTGACACCAGGGATACGTGGTGGTGGCGCTATGATCGGTAGCAATTGCTGCACGTACAGTGGCGGCTACAAAACCGCAGGCATACCAGATACGTCGCCGGGAGCAACTGCCTTGTTAGCATCGTTTTGTCGCATTGTTTTGTCGTTGCATTGTTTTTTGTTGCATTATTTTGTTGCATTGTTTTGTTTGATGGCTATGTTCCTCTTACCCTTTTCTTTTGTAAAAAAATGTAATTGATGAATTCCGTTGTAATTCATTTTTGTGTGTGTGATGCTAGGCCTGATGTGTCACCATTTTCTTGCTCTTTCTTGTCAGCACCACTACTTCTTGGGCTCCGTGCCTGCGGTATTTTGTAAATAAATAAATAAATAAATAAATAAATAAATAAATAAATAAATAAATAAATAAATAAATAAATAAATAAATAAATAAAACTTTATTGACACAAGGATGGCGACTCGGCCTATGTGGGGGCGGGTGGGGAGGGTGGTGTCAATTCGGGAAAAGTTTACATTCTCAGATGAACGCCAGTGGCGAGAGCGAAGTCCCACAACGAGGCAAACACCTGCTTGGTTGTGGCTGCGGGTGGGTAGAGCCATTCCGTCAAACACATAACGCTGCTGTGTTTGAAAGAGGTGCGCTCCGGGTGCAGACCTGGACACGTCCAAAGGAGATGTTCAATGGTCGGTGTGGCTCCTAAAGATGCCGGAGGAGGTGAATTGCTTGCGGTAGTGCTTGGGAGAACGGGTGGCCTCCCTTTCTTTGGTATGTAAGAACGCCACTTGAAAAGGATGTCCTCTGTAAGCGCCGCCCTAGCACGAGCCTTGTGGATTAGAACCTGAAGGCCACGTGGCAGTCCTGTAGGTAACGGGTAGTCATTGGCAGGGATGTGGCTGCGGAGTCAAGATCTAGCACATCACTGGTAGGTGGCACGGGCTTCAAAGGGGTCCAAGTTGGGGTCGTGATGAGGCAAAACTGGGTGGGAGTGGGTGGAAAGAACACCGCTCGCCAGGACGCGCGCGGCCTCCTTGGAGGAAATAAATAAATAAATAAATAAATAAATAAATAAATAAATAAATAAATAAATAAATTGTGCGGCGGCAGAAACGCTGCCCCCCTTGCTCTTACTCCCGTAATCCCCTTAAGTTTTCAGAAACATAGATTAGGTTTAGAGGAGAATCTATATAACATGTTTCTTCTCCTCCCAGCACCGACAGATTCATTTCTAAATTAGATTTTTGAGGGGCAAATGTTTCTATATTAAATACAAGGAATAATTACCGCAAAAGGTCCAGCATAGACAAATCGTGTACTACACCTTGCTTCACTGGTGCGTGTGTGTGTGTGTGTGCCGGTGGCGACGCAGATGAAAGCTGTGGCAGTACTATTAGTCACGGAAGAAAAAAAAAATTGTTTCGTAATACCAGAATAAACAAAGTTTGCAAATTCAATCTGCCTGCGGGTGTGCGCACGCGCTCTTTAATCAAATCCCGTTTGATGGTACTCCTGCGTAGTGAAAGAAGCTATGCGTACCCCATATCTGGTTATTACAGCGGCCTTCTATTACTCCACAGACATCATCCTTTGTGCTGCTCAATGGCCTGCATTTCGCCGTAATTTATCTCCGATCGCTGAAGATAGACTCACGTCAGCCCTTGGCGCGTTCCGGAAAAAAAAGGGAGCCCCCCCCGCCGGTTTCGGCACAAAAGGTCCGCGAGATTAATATCGATTTTCCAACCAAGTCTGCCTCTGTTATCTCTCCCTCTGTGCGCAGAGCCATCCGTATTATGCTATTCGTATTTTGCGTGCAATCTTTGCTAATAATAAGGTACCACACTGCTCCGAAGAAAGTTTCTGTTCGCTGCAGGGCACAACGAAGCCGCATTTTTCCCCCTAAAGAATGAGAATAGTTGTCCGTCGACTTTGCCTCTGGCCTTCTTTTGTTTGAGAAGTACCGATATAATAGTGGATGTTGAGAAAGAAATGGCGTGTCGAGAAGCAATGACAAATTATACGTAACATGCACATGAAAAAAAAGCCGTAATACGTCTTCTGCTTGACTCAAATAAAAATGTCAGGTGGAGCTATAATTTAAACAATTACGTGTGCGCCGCTGCTAATGCGGCAGCCAAATTCAGCCAGCAACAAGTAAGGACGACTCAGGACACCATGTGCTTCCGCGATGTCCCTGCCAACGCCGTGCGCTTCCGTAAGTAGGAAGCAAGTGACTACTTTCTACAGCGCATCGTTGTCAGAACTTCTTTACGTCTAGGATATTCTACAACCCTGCAAAAGTGATGAGAGTATAAAACGAGAAAATGGTCCTCATTCCATCATCCAGGGATCGCCTTGGTAAAGCCAGTACAACATTTAAAAAATCGGTGACAAAAAGGATTAAAATGTTACACAGGAACAAGAAAAAACAGAAGTTCGGAGCCCTACTTGAGCGACAAGCAAAACTATCCAGTGATTGTAGATGTCCCGGCTTTGGGGTAAGCAACAAATAAGACAAAAATTGACAAAGAAGCTAATGAAAGCTCTTGTTTGGCAACACATGTCAAATAATAAGGGAAGAGTGTTGCAAGCACCATCTACTCCCTATATAATGTTAAAACGGGGCAAGCGATGTTGCGAGTTAGGCGTCCAATTGCTCAGTTTTTGTTCATAATTGCAGTGTATTCAAAACACCGTTACTGTCCCTCCCCCCTTAAAGTGCAATTGGTGACGCGGGATGTGACAACACACTCGAAGCCTTGCACGGCGCCGTTTTTGACACATTGCTGTTCGGTACTATGCCTGAGCGAAAATTGCGCCGAACAATAACGATGACGTACATAGGTTAGCATTAAAACAGAGAGAGAGAGAGAGAGAGAGAGAGAGAGAGAGAGAGAGAGAGAGAGAGAGAGAGAGAGAGATGCAATTGCATCAATTTATTTTCAACGCCTGTGACGTCACTGTGGCAGTTCGCCGGGTGGCTGGCCTCAAAGGGCGCCTTGTGTATTCATTTATTCCGTGCATTGGAAATAAGCTAAGGCAACCAGACTGCTCCCACAGACGACATCTCGACACATTCCCGTGCCGATTCCCTTAAAAACCAACGCCTCGGTATTTATGTGTTGGTTACGCGAATATAAGTCGACACCTGTTTCTGAAATCAGAAGTTGAAAAGCGCGAGGTCGACAGAGCAACTTACCAGCCGGTTGGTGTACTTAACTGTAACTTAAAACACACGTACAGTCAAGGACAAGTAAGATGTGAATACGAAAACATGAACCACAGCACACAGAATTGAAAAATGGTGCTCGTGGAGGTCCAATAATGGCGCGGTATCGGTATTTCTTGAAAGCCATACTTATCATCTTTGTCACTGCAATTAAGCCACACGTCAATTTGGCTTGCATGGAAAAAACCCTCGGTATTTGTGTGTTCTGGTTTATGTCCTCGTGATCGCGTTTAATTCGATCATGACTATACATGGCAAAAAAAAAAGAACACGATGCAAGCCCTGTTTATGAAAAGCTTGTTCATTAAAAAAACCATTATTCATTAAAAACCCATTATTAACGTGTCAAAACAGGTACATACACGTGTCACTAGTTATCGCGTTTCACTGATAAGGGAGGAGAGGTTTCGAGTGACGAAGAACGCATGTATTCTGTCAAAACGTCTCACTTCTCTCTGTGTGATGTTTTGTGTGAAATGCATACGAACGGCTGAGGAACGGCAGAGGGGCGGAGTCCTCGTCAGGGTGATTCATCTTTCAACCTCTGCGCTAATAATGAATGAATGAATGAATGAATGAATGAATGAATGAATGAATGAATGAATGAATGAATGAATGAATGTGTGGCTAGTTAAGCTATATAATGGCTTCTCACCTACTTTTTTTTTCAATTCACGAAAGCGGATCAACTTATCCCACCCATGTTTTGGGCTGACTTATTTACGCCTAAATTTCAAAGTAAACTTTAATATATAGTGTATTTCCCGGAAATTTCTATAGAGAGGTCACTGGGCCCAGTAAGAGCCGACTAAACAGCTTGGCACTGCCAGTGGATCTCTACGTGACATTAGCAATGCCATACAAATGGAAATGAGCATATTAAAAAGCGCAGCGCTTCAAATACAACGTTAGGACCGAGCAGCTTTAATCGTAGAAATATATAACAGAATCAGCCAACTAAAATGAGGCATCGTAGATTGTAAAATAGCAGTCCGCCAAAATATAATCAAATTCCCCACCTGTTTATGCTATTTATTTTTGACGGCCAAATACTTTGTTAGCACGCCTCCATTCACCTTATTTAACTTCCTGCCGGTTTAATAAACGAATCACCGATCATGCCCGTCCCGTCTCTGCAAAAAAAATCTGCAGAAATTCAGAGAATTTTGCAGTAATGCGTAGCATTCTTATGCCGCTTGTCCTGAGTGTGAGTTCTTTACAGCCAAATATGGTTATGAGTAGCGAGAGACGTTGGAATATTTTTTTCTTCCTAACTTTTCTTTTGTGTTTGTTTGCCAAGAATGTCAATATATGTTATTATTGCGATGAAGTGCCGTTACTTCGCTAATTATGCTTTTTTCTTCTGAAGATGCAAGTCATACAATGTGAAAGATTGGTACATTTGCGCTATTTTTTATTCTTATTTGGAATGTTCTTTTACGGACTTCTTTTGTTTAGTCTGCTGTTTTGGGGACAGATTTATAAGATTCTTATTTCTTATTTTGTCAGATCATTTTTGTCACATTTTTTTTTTTCTATTTTCTCGTTTTTTTTTTTTGTTTTTCAAAATTCTGTCCGACCAATTATCGCCATTTACGCTATTATAACAATTAAAGGTGTGACTTCCGCCAAATCTGCATTTTCGTGGAAATGCAGGGCGTTATAGGATCATGGCTGTGGGGGTACTCGGCAAAGAATGCTACACATTAAAAGAGAAATCATGTGTATTCTGACATACGAACATCAGTAAACTGACATTTTTTTGTAGACTGTGCCACCGTACAACGAAATGCAGGCGTTCTGAGTCAACTGTGACAGTGAAAATGTAATGCGGTGATCTATCTTGGATATAAAAATTTGCCTACTTTCGGTTCTTGTTCGCAAAATATTACTGTTCACGGGCCGTTATGTGGTATTTGCTCGTATGAACTAGTAACAGTTGAGTGCATAACTCAGCATAAACACAGAAAGACTTTAGTAGAGGAATAAGCTAGGGCTGGAAGCGCGTTTGAGCACAGACATCCAGACGAACAGAGAAAAAGCCACATTGTAAAGCGAGGAATGGAGCAAAAAAGACGCCCAAAGACTTACAAAATATCAGTGTCCTATCATTTACCTGTTGTGCTCTTCAGGTAACGAACGAATTTTGCTAAGCACCGACCGTTGAAGGTTGGAAGTTTCGTACATTCCGGAACGTACGCAACAAAATGTGAAAAAAAAAAGTCCTAACCAAACATTTCACGTGAAGCATTACGAATTTTGTTCACAGGCAAAACGCAGTTATGCGGATAAATTAAGCCCCTAGCCTGAGCGCCACACATAAATCAGCGACAGAAAATGCGTCTGTGTAAGCCCCGCAGAAAGGTGTTTCGAAATGGATTGTGAAAGCAGACCGTTATTCAGGAATTGCGTTGTCCGTAACGTGTTTACGACACTACGGAGACGTCTGCTCGCAAAATGGCGTTGCAAACAATCGACGACTGGCGTGTTTTGCTCGAAACAATTTGTTTCTCAAGAGAGAGAGAGAGAGAGAGAGAGAGAGAGAGAGAGAGAGAGAGAGAGAGAGAGAGAGAGAAATCAACGTACCATTTCTTTCTGCGAGGCTCTCGAATGACAACCGAGGTAAATTCTGTGCGGTCGAAGTAAACATGTTTCAAAGGTCGGCGGACTTTGCGTGTTGAGCGTGTTTTGCGATTCTTTATTCCCAAGCCTGTGACCTTTCGCGAAAGCGCCAGAGGCGCCCTTCAGGTTCTCGCTCAAGCTTGTAAATGGTAAGCGGAAAGCTACCCGCTGAAGGAGAACTGATTTCCATAACGCCTCAGTTGCGTGCGATATTTGAACCCACGATTTTCTCCTCGTAAACATTGACGTTCATGGTATTGCATCTTATTAGTTTTACGCCCTGAACGAGCCATTTTACCGCGTAGGATAGGTTGTAGCAGAACGTTCAAAAGCGTTACAAAGGGGAAAAGGAAAGGAACTACAATAAACGAAACTCGTCACCACGATGCCTTTCAAAAGTGCTCCGAAGGCATATATTAAGTATGGTTTCACATGGATATATGTATACGTATCCGCACGTTGGCAACGGTAGAACAAACGGTATAGTACTGCGTGCCACGTGACACATGCACGTGACGCACTTGAGTACAACAGGGGAAACCCAGCCGCACAGAACTCTCTGCAGGGAAGGTGTCGGGTCTGTCTCACTGAACAATTACGTCAAGAGGCAAAGAAACGAAAGCGATAGCGAAGGAAGAAACGCAAATACAATGTATCAGTAACGAAGCCTTCGATATGCACCGCCAGGCATTCGCCTTCTGAGTACACAGGCAGGTTTAAGTGCCACCCCGAGCAATTTTCGCTTTGACATTGAAATGATGGGGAAACCGGAGCGTCGATTCCCAGCGCTCAGCGTCGATACTTACGCCATGTTTATCCCCTAGACATTAAGCCATCTGCAGCCCCATCGACATCGCGGTATATGAGATGGCAGCGTCCCAGCTAACACGCGCCATACTTGGGCCAGGCTGGGCATGAGGCAAATGCGACGTCCATTGGCTCTAGCTATTGATTACGGCTAGAGCCAAATAGCCGCGTCAGTCTAATTTTCCCGTAGAAAGAATGCAAATACTAATACGGTATTTCCGCCTTGAAGGATATATTTGGGCGTCCTGTTGTCTCTTCGTAGTTTCATCGCCGCGGCAGCGGATACCCCACGAAGTAACAGCCGTACGGGAGACGTGTAATCACCCCGAAATTGTTTTTATTTAGCTTTTTCGAACTAGTTGTTCGATGGAAAGTCAATAAAGATTCGAATATCAAAATGGTAAGCTTCTCATTAAGATCGCGTTAAAATATGGTCCCTCTTTGCACGAACAGCCCAATGAAACCATGCTGGGGTACCAGAAATCCAGCCCCTTTGAAGAGAATGACAAAGAAACGCAGTGGTAGCGAGAAAACGAGACTCAATGCGCGTAAAAAAAAGAGAAAAGGCTTCAAGCGTCTGTCTTGGAAACCACCCTGCAGCGAGCAATAATGAGCTAGAAGTGAGCCGTTTCAAAACAGTAAACCCGGCTGGCAAGCACGCAGTCACAACGCAGATAGGCGTACACATACGCCCGCAAACACGCTCCAAATTATCTCAATATCATTACTTGCTCTCGGAAACTTGAGAAGCTTGCGCCGCACTAACAAAAAGTGGTATGAATAGACGGAGAGGACATTACGGGCGCCACCGCAAACAACCCGAGCGTGGACGCGACCGTAAATCCGCCCGCCCCGCATCTGCGTCGGATGCTGTCGTCATAGCCGCGCAGAGAAATTAAGCCGTCGCGACGGCTCCGCGATAAAGACGTCTGGCTCTAGCTTCAGCGTGTACTGGGTATAAAAGCGCCCGCTGCCTAAACGGATGCGCCATTTTCTCTGTTGTACCGCGCAGCCCGCGTTTCCGCGTGGAAGCCTTAATCCGAGCGCCGGAGAGTATGACCGTGGCCGCACAATGGGGCGGACGCCATACGCTTCCCTTATCGCGTAAAACTACGCGCGCCGCAAAATACGGCCGCACTCGAGACGACGATCGACTATACTCGGGCTTTTATCATGAAGCCGACCTGCTTAAGAATTCAAATACGAGAGCTAAATCTCTTGGAAACTACCACGCGCAATCTCCAAGAAGAAGCGACGAAGTACTAAGGAGGCGCAGTGTTCCGCGGTGGAAGACACCGACGCGGAATCCGTGGCGAACGAAAAACCGATCCACGTTTATTTGCCAACGGGAACGTTATCGAGAACACAGCAATCATCCGGGCGACGAAATGCTGTCGGGCTGATATCGAGATGTAGCCTGAAAAAATTGAGCTCACTAAGCCTGCATTTGGAATGGGTTGAATGAATCGACTAGAAGACACCTTCCTGTACAGGATTATAATAGCCCATCAAAAGTTGCTGAATCGCTGTTGGCAATGCCGACGTGGATTGTGTGTAGTTGTTGCGTGAGAATGCGCTCGCTGAAGCACACATGCACGCAACACACACCCCCACATATGTATGAATTCACCACTACACTTTTCTTCTTGAAAAAGCCACGGAATAGTTTGAAGAGTGGCAAAACATTAACACGCGACTATTATGAAATTTTACAGCACTGTTGAAAAGAGAAGCCCCCCCAAAAAAGTCGGCACAGGCTTCCACACAGGAACGTGCTGTTCCTCTAAGACAACACATCGTCTCAGAGATCGACCATCCCAATAACAAAAGTGCATTAATTTAGCTATGGATTAGTTCCTCACCCACCATATTCACAGGACTTGAACCTGCGGGATATCTTTTTGTTTCCAGACTTTGACATCTGGATCACTGGGAAAGATTTCGGTCAAACGAAGAAGCTTTCACTGCTGTCCATGCGTGTTTCAGGGCACTACGTAACTCTAAAGTTCTCATTTTTTCTATTGATTTTTCTTATTAGTTTTTCCCCTCTCCCTCCCAGCAGAGAAGCATGTCGGCGGACGCATGTCGGCAAACGTCTTTGAAATTCCCTCTATAATAACGAGCTTTTCTCTCTCTCTCTCTCTCTCTCTCTCTCTCTCTCTCTCTCTCTCTATCTCGCTACCGTCAGAGACGCCTCCATTACCCACCCTTTGCCCGTCCGTCAACGCGACGTCTGACCATGGAGCAAACAAATCACCCCTATCCTTAATCACACATCCCACACTACATACTCTTACAAGTGTCCAGCCTGCCGTCCTCCCAACACGACGTGCCATCTTTTTTGCGTATGTCCCGACCACCCAAATCCCCTCCCTTCCCTTATTCCAGAGCAGTAGGAGTGCGGTCTGACCAGCTCTGAGCTCCAAACTCGGGAACCCCTTATCTTCCGTGCTAGAGCAGGAGCGGTCGCTCGAGGCTTTCTAAACCAAGAAAACGCCCCTCAGCTTTATTTTATTTTATCCTTATCGGCTCAAATAAATGTTTCTACAGCAGCTATAAAAAGCCCCCTGTATCCTCAAAGAAAAAAAAACTTAAAAAGCAAAGGGAAACATAGCTTGTAAACTTTCCTGTGCTAAACGAAAACAGCAGGGGGGGGTGGTGGCATACGAAGCGCCTCTAGGCGGCAAAACCGATTCCCCTTTGATGAGATCTCCTTTAGTTCTCAAATCAACAAAAGGCTTCGGATTAAGGGAATTATTTCCTCAGAAGGTCGCGGACCTGTTAACCGATGTTCGTTTTTTTTTTTTTTTTTTTTTCCAGAAAGGACAATGATCTAGCGCTGTAATCTCCACTTCCAGGCTCGCTCGTCCGTATTAGTAGGCTGTTGTGCGTTCGAATCAACTGCTGTGCGGCGCGGCTAAATTTAGGCGACTGCCCACGCACGACGCGGTACAGAGGACGGTTACTCGGAGCAATACTAAAAAAAAAAAGACAGTGCAGACGTCTGAGCGTCTATACACTTGTCTCGAACTGCCGCAAATCCCCACTCTTACCCAACCACCTCTTTCCAGCTGGGCCTCCAACAAACCGTCCATTTAAATAAAAGTAATCACCTGCTCCTGTACACATGTCACGTGAGATAACCTGAGCAGTGTTTCTACCACGGAAGATTATTCCAGGTACACAGCCCACCTCAAAAGTAACAATCCCGTCGTACTATTTCATTTGGTTTCATTTTTATTTCCTTAAGGACCCCACTGGGGCGTATTACATAAGGGGTGGATATACAAAAAAAAAAACATTTTAACGCATTAGTTTATGAACACAGGTGACTACTGACATTTGCTATGAAGTTTGATTGGCAGGTGGTTGAAACAATGGAGCAGAGAAGGTCGTTCCAACCTTTGGCTGCACGGGGGAAAAACGAAGCGGTGAAGGTGACAGTTCTTGTACGATAACGGGACACTTGAAGTGGATGGCCGGTGCGGTGTGAAATGTATGTCGGGTGGAGGATGTAAGGGGCTACATTTAGTGAAGAATAAAAAATTTTGTGAAAGAGGGAAAGGGTGGCGACCCGGCGGCGGACAGAGAGTGGTGATAAACCGGATCGTGCCTTCAAAGATGAAACGCTAGCGTTGTACGAGTACAGGAAATGAATAAATCGGGCGGCGCCATTTTGAACAGATTCAAGATCATTTATGAGATATTTTTGGGGCGGGTTCCATATGGCGGAGGCATATTCAAGTTTTGATATCGAGTGTATACTGTCAAGGAACTGTCGCTTTTGTTGTGTAATGTGCACAGATGACAGTTTATAGTACCACCGTGTGCGCGGTGTTGGCGTTACCTGATTTCAAACCGACACGCAAAAGTTGCGGCAAGATTACAGTACACGATGGACAAGGCATCACCCTGACTCTTGCCCCCGTCGTTTCTCTTTTGTTCACGTAGGCGAAAGCTTATTGCAAAAAAAATCCCGGGCCATCTCCACTAACGTGAAACCTGCGGAGGGGAGAAGCATGCAGTGTATTGAAGTGTATTCAGGGCGCCTTGGCGTTTTTGCCAACGGAGATGAAAGCGTTAGGGGTAGAGGTATATGGCTTCGCTGTAAAAGTCTCGTGTCTTTGAAGCACGAAGCGTTCTAGCGCAAGGCGTAAAGGAGTGTCCCAGTGTTTTTTTTTTTTTTTTCAGTACGCCTTACGAAGCATTCCAGGCCGAGGCGTGAACAAGTGTCCCGGTGTTGTTTAGCACGCGTTGCATTCTAGCGCGAGGCGGAACGAGTGTCTGGGCGTTTTAGTACCGTGACTACATGAGACGACGCTTACGACGACGGCATGAGACACCGACAACCCGAGCCCGTAAGGGGCTTCGCCCCTAAAAAAGTGTACAGAAACTGCGAGAAGTGTGTACTATTGCCTATTTATAGGGTGGTTTCCTTCGTTTAGGATTTTTTTAAAGACGATAGCCTTTCTTGGGCTGCTTAAACCCGAAAATTTTGGTCTGTCGGTCTGTATGCGTATACCTCTGTCTGTCCCTCGATCCAGCCACCCGGCCAAAAGATAAAATACTTGTGAGAAGAGCAGTTTATATAGGCAAAATATTTCCAAACCAGTACATCTGGAAAAACTCCTCATACTTGTCAACATTGTTAAGCAAAAAAAAAAAAAAAAACATGAGACATATTTGAGGCCAAACATCAATACTGAATTGGTACTAGGTTGTGTTCTTTTTATTAAAAACGCACGTTTTCTTAATTTTTTGTGATATCAAATAAGAAATCCGCGCTGAAAACAATGTTTTCATCAAGACATGCAATAAGCTCTCGCGCCCGAACAAGACCTCGTGGAGGCATTCAAAGAAGTCCAAAAGCAATGAAAGGTATCAGTAGATGGCGCGCGAGCAATGGAACGCGGAAAAATTGAATTGACTTTACTCAACCTCCACCGCATTTACCGTGAAACGAGTGAGATGGAAGGGGGAGAATCGTGAGAGGTCGGCGAAAAACAGATGATAGGCATTTATGTGGAAGGAGCGTCTTTCGACGACATTTACAGGGAAGGAAGCGCATACGCGGCTAGTCTTTTTCTTCCGCCCGATTTCCTTATTTACAGTATTATAACGACTGTGTGTTAACTTCGAAAACCATGAGTTTTTTTTTGAGACTCAGGGCATTACACTACTGGTGCTTTCGCATATTTGTTTCCCAGGTTCGGTCTGTGTTCTTTGTACTTTTTACTTATGTATTCGTCTTGTGGGGGGGGGAGGGGGGGGGAGGGGGGGGAGGGGGGGTATATAAGATGCTTATTTCTTAAAGTTTACTGTTTTTATGTTGAGATTTAAAAAAAATAACTGGTTGATTCCTCTGTCATAGGAATCGGTAAAACACGAAAGTGAAATGTGCAGTGAAATCTGCAGCTGAACATGATTTGCGGGTCGGCGGATCTCTTGTGGATGTGCTTGGCGAGCGACGTCCTGCTGGCGAGTCGCTTCGGCTCCGTGACGGATATGACGTCAGTGAAATATTGGTGTATCCCGGCATGAAACACTTTCGTGTTAAAATATAAAACCCGAAAATGAACAACCCTAAGCATAACGTACTCTTTAGTACTAAAGGTTGCTTCCCCGCAAGAAGACCCAATGTGCAGAGGTGCGCCCTTTACAGGGTGCTTGTTTCGTCGTAGTGGCGTCATTTCCGCGACGAACATGACGTCAGTGAAATCTCTGTGTATCCACGAATAAAACACTCGTGTTAAAATATCCTACCACCAGTTACCCGTGCGCTACTGTAACGATTAAATTGTGAGCTTCACCAGTAATGCATTTTTGTGCAAATGCAGGGTTGGGTCAATTGTGTACTCGGCAAATACGGCCCAGCAATAGCATTGCGGGCGAAATGCGAGTTCGAGGACATCCCTAATGCAATCCGTACTACGCTTGTATCGCCCTACACTTGCGCGCGACAGACGTCTATGTAAACGCAAACCCTGTCAATAAACTGTAAAAACCGCTCCTATCCCTTCCGGTTACCTCCCCTAAATGGGGATGCTTCTTCTCCGACGAACGGACCTGAAAAGGGGCCTACGCTCAGGACGTGTTTTTTTCCGCTGGCTAGAAAGAGCGCCCACGTACAAGCGAGGTTTCTATTTCGGACCAACGCGGCCCCTTCGAGCTTGCCTCCGCTGGTTAGGGCGTGGGAGGCGCGTAGCAACAGTCGTTGGCGCATGTGAGTGGCGTTCGATCCTAAACCCCGAGTCAATAAACTCTTCTCACGTGATTACAGCCAGCAGTTAGGCTTTGACGCAACGATTTCGTTGGCGTGTTTGCCGCGACCCACATGGCCTATATACCCGGCTGTAGTTCGGCTGAAGATTCTTATATAGAGCCGCCTCCCACGCGGGGTATACTGGTCACCGCTAAGCCCGCACCTGAAAGCCCCTGGCAACAGACCGGCTCTCCGTGGTTGCTTTCTCGTTCTAGATTAATGAGGCACTCGCTGGACGGCTAATGTTCCCTATCTTCGTCAGTGTGCTTAAGTGGGACAGGCAAATTAGAGAGCTTGTGTAGATTAACGAGATAACCAGGGATCGAGTGTTAATCCAGATGACGCAAAATAGAAGCAAGTGGAAGTCCGCCGGAAGACACTGCTGGAGGTGATGGTGGTGGTGGTGATGATTATGATAATGTAAATGAAAGATAAGCTGGGGATGGATTCGCATATATAGTGCAATTGTACAAGCTAGCCGTTTATTGTAGAATCTGCTTATATGCATTTCGTACATCGCTGATCATTGCTTTCAAAAAACGGCCTGAACGTTCGCGTGACTTCAAACAGGGTAGCTGTCTATGGCTGGGATTCATTCGATTGTCTCCGGCAACAGAGCGACGTAGGCAAGAACCGTACACGAGCGTAGGGACGCGTTGCGGCGCTCACTCAAATGCCCGGGTAGTAAAACTGTGGGCCACAACTTTAGGCGCATGAAAAAATTCATAAAACAATAATAATAAGGTCTACGAGCCTTCATATTTTGCTATAAGAGCTTATATTTCCCCTAAAAAACTTGCTTGTTAGCAAAGCGCTTGTGTTGAGACGTGAAGCCAACTTTAGGTGTACTCTTGGTTTTTGTGAGTTGGCTTTTCACATTGTGTGTTGCGCAGTGAAGCATGACGATCTGCGGAGGGAGTATTACAGAAAACACTTGTGTTATCAAAAGTGTCCCGAAACAAATCGAATGAAAATTAGCCGTTGAGAAGAACCTACCGCTACATCAGGTTTCATTTACTCGTCAAGGTTAGTTATACCCCTGCTACACTCGTGTCAGAATGTCTTTCGTACCGAATGTATTTTGCTCAAATGAGGGCCTTCGAATGCCATTCAGAATCGGCCATGCTGCAGTGCAATTTTGATGGCACTTGAAAGCTTTAACAATCGCTCGCCGTGCTGCTGTCCAGTTCTGTGGTTGCACAATAATGCAATGATGATGATGAATAAATCTTTATTTGCCAAGCTGGTGCAGATGTTAGGGCACCCGCCCGGTCGGGGGCTTCCCTATTCCGGGATACCCTGAGCTCGGCTGACGGTCCAGGCCCTCTTCCCCAGTTCACGCTGGATCCCAAGGTCCGGGCTCGTCAGGCGGTTCACCCACTGCTTGTAGGAGGGGGAGGTCATTGGGGCAAGGCCTGTAGCAGTCCTTGGCCTTAAATTGATATCAAATTATAAATAACGCAAGCTTTGACAATGTTCTTGCTTAATTCTGGGTCGCAATCGAGTTTTTTTTTTTTGTTCTGTTATCTGCTGTCTGGCAAAAATGGTTTGTCGCTTGCTCGCACTGGTGCTTGATATCATGATTTAAGTGAATTACAAGTAAACAAAGTTCCGCAATTAATATTATTTTGCTTGTTTTAAGTACGCCAGTAATGTATTTGTTCATGCTGATTTGGAACGATGTGCGCCAGAGTGCTAGAAATGGCATTCGAGAGCTCCAAATGTCTCTCTGGGTGCTCATTTGGCTCGAATGTCATTTGAACCGAATGGAATTTCAAAAGCCAGTGGAGCAGCACAACTTCGCATTTGAATCAAATGACAGTTGGTTCAAATGACATCCGGACGCTAGTGTAGTAGGGGTATTAGTCTAGAGTGAATTTTTAACGTTACAGAACCACTGTTCAATACGTGGCCATCAGCGGAAAGAGTATGGTTACAGAAAACTGCTGGAGTTGTTTTACCGAAACTATCCCGAAACAAATCATAAGACAATTAGCCGACAAGACGACTCTGACATAACGCGCCACAGCTTCGCTTTCATCCTTCTTGACAGAGTAGAAGGGCATTGAATTAAGTGCTGCAGTGAGTGTTTTGCCAATCCAATCATTTATTTCATCGAAGTATACGTGTTTTACGATAGCCTTCCAGCTCTACATAAATTCGTTCTACCGCGGATGAAACGGCATCTATAGAGCATTTATAAAACATTCGTATCGACTCCGCTGACTTTGCGAGCTCGTAGCACGCCGTCTACCTGTGTCAGTATCCTGTAAAGGTCATACGCGGAAGTGATTCTTAGGCTGGAATCGCCATCACGGACTTTCAACAAGCATGTAAATCTTTCCCCAACGTCTCCCCCGATAATAATACCCAAGTTATTCATGCCCTGCAAGGAAGCACAATTGGACGAGCCGGGATCCCTTTTGTGAGTCTAGAGCGCTCCAGCAACCTGAATAACTCGCTTTGTTGCCAGGTGTTTTTTTCATTTCGCTTCTCCATTTCCTCGGCACTTCGGCGGTGGCTTTGTCGGCCGGCAACATATCCGCTTCAGTAGCGGTTGGTGAAGTTGACCGTAATCGAGAAGGGACCAGGGGGATATTACCGAAGAAAGAATATATCCGAGCTCCTATCGTCCTTGATGCCGCCTTTTCGCGTTCTTGGTTCGTCGTCCATCAAAAGCGGTTGTAATGGAAGCAAAACACGCATGAACAAAACTTGCATTCATCGTCGCCACGTGCCGCACACGACAGACTAAAAAAAGAACGGTTCGTAATAGAAGACGCTAGAGGCCACTAAAAGCTCGTCTGTACGAGAACTGCTTTTTTGCCGCTGCTTTCAATAGCAATGTTGTTTTCTGTATTTATGGTTGTTATTTTAGTGAAGAGTTGGGGGTTATCCCTTTCATAAGAAAACAAGTAGACTAAATAAAAAGAGTCAAGGAACTACCATAAAATGAGGGATAGAAACGGTGTAGGGGAAGGCAAAGTCGTTTCTCGCAGTAGGTAAAAAGACCACGTAACCAGATACGGCCGCCTACATATTCTCCTTTTTCGTAAAACGGTGAAAATGGGGAAAGGAGTACTAATAATGGGTCAAAAGTAATGACTAAAACTGAACTAGCTTAAACCTGACAGGACCACGGTATTTAGCACTTCATGGCTGCCACTTTTATTGTTTTATTAAGGAGAGACGCGAACTCCCAACTGCCTTAATCTATCCGAGAGATATCCGCCTGAAATATTCTCGAGCATCCACAAAAATATGCTTTAAATCATACATGAAAATAAGCTACAACGTCGCTAACAGTATCAGCCAGGACATTCCAAAAATGGTACCTATTTTTGAAAAGAATCGGGTAAATTTCTTCACATAGGCTAGATTTGATTTGATTATGAGGTTTTACGAGCCGACGCTACACAGGCGATGATGCACGCCGTAGTGGACGGCTTCGGGCTAACTTTGACCACCTGGAGATCTTTAACGTGCACCAAAATCTTGAACACACGAACGTTTTCCCTTTTCGCCCCATGAGAAAAGCGGCCGCCGCGGCCGCGAATCGAACCCGTGGTCTTGGGCTCAGTCACACAGGTTTTTTGCGTGTGTAAAATACGTCCCCGATAATGCATGGGCGATAGCAACCCGGTCGTGTGCATAATAATTGTTTTTTTTTTCTCAGTAAAAGGACACCGCGAAATTTTACAATGGTGTGCAAATCTACGGGTTTGCACGGGTCGTGTCGTCTCTGGCCCGTTTCATGGAGTTAACTGTTGTCCTTTAATTAACCACCACATTACCTTCAAAAAAGCACCCTTTGACGTTCCAAGTACGTAAGACGACTGCACTCATCGGTAACAAGAGTGCAAACTGTCAAAACAATGTTTTTACTGCGTTTCTTGGTTTTTACTGCGTTGCTGGTGGCTACGTCAATGGTGATTCATGGAACGAAACTAGCGCATATTATAGCGCAACGGCCGCTGATTATTGCGTTCCTAGATAAAATCCGCAAGCAGCGTTAACTACGCTATTGCTTACTGCCAGCCAAGTGCAGCACTCTTCTTGCGCAATGTGCAATGTAAACGAGCAGAAGACGAGAGAGTGGCAATTACAGAATGGTTCGTCCCTCCACCGCCAGGGGCAGACTGTGCTCGATCTCGGGGCGAATAGGTCAAGTGTGGCAAGTGGTACTACAAGGTAGGCGTGTTTGAGGCCTGGGACTTTTGAGGATCTGGCCTATTGGCGTTCCAGCAGCGAGACTGGTGAGCCCCTTGAGAAGGCAGCGTAGGTCACGTGTGGCGATGAGAACAGACTCAGGGCTTTGTACTGCTTGCGCTGGACTGCTGTCCGTAGAGTAGTGTGCAATGAGGGACAGCGTGGAGGGGTCCGATGTATGAGGGTTGATGTGTAAGCGGGATGCATTTAGAGATGGGGTCAATGTTCTGTACCGGCTGAATTTCGGACCGTGCCTCATTAGCTGTGAGAGATGTGGAGGATTCGCAGCGGAGACATTGAGGTGGCAGGGATGAGGTGTGCCAGTTACACAATGTCCGTGAGTGTAGCTGGCGTTGGCAAAGTGGTTCTTCATAAAAGTTTCTACTGAAATTGAAAGCAGTGGTAGATTGATTAGAAAGGCGGTTAGAGAGTGCCTTGAGGCAGAGGGCCCATGACGGAGCTTGTGGCCTGTGCGTGAATTATTGTTATTAAAATTCTTCATTTAGAAGGGGTGACTCAAGATCTAGACAGGGATGGGGAAGGCGGTAAAGGAGCTGAAGGCATTTGCATCCTCTTGTGTATTTGCGAAAGTCCACAGAAACATAAAGAAGCACGGCGTGTCCTTAATAATGCATTCACCGTTAATCAGCGAATTGGGGGGACTCGAATGAGGCATAATGGGAGAACTTCACTCAAGAAGTTCTGATACCAGCAAATAGAACCGCAAAAATAAGACTACTTCTCGCCGTACGTGATGGCAGGCGTAGGCGGAGCTACCAAAATGAACTTGTTTTGATATTTCGGCGGACATTAAAGAACTTTGGAGGGTCAAGTTGAGTCTGGAGCCCTCTACTGTGGCGTGCCCCTCGACTTGGATGTCGTTTCGGCGCTGAATACTCACGTTAGAGTTCAATAGCACTGCGTAGAGAAAATCCGTCAGCCTTTTAAAAACCCTAAAAAATAATTTACAAAAAACTTACTTCGCGCGACACGAAGCCGGATGCGCTCTCCTTCTCTTTATAAAAGAAAACACGAATCTTAAGTGCTCCATTATAACGCATGCTTACAACTTCGATTTCACCATAAAGCAAATAAATAGACAAATTCGAGAATATCCGAATCAACGCGTCCCGTTTTACAGAACCAGGAAGGAGCTGCGTCATTGTTTCATTTCAAATGCATACATGGCGAAATAAGCTGGTCGAAACTTCAGCGTTGTCCCGGCGCCATGCTAATTTCCTACTTCCAGCCTCCTCTCCACTGTGTCCAAACAGAATCGAACGCAGCCCGGCAGTGGTAACGGGTGGGGGCCAAAGAAACATGGAAATGTCATATACGCCCTGTTAGTGGTCGATATCGGATCCACCGTTAATGCACCCCACTGCTACATTTCATGAAAATGGCGTACCGCGACCCACGTTTCGCGCAGCACGGCAACCATCCTCCTACTGTGACATTACACTATGTGCGTCACACAAAGCCCCGATACCTGCGCGTCCAGCGGGGATAAGGGCGCTAACACAATGGGAGGGGCCGCAGCAGAGCAGCGTGCGTGCTTCCGTGACGGCGGACATCAACAGGCACGCCTATATGCGCAGCGCAAACAGCTGTCAGTTGCAATGGATGCCACAGCAAGCTCGGTTGTTTACAGGTACCGTTGTCGTATAGGCTGAATAACTGGCGAGGCACGCATGCAGGCCACCACGTGAGTGCGCCGTCACTGGTTACGTCGGGCTCCGCAAGATGGCGGTGCTTGTCCGTGCTAAGCACATGACGTGTGTTGTGCGTTCCAAACTCTGCCCCACCGAACGCAAAATAAATCCTGGATTCCAATGTGAGGGAGAATTATAACATCTCTGTTGACACCGCCATTGAGAATCCGGTTCAAACATGGCAGACGACGCACGCCGTTTTTTTTTTTTTTTTTTCTACGGTGGCGCCATGCCCGTGGCCGTTTCCAGTGTTGCCCAGCGAAGGAATTGTCAGCTAAACTTTTCAGTGAATACCATCATCTATACGTGGGTAAAATCTGGACGCCATTAACATTCGGTCCTGATTTGCGTCTCGGTGTTCGTAGGATTCAGTTGAGTGGGGATTAAATTTAGCTGTGATATGTACATGGCAGGAAAGCTGGGCGCCATCTCGTTCTGCCATCTCGTTCTGTCTATATGTACAGTCATGGACACAATAAGCTGAAACGACGGAACTATGGCGAAGGATATATTTCAGTAACTGGACGCGAAGAAGGAGTAAAACGGGAACAAAATAAATGCTCTCCTGTACCGCCGAAGTACGTTTGCTGGAAGGAATTTATTTTGATCCAGTTCTCATATTTTTCCTTCCCCATTACTAAATAAAGTATTTCTCGGCTGCCATACGGTCATTTCATCTTAGGCTGTCCATAACTGTAAAAACAGTGCTTTTGGTTTCCACGACTCTTTTTTTTTTTTCGAGACCAAAATATGTCCTCCAGAACTCAATCTTGGTGTCGATGTATTGTTTTTTGTCCTGCTTGCCGTTACGGATGCCCGCCCTTACAAAGTCTCTTTGAATCTAGAGACACAAGAAAGAGTATTTGTAAAACTGGAACTCGATGGACGGATGAATTCGTTCTCAAAACAGACTCGAACAGCGGACGGAGGGAGTGGTTGAAGGTCATTTGGAGAGGCCTTCGTCCAGCAGTGGACCTAAATAGGCTGATGAGGATGATGTCGAAAAAAAAAAAAGGGACGTGGTGTGGTGCGGGAGAATAACAGCAGTCTTGAGGCCTAACAAAGTACGGTAAATTTAGCTTTACGGGCTCCAAAAATTGTCGTCGGACATTTCAGGAGCCGTTTCCGTGCTAGCTATACAGACACGGTGGACCATTTATGCTCTTGTTATTAACAGCCGAACAAACATATCGCGCAACTAGTAGATGAAATAACCCTATAGTGAGACCGATTTGAAAGAAGAAAACGCGACTCTTCCATATCCCTCGCTCTCAAAGGACCATAACCTAAGACAATAAAACAAAGGAAAACGAAATTGCGATTCGCCCCATCTGAAATACCTCCCGAGGGTATTTTATCGATCTCTTCGACGAAGTACACAAGTGCTGCCTCTGCAGACCTTACGGGGGTGCTTGTGTTTTTTTCCCCTTCTGCCGTTCGTGGCTAACCTCTGCGTTACTTCAGGAACAGCTGTTGAGGAGCTGCGGAAGCCAGCGCAGCGGTGGCAATCACAAACATATCCAATTTCCGGCGTGCCCCGCTGAAGTAAACTGGATCATGCTGTTTACTCGAAGAATTATCCCGCAGGCAAGGGGCGTAAAAAGTGCAATTGCGGAGGAGAAAAACGTTAACGAGTAATTTTTAAATCCTGGTGCTGTAAGTCTCCGGAGGCATTTTTACACAGTAACAGCATTGCGGTGGCACTTGGCCGATCCCCTGATTAGGGAGGGAGCCCAACTAACAACAACAGCAGCAGCAGAAACAACAACAACTTGACAACATTTTCCCCAACAGCGCCAATATGCTTCCTTTTAGCCTACTAGCGGACCGAGAGAGAGAGAGAGAGAGAGAGAGAGAGAGAGAGAGAGAGAGAGAGAGAGGAGAAGAGAGAGAGAGAGAGAGAGAGAGAGAGAGAGAGAGAGAGAGAGAGAGAGAGAACAATTTAATGAGGTCAAAAGTGAGAGTGGAACCCTAGTCCGGGAATCCATGCGTTGCCCTAGCCGTCTTGGCCCGTGTCACCACGAGGGTCTGGTCTTCGTTAACAGCTGGTCAACAGTGTCTCCCACAGCTCAGGAAAGGAACGGGTGGAGAGGGACGGGGTTGTGAGCGCATTTGTTGCTACTGACCCCTAGGGGTACGTAAAGTGAAATCCTTTATTTGTGTGACCGGGCCGACGCGGCCTCCTAGGGAATTTCACAAGCCTGTCGGGTAAGGTACACACTCATCACAAGTTCAGATGTGAAGGCGGCTTTACAGTTCTGGCTCCACAACTTCCCACTGCACCATGCGGGAAGGCCGGTTGAAGGTTAGTTGCTGGGAAGGTTCGTTGCTGAGAGTCTGGGTCAGTTTGCTGCATCGCTTCCGCCAGTGGGGTCTCGGGCATGCTACCCGGCTCAGGTGTCGACTGTGCTGCCTCTGGCTACCCATAGGTAGCCGGTGATGCCACCAAGTGCAAGCGGCTGCTCCCAAGGAAGCATCACGGTCAGCCTCCATGATGGCCGGCCACCTTTTTTCATTTCTTTTTTTTTTTCAATTTAATTTCGTTCCTTTTTTAAACTTTTTCACATTTTGTAACAAAACAGGGATAGACAGAAGTTGTTATTAAATTTAATGAGTGCAGACTATGTTTCGCTAAGGACAGATTCCTCCTCCAGATTCCTCCAGATTCCTCCAGATGCTAATCACAGCACTTGTATGTATGAAAATTTCTGGAAAAATAAAAACCTTCTTCTTCTTCTTCTTCTTCTTCTGTAAAATAAAAGAAATATATTGTAGAACGGAATTGTTAAACATGACTAAATTTCCCTAAAACTATTAGCGAACGGAATAAGTTACTCAACGATGTTGTATCCGTTATGTCTAATGATGTATTTTCGTGTTCTTTGTAATGTATCTTTGTTGACCATGCCGGGTTTTGGCTTGTCATTATGCTTTAAATGATATTTCTGTTTGCCCTGTATTTTGTACGAATTTCTACTTTCTCCTTCCTTCCCCCCTCCTGCAATGCCTTTAAAAAGGCGCTGTGGGCTACTATGATAAATAAATAAACAAATGAGCTCGACCAAGAACCGTTGCCTTTTGATGCGTGCTTTCGAAGAATGGAAACACTGTGGTCCTGGCTAGATGGAGTATATGTTAATCTGGAGCACGTGGCCGTGCCCGGCCGACCAAATGTCGAGATTACTTCGTAGTTGTCGGCTTATGAGAATCACCCGCCGCGGTGGCTCAGTGGCTAAGGCGTTGCGCTGCTGAGCACGAGGTCGCGGGTTCGATTCCCGGCCGCGGCGGCCGCTTTTCTGATGGAGGCGAAAAGCAAAAACGCCCGTGTGTTCGAGATTTCGGCGCACGTTAAAGATCCCCAGGTGGTCAAAATTAATCCGGAACCCTCCACTACGGCGCGCTTCATCGCCTGCGCTGCGTCGGCACGTTAAAACCCTATAATCAAATCATCAAGCTTATGAGAATCATATGGAACGGCTAAAATCGTTTAGTCCAAGCGGGTCCCGACAGCTTACAATCTCTAGACGCTTTCGTGAAAATTCCCTTACAGTGCGTATAATCTTGTCAGCATCCCTATTGAATTGTACAAAATAAGTACTGTTAGCCATGTGTTAGATGCGGCCTTGCAAATGCCGAAAATTCACCAGAGGTTCTGGAATGGCGGGCCGTTTCGGATATGACGCACACGAGTACACCGTTGCGAGCAGATACACTTTTAAATGCACCGACGACAGCTGGAACTGTTTTGCGCTGCCAGGACAATGGTGTAATGAGAGTAGCAGCCGGCAACCAGTAGCAACGCTTGTCTCTTGAGGTGGAAGATATACACAGATAAAACTTCCCACGGGTTGTCAGCAGTAGCTAAAGACCACAAAATCCGATTAATTTTCTCCAATGAAGGAATTGGAACATTTGTTGATCCCGGTCACTAAATAATCCCAGTAATCATCTCTAGAAATCTCTCTCAAAAGCAGCGAACTGAGCAACCTAGTCAAATCGTTGCAGGAAAGGGACATTAGCCCTTCAGTAGGTATTTAGCTTGAATACAAACTTTTCAAAAACCGATGTGCCGATTAATAATCTGTGTGTAATTCGTCCTGGAAAGTTATCCCTGAAACCTGGTATCTCCTAAACTTGAAGCTACACACAAAGCAAACTGACTCTCAATAAAAGCTGAGCAGAAATGATTTACATAGCACTGAATAACTCTAGAGAAATCACACTTGAAAACATTTTAATGACCTGAAAAAAAGAGCGCTTTAGGGGAGGGGAGGGAGGTTTCCTTTAATACCAGGAACATGAATCAGTTCACGGTACAAGAAAATGCTCACGCATCAGCGACTCAATTTTCTTGCATGTGTGTACACGAGAAAAGGAGAGCGCGTCCATTCAAAACAAAAAAAAACTCTTATTAACGCACGACACGCATCGATAAGCAGCTTTTGTTTCTTGCCACGCTCCTTTGAAAGTTCACAGCGCTTGTAAACATATTATGCAGATGCGTGGGTAATCTTCTAAGTAAGGCCATTTTCTGCTCTTCAGAAAACGTGTCCTGCCTTAGCTGGCGGCTGAAGCCCTTGGAGCGTGGGCGAGGTAACAACATATGCACGAGCGGAATGTGCTCCGGGAAGCTTTTGCTAAAGGAGAACTTGAACCACTCACCCGCATCACCGAGCCGAGAACATCATCCCTGGGTTCAGAGCATCTCGCGTAAACAACAAGAAAAGACTGGAAAAGGGAGCGATATTATCCGAAAGTCGGTGAGGGAGAGAGAGAAAAGCAAACTGTCTTGAAAGGCTACCTACGCGTGCAGGTTTTTATTGGGGCTTTAAACTTGCCGTTCAGAGTATTTCGAGCTTTCCAAGGTTCAATGGCGAGATTTCGTAAGTGGGCGCTTCCCTTTAATGCTCGTATGGAGCAAGTTGCAACAAATTATGCATCTGATGACAGACTTTGAGGAAGCTGATCTCTACAACAAGTCAGGTATCAGATTTTCAATAATTGGACTCACTGTATTCATTGCCAGCCTCAAATATTTAATGTATACATACGCTATTAATCGGGTGATTGACGATCCAAACGCATAATTTATATCAATTACATTGCAGGCTCTAGTGCTCAGTAGGGCTGCGAAAGGAGACGCAACGTTAGGCTGCGTTGAGGCGGAGCCGTAAATCGGCTCCCGCCTACTGCAGGATCTTTGTCAATAAAGTATTTTCCAATCCAGTACAATCTAATTAATGTTGTCATGTATCCAAGAACGACGACGAATGCTTGAATAAATAAGTTTATTTGCAGTGAACTTGCGCTCCGCAATGAACACAAACAAGGG